>NC_034197.2:28626208-29226208 GCF_002021735.2 Oncorhynchus kisutch
CTCCACCGCATATATCCACACACGCATTTCTGCCCTGTAAACGGGACAAGGCTGCACAGTGCACGAGTCTAATGACTAGCGAAACTAAAAGGTAGGATCTATTCATAAATCCTCAAACTTTTCTATTTGTAAATTAAACCCTTGAAGTTTGAACTCCTTGACTGTTTCACATCAGTTTGGTTTACTTTAAACTCCTTACCGGTTCAAAACAAGGATGAGGAAGAGCTCTCTCATGAACCACATGTTAGCACCCCTTTATTAATCATCCGGTGTAAATCAGGGGTCACCTCATCCCCTCCCTTTACAGTTGTATTCCCACATGCCTTCGTTTTAAATCCTCAAGAAAAGCCCTAACACACTACTAAAACTTTAACATGTCTGCCACTACCACAAAAACATGTGCATGTATGCCACAACCATAATGTAACCATATTGTCCAAAGAACACTTATTATGACAACACCTTGAACTATGCAGAAATCGCTCCACCATTTCCTCATTGCAAGAATTCTAATAGTTTTCCTAATTTCAGTTAATGTGTAGCGTAGAAAATCATTGTACCATCTAAACCGCTGTAAAATATATTTTTCCTTAACCAAAAATATTTTATTTTCAGCTGTTTCAAGCTGGTGTTCAAAACCAAAAGTAAAAGAAGCAACATCTTTATTTCAGAATGGGAAGAATAGAAATAGAGCACATAGCTAGCTAGCTAACAGTACACTTTAATTGGAAATTTAAATACTTTGTGTCAAAATTAGAAATCTGTAATATCTGAAAATATAGCTAGCTAGACTATCATACCTGTGTTCTGAAATCAGAGTAGATAGCCAGAGCTAATTTACCAGCTAGTATGTCTATCAACAGTTGTTGCAGTGACATTCTATTGAAATGGATACTTGCATAGCGGAGTCTTCTGTTAAGACATGTAGCTAGCTAAACCATAAGCCCAACTCATGACGTTACTACCCTGCATAAATCTGCAGGTAGCTAACCAACCAGGTTCAATGTTAGCTAGCTAACATTAGGCTATAGCTAGTCAAGCAAATGTGTCTGAGATTTGAAGCATAAGATCATACACATAACCTTAGCTAGCGAGCCTGCCAGCTAACGTTAGCTAGCTAACTGTACACTTTAACTTGAAATGAAACTACTTTCTGTCAAAATTAGAAATGTGTAACATCTGAAAATATAGCTAGCTAGATTTTCTTACCCGTATACATCATGGTTGGACGCGTCTTCTGTCGGATGCCATGGTTTCCCTTAGTTTGAAGATGTAATCCGGAGACAGGTGTTTTCTCCATCTCCTTAGCTATCATTCTTGAATTCTACTGATTTGAAAACTTGGTCCTCCAGAAAGTGGAGAGCATACACATAAAATTAGCTAGTGAGCCAGCCAGCACTTTAACTTGACATTAGGTTGATGCAGTTTTACTATGCGATACAGTTTGGAAAAGCCGCGTTAGACAGGATTACATTGATGTAACTGTTGTGAAATGGCTAGTTAGTTAGCAGGGTGCACGATTATAGCGTTTCAATCGGGGACGTCACTCGTTCTGACACATTGAAGTAGTTTTTTCCCTTGCTCTGCAAGGGCTGCGGCATTTGTGGAGCAATAGGTAACGATGCTTCTAGGGTGTCTGTTGTCAATGTGTGCAGAGGGTCCCTTGTTCACACCCAGGTAGGGGCGAGGAGAGGGACTGAAACAATACTGTAACATTGGTGCCGTGACCCGGATCACTGGTTGCTGCGTAATAGGAGAAGGTCAAAGAGGGGTGAGTGTAACTTGTGTGAAATGGCTAGCTAGCTAGCAGGGTGCACACTAATAGCATTTCAATTGGTGACGTCACTCTCTCTGAGACCTTGAAGTAGTTATTTCCCTTGCTCTGCAAGAGCTGCGGCCTTTGTGGAGCAATAGGTAATGATGCTTCTAGGGTGTCAGTTGTCGATGTGTGCAGAGGGTCCCTGTTCGAGCCCAGGTAGGGGCGAGGAGAGGGACAGAAACAATACTGTAACATTGACATACTGACCAGTTCAAATAGACAGAAGCGTGCTATATGGCAGACCAATCCAAACTCATCTATCGGTATGTCCAGCCCACTCATTATCTTACACCATGCCAAACCAGACACATGCATCCGCGTGCACCATCATGCGCAAAACCAAATGTGATCACGACACACAGGTTGAAATATATAAACAAACTCTGAACTAATTATTTTAATTTGGAGACAGGTCGAAAAGCATTTAACATGTATGGATATTTAGCTAGCTAGCTTGCAGTTGCTAGCTAATTTGTCCTATGATATAAACGTTGAGTTGTTATTTTACCTGAAATGCACAAGGTCCTCTACTCCGACAATTAATCCACACATAAAATGGTCAACCGAATCGTTTCTAGTTATCTCTCCTCCTTCCAGGCTTTTTCTTCTTTGGACTTTATATGGCGATTGGCATCTAACTTTCATAATATGGTGTATTACCACAACTGACTGACCGTCCTCAGTTCATCTTTCAATCACACACGTGGGTATAACCAATGAGGAGATGGCACGTAGGTATATGCTTCTATTTTAGTGCTTGGCAATGCAGACACTCGTTGGTGCACGTGAGCAGTGTGGGTGCAATGATTGAATAACATGTATGTTTAAATTTATTTAGCAACGATCACAAACTCAAAGCGTACAGTGTGATCAGCATCATAGCCAATCTCTGTCTAAACCAACTAGGGTCGTAATTTAACAATTTATTTGTATTTACAGATGGCATACACGTTTGTTATTAAGGCACATGAAAGTTCACATGTTTGAGAAGGCATTTCTGCCATAAAAACACTTTTTGATTAAAAAAAAGTTTACGTTCAAAAGGCTCTTCTGTGAAGTGGTGACCTGCGACATACGCCTAGTTTACTGCAACGAGTCACATATGCTGCTGCTGTTGTAATTATATATCCTGTTGCGTAGTCACTTTATCCCTTCCTATATGTACATATCTAACTCAATTACCTCGTACCTCTGCACATTGACATAGTACTGGTGCTCTGTGTATATAGCCAAGTTATCATTACTCATGGTGTATAATTACTTTAATTATTATGTGTTTTACTTTTCTATTATTTCTCTATTTTCTTTCTCTCTGCATTGCTGGGAAGGGCCTGTAAGCAAGCATTTTACTGTTAGTCTACACCTGTTGTTTACAAAGCATGTGACAAATACAATTTGATTTGATTTGAGTAGGTAGGTTCTTTGAAGTAGTCTTCAAAGTAGGCTACAAGAGAACACCTGTTGATTTATCAGGAGAACACCTGTTGATTTATCAGGAGAACACCTGTTGATTTATCAGGAGAACACCTGTTGATTTATCAGGAGAACACCTGTTGATTTATCAGGAGAACATCTGTTGAATCAGAACTCTTGAGTTAAAGCCATTATAATATCTTTGAAACAAGGTAGCCACTAATTCATTTAACAACTATCAGCAGTATTATTCTTTGCAGTTGGTATGGAGTCACTGTATGTTGACAAGGGTAAAGCAGTATCTTGGCATGAGGTACAGTCCTATACTGTAGCTGGGATCAGATGGGATGCGCACACTGCTCTCCATCGGAAAAGCCTGTACAGATAGCAGTTGATTACCCCACAACACCACAGGCTGTGAGAGTAGTGGCCTGCATAGTGTTGCATGGAAAGCAGCTTTCCATCCCATTTCATCTCCTCATTGAGTGCCTGGGAGCCTGCATGGTGACTTGACAAACTCACCTTTGCTTTTATCACTTGTGTTTTTTTATGCACTCTAACTTTGAATTATGTCTCGTGATCCCTTACCTTATTAAATCAAATCAAACCAAATCAAATTGTATTAGTCACATGGGCCGAATACAGCCGGTGTAGACCTTACAGGTGTAGACCTTACAGTGAAATGCTTACTTACGAGCCCCTAACCAACAGTACAGTTTTTTTTTTAAAGGACAAAAATATATTTAAACAAATAACAAAAATAATGAAAATAAATACTAAATGAGAAATAAAAGTAACAAGTAATTAAAGAGCAGCAGTAAGTTAACAGTGGCGAGACTTAGTGATGGTGTTGGAGTCGTTCCTGGCCGTGCAAGACAGTAGGAAATGTGTTCCTTTACTTTGTTGTCATTTAGACAAAACATGTATTTCATGTGCATCCTGTGTAGGGTAGGAAGGAGGGGTTGGTGGGTGTAATGGGTTTCATTGGGGAGTCTACGATGCTTGTAATCAGTGATTAACATCCCCAAATAAATATTTAATTAGAAAGAGAATCCCTTTATTTTCTATGGCAGCCTCTCTGTTGCTCTCATTCTCTAGTAGTGCTAGTCACATGCTACATGACATTCTGAAGGGGTTAGAGGCCACTAGCTTACTGCTGCTGGCTTCTTCACGTCAGCCACTTCTGGGGCAGTGATGCGCTGTGACTGCTGCTGTGTGACCTGCTGTTTCATACACACACTTGTCTACCTTCTCCCATCATCTGCAAATGCAGTCACCCTTTCTGTCTCATGCAGCATTACATCAATATTGAATATTGACTCAATGACATCTGAATTTCACAGAGTAATCTGTTTTATTTACCTCAAACTAAAATAAACAACGTGGTGAACTTAATGTGAATTAATAAATAAACTCATTATTGGTTTACCCACATTCTCTTTAATAATGACAAACACATGACTTTAAAGTGAACACTAAGGCCAGTGTATGATAAAGATCCTTGTGAAAGGAGCAGTACAAAGCGAACAGTATTGTGTAAGCCGCCTTCCTATTTAGCTTTATAACTGACAGTAATTGGGTGGCCATCCCTCTGGAATGCTGTGCGTCCACCAATCAATGCATAGTGTTTAATATTAACCAGGAAGTCAAAGAGCTATATTGATCTGTGGTGCCACGGAGTAAAGGAATACAGTGTGAAACCTGTCCCAGGTGACCACAGAGACAGAGAGCTCACAGTAGGCTGGATCAAGGTGTTTCATTAAATTCATCACTAAGGCCTGTGTGTGTGTGTGTGTGTGTGTGTGTGTGTGTGTGTGTGTGTGTGTGTGTGTGTGTGTGTGTGTGTGTGTGTGTGTGTGTGTGTGTGTGTGTGTGTGTGTGTGTGTGTGTGTGTGTGTGTGTGTGTGTGTGTGTGTGTGTGTCTGTGTGTGTCTGTGTCTGTGTGGGTCTGTGTCTGTGTCTGTCTGTGTGGGTCTGTGTCTGTGTACTTAGTGATCATTTTCACCTATGGAGACACATATCTCATCTAGTACTCTATCAGGTGTCATGTTTAGCATTGTCAGTTTTAGTATGTTTGTATCCTCATTGGATTTGTTATTGAATTTTACTGAATGTACTGCACTGTTGTTTCCCTTAAAGCATGACAATGAAACCAAAACAACTTCAACACTTCTAAGTCTACCGTTACACAACCATTATTGATATCAGCACAACACAGTTGCTGTTTAGTAAAATGCAAAGTAGTTCAGAAGTACATTTGTTATTCCGTATTAGATGGACATGTTATTGGTGTTGTGTGAAATAATTAGGAACATAAGTCATCTACACCTGAGGGAAATCAAATTTTCTCTTCAATAATGCACAAGGCACCAGCTGAATTTCCAGGTTCCAAAAATCTCACAGGAATTACCTACAGGTTCTTAAACCAAGGGGAAACCTGTAAAAGAGGCAGGTAGTTTCAGAATGCTGTGGTTGAACATTGCTCCTAGGGAGAATGAGAGTGAGAGAGAAATAGTGGAATAGTGAAGAGTGTTGGAATGAAGAGAGAGTTTACATCATTATTGTTTCTGAACAGTCAGCTGATGGAGGGAGAGAGGGGGAGGGAGAGAGAAAGAGTGAAAGAGTGAGAAAGTGTTGAAATGGACAGAGTGTACATTTATTATTACATTTCTGCCCACTGATTAAATAGCGAGAGAGAGAAAGAGTGTGTGCATCAGAGAGAAAGAGTGTGTGCATCAGAGAGAAAGAGTGTGTGCATCAGAGAGAAAGAGTGTGTGCATCAGAGAGAAAGAGTGTGTGCATCAGAGAGAAAGAGTGTGTGCATCAGAGAGAAAGCCGTACCAAGCGGTGATGCAGCCAGTCAAGATGCTTTCAATGGTAAAGCTGTAGAACTTTTTGAAGGTTTGACAAAGAGAAAGAGTGAAAGCACATGATGACAAAGCGACAGGGGTTGTCATGTGGTAGATGTTCAACACTGGTCCTCTAATACCCCCCTCCGTTATGTAAGCCACTCGTTCGCTTGGCTGCAGGCGTAGAAAACTAGCCTGTCTCCATGCATTCAGCCTTCCCCTTCACTGCCTCCCAACCTTGCGGCACACAAGAGGAGCAGAGAGTGAGACAGATTCAATTATTTAGGGGCAGAGAATGTCTCAGCACTGGAAGGGAGGAAACTTGGGGTTTGATTGTTGAATGAGGTTGGTCGACAGAGTGTTCTACTGGGCAAGCTGGTTACAGTAGAGGCTTGGAAGGTCTATACAAACCTATTTATCCAAATTCAAATCAAATCAAAGTTTATTGGTTTTGTACACTGTTTAGCAGATGTTTTAGCGGGAGTGGCAAAATGCTTTTGTTAGTAGAAAAATGTCTACATACAAACTTCTAAAGACGTACCCCATTCTCAGCTCTGAACAACCACAGACACACAGACTCACACACACAGACACACACAGTCACACACACACAGACACACACACACAGACACACACAGTCACACACACACACAAACACACACACACACACACACACACACACACACACACACACACACACACACACACACACACACACACACACACACACATATTTACACAGTGGTTAATTGTTTGCCTGCCATGAGGCTCGCCTCCCTCTCAGACCTCAAGCTTAGTCCATATATACTACACCCCCCTCTCTATCCCTCCCTCCTCCTTGCTTGCCTGCTGTTCTAAATCAGTCAGAATTCTTTAAGGAGCCTGTGGCTCTTGTTATGTATGGAGTCAAACCAATACTCACCCAGTGAAGTACTCCCAACTTCTCCACACAAATGATATTTTATTTTACAGCAATCTCTGATGGGGCTTATGGGGGTTTGATGTGAACTGGTTTTCACACCCACACACATCGCTTGCTGTTTCTCTTCAGTCACTGATTGGTTGACAGAGCTGACCACTGAAGTTCCACGACTGAAATTCCACAGCATCTCCTGACCTAAATGGCCTCATTTAAGATGGATAGTTTGCCGTGCATAGCTGACATATTGTTCACTATGGTTAAACAATTGTTAACATTTGATAAGCATTTGGTGTTAGGGTATTTGACTGTTCATTCTGGGTATACACGTGCAAGTGTGTGTTCAGATCAATGTTCAGATCAGAAATAATGCTGTTCAAACACACACACACACAACATATTTAATGTGTGTGTTTCACATGTTTTTTTTCTACTCCACAGTTTTCGGGACACCCCCAGATGTCCGCTGGGATCAAAGGTCAACCAACCCAACATTGGGCAGAATATTAATACATGCAGTTGTTTGCTAATATGCAATAATTATATGAAAATGAACCCACAATTCATATTTTAATCTCCTCTCTATGGAGCCACAGGGGTGTGAAGAGCAGGCCTTGTTCTGAAAAGAGGGGTGAATTTGTCCTCAAGTTTCCTTCACCCTGTCACACCCTCCACTCTCCACCTGACAACCACTGTCAATCTGGGGCAGTATGGTGCTTCTTGTTGTAGGAAACCTTATTAAAGATGTGTTCTAAAGATTTTGTACAATTTCAGCCAGTAGTTTTAAAAGTAATGCTCACAAGCCAAAATGGGCCCCTGTAAATTGTGTACAAAGTCATCCATTTAGTATGATATGTTAAGTCCTGCAAAAAAAATTATAATATATATACAGTTGAAGTCAGAAGTTTGCATACACTTAAGTTGGAGTCATTAAAACTCATTTTTCAACCGCTCCACAAATTTATTGTCAACAAACTATAGTTTTGGCAAGTCGGTTAAGACATCTACTTTGTGCATGACACTATTCATTTTTCCAACAATTGTTTACAGACATATTATTTCACTTATATCAATTCCAGTGGGTCAGAAGTTTACATACACTAAGTTGACTGTGCCTTTAAACAGCTTGGAAAATTCCAGAAAATTACGTCATGGCTTTATAAGCTTCTGATAGGCGAATTGACATCCTTTGAGTCAATTGGAGGTGTACCTGTGGATGTATTTCAAGGCCTACCTTCAAACTCAGTGCCTCTTTGCTTGACATCATGGGAAAATCAAAAGAAATCAACCAAGACCTCAGAAAAAAAATTGTAGACCTCCACAAGTCTGGTTCATCCTTGGGAGCAATTTCCAAACGCCTGAAGGTACCACGTTCATCTGTACAAACAACAGTACGCAAGTATAAACACCATGGGACCACGCAGCCATCATACTGCTCAGGAAGGAGACGCATTCTGTCTCCTAGAGATGAAAGTACTTTGGTGCGAAAAGTGCGAATCGATCCCAGAACAACAGCAAAGGACCCTGTGAAGATGCTGGAGGAAACAGGTACAAAATGATCTATATCCACACTAAAACTAGTCCTATATCGACATAACCTGAAAGGCCGCTCAGCAAGGAAGAAGCCACTGCTCCAAAACCGCCATAAAAAAGCCAGGCTACGGTTTACAACTGCACATGGGGACAAAGATCGTACTTTTTGGAGAAATGTCCTCTGGTCTGATGAAACAAAAATAGACCTGTTTGGCCATAATGACCATCATAACAATGGTTTGGAGGAATAAGGGGGATGCTTGCAAGACGAAGAACACCATCCCAATGTGAAGCACGGGGGTGGCAGCATCACGTTGTGGGGGTGCTTTGCTGCAGGAGGGACTGGTGCACTTCACAAAATAGATGGCATCATGAGGTAGGAAAATCATGTGGATATATTGAAGCAACATCTCAAGACATCAGTCAGGAAGTGAAAGCTTGGTCGCAAATGGGTCTTCCAAATTAACAATGACTCCAAGCACACTTCCAAAGTTGTGGAAAAATGGCTTAAGGACAACAAAGTCAAGGTATTGGAGTGGCCATCACAAAACCAAAAACTGGACGTATATATTGGAATATTTCTATTCTGTACAGGCCTCCTTTTTTCACTCTGTCAATTAGGTTAGTATTTTGGAGTAACTACAATGTTGTTGATCCATCCTTAATTAATAACTTCACCATGCTCAAAGGGATATTCAATGTCTTTCATTTAAAAAATGTATTAACCCATCTAACAATGGGTGCCCTGGTCACTGCTCGATTGAGGGACCTTACAATTATCTGTATGTGTGAAGTACAGAGATGAGGTAGTCATTCAAAAGTAATGTTAAACACTATTATTGCACACAGAGCGAGTCCATGCAACTTATTATAGGACTTGTAAAGCAATTACTCCTGAACTTATTTAGTCTTGCCATAACAAAGCGGTTGAATACATATTGTCTCAAGACATTTCAGCTTTTAGGTTTGTATTCATTTCTAAAAAGGTCTAGAAACACAATTCCACTTTGATATTATGGGGAATTGTGTGTAGGTCAGTGACACAAAATCGCAATTTATCCATTTTTAATTCAGGCTGTAACACAGCAAAATGTGGTAAAAGGCAAGAGGTGTGAATACTTTCTGAAGGCCCTGTATACTGTAGATTAAATCAAATCAAATGTTATTTGTCACATGCGCCAAATACAACAGGTGTCGACCTTACTGTGAAATGCTTACTTACAAGCCCTTAACCAACAGTGCAGTTCAAGAAGTCGAGTTAAGAAAATATTTACTAAATAAAATAAAGTCAAAAAATTAAATAAAAAGTTAATGTCAAAAAAAAGTTTATGTAAAAAAAAAAGTAAATGTGCGGGTAATTTGTACATGTAGGTAGGGGTAAAATGACTATGCATAGATGATAAACACCGAGTAGCAGCAGTGTAAAAACAAAGGGGGGGGGGGTCAATTTAAATAGTCCAGGTGGCCATTTGATTAATTAATCATCAGTCTTATAGCTTGGGGGTAGAAGCTGTTTTAAGGAGCCTTTTGGACCTAGACTTGGCACTCCGGTACCGCTTGCCGTGTGGTAGCAGAGAGAACAGTCTATGACTTAGGTGACTGGAGACTTTGACAGTTTTTTTTGGCCGTCCTCTGATCTAGTTTGCCCTTCGTTCTATAACCCTGGTCAGACTGGATTTGGTTGGTCAATATATTGTTAAACAGAGAATACTGACAGTGACAGAGATTTCCATAGTCTTCTTCCCTGAGGGTTTCCCTGGTATGATGTGTCACCGCCTGTCATGTTCAGTCTGGCATGCCCGCGGAGAGAGAGAGGATGTTTGGTGGATGGGAGGGAGGGAGGATGTGAAGGCTTATTGTCCAGGAAGTGACAGAGAAAGGCAATTAGAACAGAGTGCATTCTTTACACATGGATATCCTGTACACAATCCTGTCATGTGACCTGGTAATGACAGACAAGGCTGGCCTTTCTTAGAAGGCGTTATTATGGGATTGGGAAAGCACACTTCAACCACCCAGACAGTCACAAAGACATTTCAGACACGTCAACATTTCAGACATACTTATTTGAATGCATTTAATTTGGAAAGGCACAAAGAGTAAACCATAAGTCTGTATTATCATGGGGTTTGAGCTATCCTAGTCAGAGCAGTCCTATATGAAGATATCCTACTTGCTTTTCTCTCTCTCTCTCTCCCTCCCCCTCTCTGTCTTTCTCTCTGTCTTTCTCTTTCTTCCCACCTCTCTCTCCTTCTCTCTCTCAATTCAATTCAATTCAAGGGGCTTTATTGGCATGGGAAACATACAGTGCCTTGCGAAAGTATTTGGCCCCCTTGAACTTTGCAACCTTTTGCCACATTTCAGGCTTCAAACATAAAGATATAAAACTGTATTTTTTTGTGAAGAATCAACAACAAGTGGGACACAATCATGAAGTGGAACGACATTTATTGGATATTTCAAACTTTTTTAACAAATCAAAAACTGAAAAATTGGGCGTGCAAAATTATTCAGCCCCTTTACTTTCAGTGCAGCAAACTCTCTCCAGAAGTTCAGTGAGGATCTCTGAATGATCCAATGTTGACCTAAATGACTAATGATGATAAATACAATCCACCTGTGTGTAATCAAGTCTCCGTATAAATGCACCTGCACTGTGATAGTCTCAGAGGTCCGTTAAAAGCGCAGAGAGCATCATGAAGAACAAGGAACACACCAGGCAGGTCCGAGATACTGTTGTGAAGAAGTTTAAAGCCGGATTTGGATAAAAAAGATTTCCCAAGCTTTAAACATCCCAAGGAGCACTGTGCAAGCGATAATATTGAAATGGAAGGAGTATCAGACCACTGCAAATCTACCAAGACCTGGCCGTCCCTCTAAACTTTCAGCTCATACAAGGAGAAGACTGATCAGAGATGCAGCCAAGAGGCCCATGATCACTCTGGATGAACTGCAGAGATCTACAGCTGAGGTGGGAGACTCTGTCCATAGGACAACAATCAGTCGTATATTGCACAAATCTGGCCTTTATGGAAGAGTGGCAAGAAGAAAGCCATTTCTTAAAGATATCCATAAAAAGTGTCGTTTAAAGTTTGCCACAAACCACCTGGGAGACACACCAAACATGTGGAAGAAGGTGCTCTGGTCAGATGAAACCAAAATTTAACTTTTTGGCAACAATGCAAAACGTTATGTTTGGCGTAAAAGCAACACAGCTCATCACCCTGAACACACCATCCCCACTGTCAAACATGGTGGTGGCAGCATCATGGTTTGGGCCTGCTTTTCTTCAGCAGGGACAGGGAAGATGGTTAAAATTGATGGGAAGATGGATGGAGCCAAATACAGGACCATTCTGGAAGAAAACCTGATGGAGTCTGCAAAAGACCTGAGACTGGGACGGAGATTTGTCTTCCAACAAGACAATGATACAAAACATAAAGCAAAATCTACAATGGAATGGTTCAAAAATAAACATATCCAGATGTTAGAATGGCCAAGTCAAAGTCCAGACCTGAATCCAATCGAGAATCTGTGGAAAGAACTGAAAACTGCTGTTCACAAATGCTCTCCATCCACCCTCACTGAGCTCGAGCTGTTTTGCAAGGAGGAATGGGAAAACATTTCAGTCTCTCGATGTGCAAAACTGATAGAGACATACCCCAAGCGACTTACAGCTGTAATTGCAGCAAAAGGTGGCGCTACAAAGTATTAACTTAAGGGGGCTGAATAATTTTGCACGCCCAATTTTGAAAGAAAAAGTTTGAAATATCCAATAAATGTCGTTCCACTTCATGATTGTGTCCCACTTGTTGTTGATTCTTCACAAAAAAATACAGTTTTATATCTTTATGTCTGAAGCCTGAAATGTGGCAAAAGGTCGCAAAGTTCAAGGGGGCCGAATACATTCGCAAGGCACTGTATGTTAACGTTGTCAAAGCAAGTGAAGTAGATAATATACAGAAGTGAAATAAGCAATCAAATGAACAGTAAACATTACACGCACAGACGTTACAAAAGAATAACAACACTACAAATGTCATATTATTTATATATACAGTGTTGTAACGATGTGCACATGGTTAAAGTACAATAAGGAAAATATGGGTTGTATTTACAGTGGTGTTTGTTCTTCACTGCTTGCCCTTTTCTTATGGCAACAGGTCACACATCTTGCTGCTGTGATGGCACACTGTGGTATTTCACCCAGTAGATATGGGAGTTAATCAAAATCAGGTTTGTTTTCTAATGGGAGTTTTGCTTTTTGTTTTCTCCCTCCCTCTCTCCGTCTCTGTTGCTCTCTCTCTCTCTCTCTCTCTCTCTCTCTCTCTCTCTCTCTCTCTCTCTCTCTCTATCTCTCCCTGAGTCTCTCTCTCTCCCTGAGTCTCTCTCTCTCCCTGAGTCTCTCTCTCCCTGAGTCTCTCTCTCTCCCTCCCTGAGTCTCTCTCTCTCTCTCTCTCTCCCTCCCTCCCTGAGTCTCTCTCTCCCTCCCTGAGTCTCTCTCTCTCTCTACCTCCCTGAGTCTCTCTCTCTCCCTCCCCGAGTCTCTCTCTCTCTCTCTCCCTCCCTCCCTGAGTCTCTCTCTCTCCCTGAGTCTCTCTCTCTCTCTCCCTCCCTCCCTGAGTCTCTCTCTCTCTCTCCCTCCCTGAGTCTCTCTCTCTCTCTCCCTCCCTGAGTCTCTCTCTCCCTCCCTGAGTGTCTCTCTACAAATATGAAACTCTCTAACAGAGATGTTTCTTCTCTCATCCTTGTCATGTCGCCTGGCTGCTCGGTGTGCTCTTTGAAGCTATCCAATGTCTCTGTGTTCAGCTTCAGCTGAACATGGGAAAGAGGCTACAGCTGTCTAACTCAATGTGTTGTTTGGCTGGAGTACTTCTGTCTTCATTAGTGCAGGTCAGTACCAGTGCTACACACACAGGGGGCGCCACTGACACACTCTCCTCATACAGTACATCTCATACCTGTTAGGTCATTTCATATAGGCCCAACCTGTTCATGATCAGTTTTACTTTTAATGTTTTTGTGTTAATTGTATGCAGGTATGAAACGGGGATCACGTTTAGGCCTACTACAACAAAAATGTATATCAATAGTAACATTATCCTATTCATTATATTTCTGTAAGTGACCATTAAACACATTTTATTACAACTGCATGAATCCCCTATAATACCATTTATTATAAACAAAGCACCAGGCTTTAGCTGCTGGATCATTATGTGGAGCCATGGAATGCATTCAGAGGAGTGCTGGCAGCCTGACCGGCCTGTTTTAATATTAGCAGGGCTTTGAAGTACAAAACAGTTGGCTTCTCTGAGCATAATACCAGAGCTTTGTTCACTCGTTAATTTAATCATTGGTTCCAAATTTACTGCTGTGAGTCTTTTCATATTACCAGACCCCTGTGTGGGATGATTATTTGATGTTGTGCACAGACCCATACAGGGCCAGACATGCAAGCACACATATACACACATCATTAAATTTTTTTCATTTCACCTTTATTTAACCAGGTAGGCCATTTGAGAACAAGTTCTCATTTTACAACTGCGACCTGGCCAAGATAAAGCAAAGCAGTGCGACAAAAACAACAACATGGAGTTACACATGGGATAAACAAACAAACAGTCAATAACACAATAGAAAAAAATCTATATACAGTGTGTGCAAACGAGGTAGGATAAGGGAGGTAAGGCAATAAATAGGCCGTAGTGGTGAAGTAATTACAATTTAGCAATTCAATTTAACACTGGAGTGATAGATGTGCAGAAGATGAATGTGAAAGTACAGATACTTGGGTGCAAAGGAGAAAGAAAAAAACAATATGGGGATGAGGTAGTTGCATGGCCTATTTACAGATGGGAAATGAAGTGGCTTGTCAACAATATGTATGAAACCAAGGAATAACCATCAGCTCTACCTATAATCATAGGGGCCTAGCCATACATTTAACTAGGCCTTGGACACAACAGTACACTTACAGTACAGCAACAGCAGGAGCAGCAGCGATGTGATGAAATATTCATGTTCTGTATAGAGATGAATGGACCTGGAGACTTTGTCGTGTCGCTTACATGGTGGAAAACAAGATTTGTTACCATGGCTTCTTGTCTTGTTTACTACATGGTGTTTTTTTATGGAACACCTGTTCTCTGTCTCTAAGGGCTCGTTGCTAGGTAGTAGCACCACTCCTCCACCGGATGCAAAACAACCATTCAATCCTTTCTTTTGATTGTGTGTGGTCCTTTTATTAATTCAGCCATTTACATTTCATGTAACCTGTAAGATTCCTATTGTATTGGCAACAATGCACCTACATTGTTGTGGGTTATGAATGAGGATGTACAGGATGCATAAATCCTTTGTAAATTCATGAAAATAATGCTTTGACTCTAGTCGCAAAAATCCTCCCACTGTATGTCTACTGCCTAAGTATCTTACTGTATATTTTTCCTGGTCAATGCAGTGACTTGCTGTCTAAACCAATAATCATCAAATATCCTTTCCTTGAAGGTAATACATGACCATGCAGTGATACAGTACACATCTCACACACCTGGCACCACCAAGGCTTTTGGTGTCCATGTCGCTGTAAATGGATTAGAGGTCTATCAGCCCATGTCCAGCTGGGTGAAATGCCGCCTTTGCTCTGGCTCAGAGTTGCGGAGGAAGAGAGTGAGAGCGAGAGACTGAGAGAGAGAGAACAAGAGAGAGAGAGAGTGAGAAAGAGCGAGAGGAAAACTTTAATTAGGCTTAAAGAAAGGTTAGAGATATTTTGACAGGTTCACACACACACAACACACACTGCATCACACTGCATGGCCTCCCTTGTAGTTTGCTTGGTGTCATCACAGTCTGGCTCCCTCAGGTGAGCTCTACAGTGTGTGCACATGGAAAGCTTTAACAACAGGCATAACTGATACCTGGAGGAGCAATGCTTCACCCTGCTGGTGAAGAAAGATATTGCACACGTACAGTAGTCTTGGCATACTGTACCGTAGCAGTTTGTATTGGGGCTCTTATTAAGCCAATGAAATATAGACCTCAGTCTCATTGTTAGACATGCACTATTCATTGCTATATCTTGTACCCTTGTGGCCAGGTGACAGTGATCCACAGAGCACAGCTTTGCTCATACAGATGAATTAGACTGAGACACAGTGGCACCGACGCTATGTTAGAACAAGATGGCACAGAGATACAGCTTGATGAATCACAGACCTCTTAGAGGTTGTTTACTGTTGCATTGTCACCATGAGCCTCCGCAGCCAGATAACCTTGCCACTGATTGGCACTCTACTCACATGTCGGACTATAACAAAGTCTCAAATTATTTACCCCTCTCTCTCTGCTTTTTTATTTCTTTCTGTATTTTTTTCACACACACACACACACACACACACACACACACACACACACACACACACACACACACACACACACACACACACACACACACACACACACACACACACACACACACACACACACACACACTTGTACAGCTAACCTTGTGGGGGCACAGATTCTTTTCAATAAATTCCCAGGAAATACTTGGAGCTTAATGGATCAAAAGGATAAATGCACAGCTGAATGAAGAATGACACTTAGTAAACTCTGAATCCTGATAGATTAGAGATGGTTCAGTTGGTGAGTAAAGGAAAGGTAAAAGCAGATGTAGTGATTAACCCAATCAAACCCTCATCTCCTCCCAACAACCTTCACTCTGCATCATGTCTCCCCTATCTTGATGGATCAGTCAGTTTGATGTAAAATGGCCTGCTCTGGATCCAATCTCTGAACTGTGCGTAGCAGCAGTTTTAGCACAAACCCTTGTCCTATTGTCTCAACTTGTGGGTTTCTGCAATGTCTGCTATCCTGATAACCTTGTTTAATACCTTTGTTTTGTGGGGATTGAATTCTCAGCTATGGTTCTGTATGAAATAATCTAAAATGACAACATAGTAGTAAACCTAACATACACTTGGAGTAGACTGATTAGAAATACTCACTGACACCAAGTCTTCCCCTTATATTTAAGTCCATGCAAATATGAGTTTGTGACTCTCAAATATGTTAAAGTATTGGTCACTAGGTTTCCCATGCCCACCAGTGGAGGCCATGTTCGGACGAGGAGGTTGGAGGCCAGGCAGGAGTGACGCATGGGTTTCCCTGGGCAGTGTGGGAAACAGACTGATGGGCATCCATTTTTCCCTGGGGATCAAAGGTCAGATGTTGCTGAGAGTGCCCCAGAGCCGCCTGCCAAAATGTGTCACCAAGACTAATTGGGAGAACTCAATGTAGCCTTCTACAGTGCTGTCCTGGAGTAGAATAACAGGTTCAGCAGAGAATGAGAGAACTTCTGAAGGAAAAACAGTGATTCTTCGTGTAGGACACCAAAAGCCAAGAGACAATTCCGTGCTAGCAGAATTACTCTTTGACTCAGATTTGTCACTTTTAAATGTATGCCACACAAAAAACATCAATTTAAAAGTTTTACAACTCAATGCACAAGGACTTCTATGAACAATTACACAGATACAAAGTTTGGTAACTGAATTATGGTAAAATCAGTTATTTATACGATTTTTTTCCCCAAAAACATAACTAAATAATGTATGTCACGCCTACTCCTGCTCCCTCCTTCAGGCTCTGGACGTCCCCTGGCTTCTAACCACTGGCAACCCACATTGCGCACACCTGGCAACCATCATTGCGCACACCTGCTCCCCATTATTAAGAACACATGGACGTCGTCACCACCCTGATTACTCTTCCTTCATATAGCCCTCAGCAAACTCACCTTCTGCACCATCTTCCTGACTCCCTGCGCATACATTACAGAATACTGTCTCGGAAAATATGGAAGCAACAGAAGATTCCACCATCTTCCAGATGGTCGAGGAACAGGGTCATTTACTCCACCAACACCACGACCAGCTGGCTCTACTGGGTAAGACCATGAAGGAGGTCCTCTGCGTTCTCCACTGCCTCGACACCACCAGCGAGGTTCTCCATACCTCTGACGGTGGACCTCCTACCTCCTGTCCTAGTGAGTCAGTCCCCCAGCCATCCGCCCAGGTCAGTGATGCACGACTGTCTCTTCCGGAGAAGTATCTTGGCGCTCCATCGAAATGAAGAGGGCCTCCTACTCCAGAGGTTCCTCTATTTCACCTATCAGGTGTTGGATTGGCATATGGCCGTCTGGGAGAGAAGAGAGTAGCTGGGTTCATATGAGAGGTTCATGGCTCTGTTCAGGGCAGTCTTCGACCATCCTCCAGAGGGCAGAGAGTGAGGTGAGCGACTTTCCAACTCCAACAGAGTGCCCAGACCTCTGCGGAGTAGGCCCTCAGCTTTCGGACTGTGGCAGCCTCCAGCAGATGGAATGAGCTGGCGCTCCTCACTCTATTCCACAGTGGACTGTGCAAAGAGGTCCAGACGGAGTTGGCATGTCGGGATGACAACATATCCTTGGACGCTCTCATCACGATGGCGATCCGTCTGGATAACCTTCTTCAAGAGTGCCGGTGTCCACCTCACCACTCTCCTCCCTCCTTTGGCTGTCTTGAGGCAGAGCCTGAACCCATGAAGATTGGGTCCTAGTCAACCCAAGGTCCACTAGAGAAGAGGGGTGACCCTGTGACCTTCCGTTTCCCAGGGTAGGCGTGAGTATACCATTATCATAATTTTCCGCCAAACCCTTTCTGGTTCCCATTTCACTGGCTGGCTGTCCCTCAAGTGTTGTCTCTACAGCTCTAGTGGACACCGGTTTCGTGGGGAACTTTATCGACCAGACCCTCGCCTCCTCCATGAATTTAACTTCATACCAGCTCTCCTCTCTTTTTATAGTGTACGGCCCAATATATCACTGGGGCCAGCCTCATGCCATCCAGGACTTATATACATAGACTGTTCTCTCTACTACTGCGTGGTACTGGAGCGCCAAGTCTAGGTCCAAAAGGATCCTTAACAGGGTCTACCCTCCAAGCTATAAGAACAATTAATCAAATGGCCACCTGAACTATTTACATTGACCCCCCCCCCCCCCCCAACTTACATGCACTTTACCCCAACTTACATGCACAAACTACCTGGACTAAGTTGTACCCCCGCACATTGACTCAGTACCGGAAGCACCTGTATGTAGCACCTGTATATAGCCTTGTTATTGTTATGTCATTTTATTGAGTTACTACTTATTTTTTACTTCAGTTTAGTTAGTAAATATTTTCTTAAATCTATTTCTTGAACTGCATTGTTGGTTAAGGGCTTGCAAGTAAGAATTTGTATTCGGTAAATACAACATTGATTTGATGTTAGCACACATCATTGCTTTTCCTCATGACATCACATTCCAAGAGAACACATGATTTCCAAAACTTCCCTGTCCATGAAACCAGAGCACCCCCTTGGCTGAGATGCTAGAAGTCGTCATTACCCCTGTATGCTGTGGATGACCACGCAATCAGGTTCCTGGCAGTCCTACCCACAGGGAATAGCTGAAGGGCTGACCCCTGACATCCACTAAGGCTGTCCAAGTCTCTGCTTGACGTGGATGCTCATATCTCCTGCTAGGCTGGGTGGTCACTACAGTACACATATGACCCCAGCCCCACAGAGCAGATACTGTGGGAACCCAATCTGGCTGATACAGGGAGAGAGAGCGAGAGAAACATCAGCTAGCCATAGACCTTGACTAGCCCCTGACCCATAGTCTACAGTATTTAGCCCTATACATTTACAGACCTTTTAAAGCCTACAGCTTTGTGCTGAGGTCCACAGCACAATCCCCACAAACAAAATGTAGGCTTAACTCCATTCCCTACTGAGTATTCCTATTGCAGACAAGATCAAATGAAAGTGTTGCAGCCTACACTGCAAAGTTGGAGCCGATAGAGTATACTTCAGCAGAAAGGAAGAGATGGCACTATAAATGAACATCTGGCCTGTTTAGCATGTAATGTTTTACCGTCCATTTCAATAGGTTTTGATGGATTAATTCATCATCTGGCAAGACTGGGTAATCCCTGTCAGCATCCTTCTCCTATTTCCCAGTCCCCTTTAAGGCTTCTCCCTTCTCTGCATTGTCTACATATTACATATGAGTATCATCTGGCAATCATTGGTTTCAGATGTTATAGCCACTGGCCACATATAGATTCAATGCCTTTGTCACACCATTCAATTCACCACACCATTCAAGTATAAATTGACTCCTTTGCAGATTTCACAGGGCTTGTTTCTGTGTCCTACGCCTGGGTAATCCAAATCAGCACCCTTTCCTACTCCTCTGTCCCCCCTAAAGCTTATCCCTTCTCCATCCCCTCCCTCCCACACCACAAGGCTCCCACTCCTCTTCTCACAGGCCTTAATCCATGTTCACCCTGCAGCCGTGATGTAAACCCAGCCTGGTCAGAGAGCTCTCTCTCGCTCTCTCTCATCCCTGCTTTCTGTCTCCAGTCTGTTCCCAAGGGTCACAGTTCACATCTCACTCTGGGACCTGTTTATCAAGGGAGGGCTGGGTGAGGTAGAAGGGAGGGAAAGGGTTGGTGGACACTTTTAGGGAAGCTCAGAGCTGGTATAAAAAGAGTAGTCAGACAGAGAGAGAGGGGCCAATCCTTCAGAAGATCAGATGTACAACTAGCTGGTTTGCCCGGAGGAACGGTACAAGGAAAACCTAGTCAAGTTAACTTGTGCATCTCCTCGCACACTCCTTCACGCTCCAGGGTCTCCATGGCCCTGCTGATGCAATGCTGGGTGTGTGTGTTTACTCTGTCACTCACGATGACCACCAGCCATGCCTTACAAAGGTAACGCCATCTTTTTCTTTGTGTTTATCACTGTATGTTGTCTACTGTGTAATGAACCTAAATGCTCTGGTCCTGATGGGGTCAACTTGGGGTCATGATAGGGGCTGCACCAAATGTTTGATGTATTATAATAATTGACTATGCTTATTTAAAATTTTTATTTTTATTTATTTAACCTTTATTTAACCAGGAAGGGCTCATTGAGATTTAAAATCTATTTTTCAAGAGCGTCCTGGCCAAGATAGGCAGCACCAAATCATTACAAACATTACAGACAAACAACATGAAAAACTACAAGTAATCTGGTAAAAACCATAGAATTCACAACAGTATAACAAAATCAAAAACAGCTAGTTAAAAACATTGACAGGTCAGGGAATCAGTCTCAGGATCATTCATCAGTGATTTAAAAATACCAATCGGGACAAGTTCTTCCAGTTTAAAAGTATATTGTAAGGCGTTCCAAGACGATGGCGCAGAGTACACAAAAGCCCTTTTACCAAATTCAGTTCGGAGATTTGGAACAGTTAGCAGGATAAAGTCCAGCGAACGAAGAGAGTACCCACCACATTTCTGAACAATAAAAATGCCCAAATAAAAAGGTAGTAAACCAAAAATGGCTTTGTAAAAAAAGTATACCAGTGCCTGAGCCTACCTACGAGTGACTAGAGAAGGCCAGCCAACCCTGGTATACAAAGTGCAGTGGTGCATAAGGGTTTTGCAGTTTAAAATAAATCTCAAATTGCCATGGTAAAGGGTGTCAATTGATCTCAAACACTGAGCGGAAGCCTTCATATACAGTGAGGGGAAAACAGTATTTGATCCTCTGCTGATTTTTACGTTTGCCCACTGACAAAGATATTATCAGTCTATAATTTTAATGGTAGGTTTATTTGAATAGTGAGAGACCGAATAACAACAAAAAAATCCAGAAAAACGCATGTCAAAAATGTTATAAATTGATTTGCATTTTAATGAGGAAAATAAGTATTTGACCCCTCTGCAAAACATGACTTAGTACTTGGTGCCAACAAGGGTTTTGTCAATCAGAGGTCAGACGTTTCTTGTAGTTGGCCACCAGGTTTGCACACATCTCAGGAGGGATTTTGTCCCACTCCTCTTTGCAGATCTTCTCCAAGTCATTAAGGTTTCGAGGCTGATGTTTGGCAACTCAAACCTTCAGCTCCCTCCACAGATGTTCTATGGGATTAAGGTCTGGACTTTTGGGTCATTGTCATGCTGGAATACCCATCCATGACCCATTTTCAATGCCCTGGCTGAGGGAAGGAGATTCTCACCCAAGATTTGACGGTACATGGCCCCATCCATCGTCCCTTTGATGCGGTGAAGTTGTCCTGTTCCCTTAGCAGAAAAACACCCCCAAAGCATAATGTTTCCATCTACATGTTTGACGGTGGGGATGGTGTTCTTGTGGTCATAGGCAGCATTCCTCCTCCTCCAAACACGGCGGGTTGAGTTGATGCCAAAGAGCTCTATTTTGGTCTCATCTGACCACAACACTTTCACCCAGTTGTCCTCGAAATCATTCAGATGTTCATTGGCAAACTTCAGACGGGCATGCATATGTGCTTTCTTGAGCAGGGGGACCTTGCGGGCGCTGCAGAATTACAGTCCTTCACGGTGTAGTGTGTTACTAATTGTTTTCTTGATGACTATGGTCCCAGCTGCCTTGAGATCATTGACAAGATCCTCCCGTGTAGTTCTGGGCTGATTCCTCACCGTTCTCATGATCATTGCAACTCCATGAGGTGAGATCTTGCATGGAGCCCCAGGCCGAGGGAGATTGACAGTTCTTTTGTGTTTCTTCCATTTGCGAATAATCACACCAACTGTTGTTACCTTCTCACCAAGCTGCTTGGCGATGGTCTTGTAGCCCATTCCAGCCTTGTGTAGGTCTACAATCTTGTCCCTGACATCCTTGGAGAGCTCTTTGGTCCTGGCCATGGTGGAGAGTTTGGAATCTGATTGATTGCTTCTGTGGACAGGTGTCTTTTATACAGGTAACAAACTGAGATTAGGAGCACTCCCTTTCAGAGAGTGCTCCTAATCTCAGCTCATTACCTGTATAAAAGACACCTGGGAGCCAGAAATAATCTTTCAGATTGAGAGGGGGTCAAATAGTTATTTCCCTCATTAAAATGCAAATCAATGTATATTTTTGTGTGTTTTTATGGATTGTTTTGTTGTTCTGTCTCTCACTGTTCAAATAAACCTACCATTAAAATTATAGACTGATCATTTCTTTGTCAGTGGGCAAACATACAAAATCAGCAGGGGATCAAATACTTTTTTCCCTCACTGTATACAATATCCCCATAGTCTAGTAAAGGCATAAACGTAGCTGATACTAGCCTCCTTCTGGCTTCAAAATAAAAACAGGCCTTATTCCTAAAATAAAATCCCAATTTCAGCTTAAATTTTTTTTGTAAATTGTCGTATATGCAATTTAAAAGAGGCCGTCATCAATTCAAATTCCAAGATATTTGAGGTTACAACCTCAATCTCCTTGCCCTAACAGGTAGTAATAGCGGAAAGGTTCAGAGGTCTTATGATGTATTAATAGAAGGGGAAGGGCTATAAGACCCCTTCCCCACTACATAGGGTCCTGGACTACAGATAGGGTCCTGGACTACAGATTAGCAATACATATTCATTATAAGGTTTAATATGGTTCCACAGTTATTTTCTAGTCTCTGCTCCTTATAAGAAACGGTCTGAGAGATGTGTGAGTTATTGCTGTCAAAACAGGGTGTCTGTGAGAAAGCACCTCAAGGCTAAAAGAGATTCAGAGACACAGAACCCTGCAGGGGAGTGTAAGAGACAAGTCAGACATACCACTATAAAGCGACTTGGGGATTGGAAAATGATTGCTGAGCCCTTAGAAAACACTGGAACTATTGTCTCTCCTGCAAGTTTGTATAACTGTATATGCATGGTCTCATGAGTAGAAGGTGTTGATGTAGGCAGTAACATTACTAGGAGTTGACTGCAAGCACATTAAAAGCAACTTGGACTTTTCCTATTTTGCAGAACTCAGAAGAGACATCGGTTGTATGTTTGATGTTTGACCTCTGTCTACAGCTGTACTTGGATTAAAATTGATATGATTTATAAGTGCACATTTTGAGTAAATTACAGAGCCCAGAAAAGTGGAACCAACAATCCTTCTCTGCAATGTGTAATGAACCTCAATATGAAATTATTTCTGGTTAGCAATTAAATAACTGGGATTGTTTTCTAATTAAATGGTCAAAAACAAAATAGCTTCCCAGCGAAGAGCAATTTCTCAAGCAATAATTTTTTTAGGACTGTCTGGGAGTGATCTGAGTGGGGAGCGGAAATCTGAAAACTATTGACAGAGGTTTGGAACTCTCTATCTTATTGGCCAAAACTCCATCCCACCAAAATAGGCAGACATTTATTTTCAAACTGCTCTTAAAATGAAAGGGTATTATCCTAATTTTCACAATTTCACAGTATTATTCCAGCCTCATGGTGTGGAAATATTATTATTTTTAAAGCAGGAAAATTATGTTTTTGACTGCTCTGGGTCGTTAAAATAGACAGTGAAGAAGCTTGAATGGATACTTTGAGGTGTTTTATCAATTTAAACCAGATGATTTTTCTAAACTAAATCAATTGAGAATGTGTATTTTGGCAGAGCTGTAGAAACAACATTATACAGACATGGGGACACATGGTCTCATGTTAACAATGGCCCATGATTGCACAATGCATTGTATACCCCCCAGTCCCATCCCACCCCTGATCACTTCCTATGCATCATTCTATTGGATGATCTTTCCTCACTGTCGTCATATCTAATCAGGATCAGTCTGAAGAAGATGCCCTCCATAAGAGAAACCCTACATGAGATGGGCGTGTCTCCAGCACAGTTATTCGCTGAATTGGCCCAGAAGAGCAAAGATGACCTCTCCCCCAGCAATGGGACAGCCCCCACCCCCCTCACCAACTACCTGGATGTGAGAGACACTGCACTGATCACCCATACTGTAGATGCAATTGACATGGAAACATTATGTTCCAAATGAGAGAACACAAAGCACGTGCCAAACTCAGTTGGGTAAATTATTCATTGCTGCTTCTTCTCTCTGCTTCTCAGACCCAGTACTATGGGGAGATCAGTATTGGTTCTCCTGCCCAGATGTTCAACGTAGTGTTTGATACAGGCTCAGCCAACTTGTGGGTGCCCTCATACAGCTGTTCCCCTCTCTATACTGCCTGCTGTAAGTACAGTGCACACAAACACACCCACACATTCAGAGACGTCATGCCCATAAGTGCCCCCACAGATCTGTCCTCTTGAAAAAAATGTTTCTCTGTAATACTACTAGCCACCTACACATTTTATGAAGTTGGCTTTAGCTAACCCAGATAGGTTTCCAAATTCCCAACCTCATAACTAGCTACCAAGAAGCCAACAATCAAGTTAGAGCTAGCTTATCTAACTACAAGTAACTGCCAAAATAAAGGAAACACAGGGAATGCGACACAATTTTTCCACGAGAAAATACCTAATTTGGTGTTTTGTTGATGGTGGTGGAAAACACTGTCTCAGGCGCCGCTCTAGAATCTCCCATAAGTGCAAGGGTGTAACTTTCACTGGGGATGGGGGGGACATGACCCCTCCCACATTCTAAAATGTTATTTTTGCCCCCCCCCCCAGTTTTAAAATTGCACTGTGGTACAGGAAGCGGCATCGGTGTGCTTTAGGAACATGCGGACGCCTCAGAGTGGTCAGTCGGCTGTTTGCCGATATCAGACGGCTGGATTTAGGACTGCGTGGACACCACAGAGTGTACGGACAGGCTGTGTGAAGGCAAAGCTATTATTATAGGGCCAGCACGGTGCTGTTGTCTGCAGCTGCCGTCTCTGTGTGTTGCACAGAGACAAAGCAAGCAGAGCAGAAACTCGCTTCTCTTTATTTGACTGATGTAGCTAGCAAGGTAACTTCTGTTACAGACAAAAAAGCATGTTTCATCCTCTCTCGGTTGAATTACTGTCTGAAGAAAATGAACTAGCTAGCTTGTAGCTACCACAACTAGTTCAGCTCTAGCCTCTAGTTGCCTGTCACATAGCAGCATCTAGCAGCTGTTGTGTGTATGGAAATGTTTGTAGCCTTTTTGTCCCATTTCAACAGAAGTAAATTGACTAAGCTAGTTTTTGCCAGTTGATGTACCATTAGAGCTAGCTAGCTCACTAACTTTACTATTATTTTTGCCTCAATCACACTAGACCTGAATCAAATGATGAAACCAGTGGCCAAACTGAAGACCGATATGCTGAAGTTTTTTTACAGTGCAATGTGAGTTTTTATTAGTCAGTATAGCAATGTAATGGCTAGCTAATTCTCTACTTTTCACATGGACACGGTATAAACAGCTCTACAGGCTACAGTGTCATGGTGCAGTCAGTATACAACACTATGCTCATGTCTTAGCAGGATCAGATGGTGACAGGTGTCCCAGGAGGGTCAGACAGCCAGGGAAGACCAGTCTACAGAGCTGAAGTGAATTTTGCAGTGTATTATTATAACAATCAGTTAACGGATACAACATTCATTTTTTTGTTGATGGGTAGGCTATAGCCTGGGATCTGGGAATAATGGGCATTTCAATTATTGAACCATTGATTCTATTCTTGGATAATATAATGAATAAATGTACATCATAGTAAGACTTTGTCATGCCTCTGAGTAGGATCCGATGGTGACAGGGGTCTCAGCAGGTCAGGCAACCATGGGAAGACAGGCTGTGACTGCACTGAGGTTAACTTTTTTTGCAGAAACAACATTTTATAAACACTGGACAAGCCGGAAGCTTCATAGATGTAAACTATTTTAAGTCTAACAAAGTTAGTTGATTTCTAAACTGGATCAAGGGTTGATAAAGGCTTTTCCCGATGACACATAACAGGTCAAACAAAAACGTGAGGAAGACCTGGGAGGCAATGTTGATAGTGATGAATGTATACAGATATGTCATGGATGGTCATATAATCTCAGACATAAATTACTGCAGTTTAACAACATCCATCGAACATCCTATATACCAGTTAAACTTAATATCATGCACTCAGAAATATAATTCCTCTGCTGAAGGTGTAAAACATGGAAGGGGACATACTGTATTTGAATATGTTATGATCTTGTGAAGGCAAAGATGATGTTCTGTAATCTCAGCATGTCTACAGATTTCCCCTTCTCCCTGTTTTTGTTTGCTTGGAAATGTTGATACTGTAGACTGTTATCAGAAAAAAATGGGGTAACCTAGCATTAATGGCTAATGATGCATTGCAATTCATTGAAAGGTTGGTTATCCTAGAACAATGTCACAATGGATGGCAAAAATGTCAAGTTTTGCATCACTATATTTTATTTATTACAATGTTAAGGGTATAATGTGCAAATTCCAAAAGGTCTGGTTGCCTTATATGGAATACTGTATGACAAAATGGGTCTATATTGAAAACATTCTATATTTTTTCATGAGACACCTGTCTGATTTTCACCTGTCTCAGTGGACTAATGCATTGAGGACTCCGGGGTGACGCCACAGTCCAAGAATATGGGGATTGTGGCTCAGGTGCACAAGGAACGTCTCTCTCCAGAATGTGCTCTCTCCCGCCATTTCATGTGTTCACAGTTTCATAAACTTAATTGTGTGCATTGTTCACTGTGTCTATAAATTCCCCATTCCATATATCACAAGTACTAGTTTACATTTACCGTTAATTGCTATAATTTTGAATCTGTGACGTTTGTTTGGTTATGGTCATTTCTATTAATTCATTCAATTTATAATTATTACAACAGTAATTTACCATTTTTCATTGTCGGAGTGTCTTGAAGAACTTACAACCTATGATACACTTGTGAGAAACAAGTTTTTGTTGATTTCATTCCATTTATGAGTTGTCTTCATTGTCTTTTGTTTGAAATGCTCCCGTCAATGGTGAGTAAGGACGCACACCTGGTTACGAATATAGAAGTAGGACTAGTCTACCTGGCCTGCGCACAAATGTAGGCCTTTAAATGTGCCCATTTGGGGATGTCTGATAGGGTTTCTAATTGTCTTGACTCACCACCCCTAATGAGCTTCTCAAAGGAATTTTTCTTCACCTTAAACAGCAAGTACATTAAGTCTATTTTTAGAATCAATTGAGAATGACAATAGTTCCTCAAAGTATTTGAACAGTGTACAGTTGAAGTGGAAAGATTACATAGTGGGAAGTTTACATACACGCCAAATACATTTAAATTCAGTTTTTCACAATTCTTGACATTCAATCCGAGTAAAGATTCCCTGTCTTAGTGAATTACTATTATTCTGACATTTTATCTACTATTATCTACATTTGTGAAATGTCAGAATAATAGTAGAGAGAATGATTTATTTAATATTTTATTACTTTCATCACATTCCCAGTGGGTCAGAAGTTTACATACACTTAATTAGTATTTAGAAGCATTGCCTTTTAAATAGTTTAACTTGGGTCAAATGTTTCGGGTAGCCTTCCACAAGCTTCCCACAATAAGTTGGGTTGAAATTTTGCTCATTCCTCCTGACAGAGCTTGTGTAACTGTTTAAAGGCACAGTCAACTTAGTGTATGTAAACTTCTGCCCTACTAGAATTGTGATACAGTGAAATAATTTGTCTGTAAACAATTGTTGGAAAAAGTACTTTTTACAATTACAATTTACATACCGCCCCAATAGATCCACAGATGACGCAATCTCTGTTGCAATCCACACTGCCCTTTCACACCTGGACTAAAGGAACGCCTATGTGAGAATGCTATTCTTTGACTACAGCTCAGTGTTCAACACCATAGTACCCTTAAAGCTCATCACTAAGCTAAGGACCCTGGGACTAAACACATCCCTCTGCAAGTGGATCCTAGACTTCCCCCAGGTGGTAAGGGTAGGTACCAACACATCCGTCACACTGATCCTCCACACGGGGGCCCCTCAGGGGTGTGTGCTCAGTCCCCTCCTTTACTCCCTGTTCACTCATGACTGCACGGCCAGGCACGACTCCAACACCATCATTAAGTTTGCCGATGACACAATAGTGGTAGGCCTGATCACCGACAACGATGAGACCGCCTATAGGGAGGAGGTCAGAGACCTGACCGTGTGGTGCAAGGACAACAACCTCTCCCTCAACGTGAGCAAGACAAAGGAGATTATTGCGGACTACAGGAAAAGGAGGACCGAGCACGCCCCCATTCTCACCAACAGCGCTACAGTGGAGCAGGTTGAGAGCTTCAAGTTCCTTGGTGTCCACATCACCAACAAACTAACATGGTCAAGCACACCAAAGACAGTTGTGAAGAGGGCACAACAAATCTGTGGCATGGGTCCTCAGATCCTTAAGGTTTTACAGCTGCACCATCGAGAGCATCCTGACGGGTTTCATTACTACCTGGTTTTGCAACTGCTCGGCCTCCGACCGCAAGGCACTACAGAGGCCAGTGCATACAGCCCAGTATTCACCAGGGCCAAGATTCTTGCCATTCAGGACCTCTATACCAGGCAGTGTCAGAGGAAGCCCCTAAAAATTGTCAAGGACTCCAGCCACCCTATTCATAGACTGTTCTCTCTGCTACCGCACGGCAAGCAGTACCAGCGCACCAAGTCTAGGTCTAAAAGGCTTCTACCCCCAAGTCATAAGACTATTTGCATTCTACACTGCTGCTACTCTGTTATTATCAATGCATAGTCAGTTTAATAGCTCAATGTACAGTTGAAGTCGGAAGTTTACATACACCTTAGCCAAATACATTTAAACTCCATTTAAATTCCTGACAATGTTTCGCTAGCCTTCCACAAGCCTCCCACAATAAGTTGGGTGAATGTTGGCCCATTCCACCTGACAGAGCTGGTGTAACTGAGTCAGGTTTGTAGGCCTCCTTGCTCGCACATGCTTTTTCAGTTCTGCCCACAAATTTTCTATGGGATTGAGATCAGGTCTTTGTGATGGCCACTCCAATACCTTGACTTTGTTGTCCTCAAGCCATCTTGCCACAACTTTGGAAGTATGCTTCTGGTCATTGTCCATTTGGAAGACCCATTTGCGACCAAGCTATAACTTGACTGATGTCTTGAGATGTTGCTTCTATATAACCACATCATTTTCAATCCTCATGATGTCATCTATTTTGTGAAGTGCACCAGTCCCTCCTGCAGCAAAGCACCCCCACAACATGATGCTGCCACCCCCGTGCTTCACGTTTGGGATGGTGTTCTTCGTCTTGCAAGCATCCCCCTTTTTCCTCCAAAGATAACGACGGTCATTATGGCCAAACAGTTCTATTTTTGTTTCATCAGACCAGAGGACATTTCTCCAAAAAGTACGATCTTCGTCCCCATGTGGAGTTGCAAACCGTAGTCTGTATTTTTTATGGCAGTTTTGGAGCAGTGGCTTCTTCCTTGCTGAGCGGCCTTTCAGGTTATGTCGATATAGGACTCCTTTTACTGTGGATATAGATACTTTTGTACCTGTTTCCTCCAGCATCTTCACAAGGTCCTTTGTTGTTGTTCTGGGATTGATTCGCACTTTTTCGCACCAAAGTACGTTCATCTCTAGGAGACAGAAAGCGTCTCCTTCCTGAGCGGTATGACGGCCGTGTGGTCCCACAGTGTTTATACTTGCATACTATTGTTTGTACAGATGAACGTGTTACCTTCGGATGTTTGGAAATTGATCCCAAGGATGAACTAGACCTGTGGAGGTCTACACTTTTAATTCTGAGGTGTTATTCTTATTTCTTTTGATTTTCCCATGATGTCAAGAAAAGAGGCACTGAGTTTGAAGGTAGGCCTAGAAATACATCCACAGGTACACCTCCAATTGACTCAAATGATGTCAACTAGCCTATCAGACGCTTATAAAGTCATGACATCATTTTCTGGAATTTTCCAAACTGTTTAAAAGCACAGTCAACTTAGTGTATGTAAACATCTGACCCACTGGAATTGTGATACAGTGAAATAATCTGTATGTAAAAAATTGTTGGACAAATTTCTTATGTCATGCACAAAGTACATGTCCTAACTGACTTGCCAAAACTATAGTTTGTTAACAAGAAATTTGTGGACTGTTTTGAAGAAACTAGTTTTAATGACTCCAACCTAAGTGTATGTGGTGCCCCAGCACATTGACTCTGTACCGACTCTATATCTGACATGGTACAGGTGTCATTTTTTAAAAGCCCATAACCATGTGTGTTAAGTGTGTACTTTTGTTACAAAGTAGATGTATTTAGGTACTAGGGGGCAGTATTTTCATTTTTGGAAAACAACGTTCCCGTTTTAAACGGGATATTTTGTCAGGAAAAGATGCTAGAATATGCATATAATTGACAGCTTTGGATAGAAAACACTCTAATGTTTCCAAAACTGTAAAGATATTGTCTGTGAGTATAACAGAACTGATGTTGCAGGCGAAAGCCTGAGAAAAATCCAATCCGGAAGTGCACCAAGTTTTGAAAGCGCTGCGTTCCAATGACTCCCTATTCAGCTGTGAATGTGCCATCAACGAGCTTAGGATTTCTACGTATTCCCCAAGGTGTCTACAGCATTGTGACATAGTTTTACGCATTTCTGTTGAAGAATAGCCATAGGCGGCCACATTGCGTAAGTGGTCACATGGTGGCTCCGAGAGAGATTCTCGCGTAAAATACAGAGGTAGCCATTACTCCAATCGGTCCTCCTGAAAAACGAATTGTCCCGACGGATATATTATTGAATAGATATTAGAAAAACACCTTGAGGATTGATTATAAACAACGTTTGCCATGTTTCTGTCGATATTATGGAGCTAATTTTGAATATTTTTCGGTGTTGTGGTGACCACAATTTCCGGGCGATTTCTCAGCCATACGTGAAGAACAAACGGAGCTATTTCACCTACAAAAATAATATTTTGGGAAAAAATTAACTTTGGCTGTCTACCTGGGAGTCTCTTGAGTGAAAACATCCGAAGTTCATCAAAGGTAAACGATTTAATTTGATTGCTTTTCTGATTTCCGTGACAAGGTTGCCTGCTGCTAGCAAGGCATAATGCTATGCTAGGCTATCGATAAACTTACACAAATGCTTGTCTAGCGTTGGCTGTAAAGCATATTTTGAAGATCTGAGATGGGTGATTAACAAAAGGCTAAGCTGTGTCTCAATATATTTCATTTGTGATTTTCATAGGAATAGGAATATTTTTGGGGGATATTTATGTCCGTTGTGTTATGCTAATTAGTTTCAGGCGATGATTATGCTCCCGCATGCGGGCTTGGGAGTCACAAAATACTGCCCCCTAGTACTGCAAGAAACCTGATTTAGCCCACTGCTGTAAATGGTTAATTGCTTACTTAATTCAGGAACCATGCATGAAAGAACCTGCTTTCAAAATACTTTGTATGCCTCATTTACTCAAGTGTTTACATTATTTTGGCAGTTAGCTGTATCTTAGCTGGCATGCCTGCTGACAAGGATGGTAGACTTTATAAAAGCGAGCCATAACTAAATGTACTAAATAAGACTCACATTCCTTTCAATCTTTTACCCAGGTTTTAGCAGAGATGCAGAGAAGCATATTAAGTGTCTCTAGATAGCAGGAAAATATGTTTCAGGTGTTTGAATCGTGTCAAATTCTCAACCCCCGAGCCATGCTAGCGTACTTTGTGCCACCTCTTATTTTTGGGGTGCATGATGGCCCTACACACATGCACACACACACATACAAACACACACACACACATTTTAAATATTTTATTTGAATCCACGAATCAAATTTACAAAAAAAGGATTCAACCATTTCATAGATCCCCGTATGCATGGCATTCAAGGATACAGAAAGCACCTCCTTCACCAACCAGCGAGTCTGCCCAGGACAGCTGAACAGAACAGTACCTACCCAATAGCTTTTCCCTAGTTTTTGTCAGGCCCGCAATCTGGAGGCCATGCACTGCAAGCCTGTGTATGTGGCTGAGACTGCCAAATATCAGAGCCTCCAGCTTGCACCTACACCCGAGGGTGTCCAAGCATGCCACAAGGGGCTGGTACTTATGCAGCTTCTCTGCAATGGCCTGCTACATGTAGCCGTCAAATGAGCAGCCCACTTCCAAAATGAGCACATCCCTCCTGGCCTCCCACACACACAAAACCTATATGTTTAATTGCTTCACCAGAGATAAGGATGTTCCTGGATGATTATGACACAATGACATTTGAACTCACAGTTACCCACAACAGATATGACAGTTCTAAGTCCCGGACACACATCAAGAACGGGACAGGTTTCTCCATCCAGTATGCCTCTGGAAACGTCAGGGGATTCCTGAGTGAGGATGTGGTTGTGGTGAGTGTAACATAACACCACTCTAAGAAAATCATCTTTGTACCCTTTCTCCTCATCTGTTTCCTATCATCCCTTTTTTTGTGCTTTTTTTGTGATCAATATGGGAATAATGGTAGACATTGCCCATAAGTACTGATCTACCGAAGGATTATCTTACTATGGGTAAAACCTGGATCTAGGTATTGAGGGACAATTTATATCTTACTCTGTGCATTCTCCAGGTGGGTGGCATCCCAGTGGTCCAGGTATTTGCAGAGGCCACAGCCCTGCCTGCCATCCCCTTCATCTTTGCCAAGTTTGATGGAGTCCTTGGGATGGGCTACCCCAACGTGGCCATCGACGGTATCACCCCTGTGTTCGACCGCATCATGTCCCAGCACGTCCTCAAGGAGGAGGTCTTCTCTGTCTATTATAGCAAGTAGGTGATATCACTGTCACTGTTTATATCGGGCCTGATTCATACTTGGATAAGTAGATGTCTTTTTACTTAAAATATCAATATCAAATCATTTCTAGGTACCAATTACGTACCTTACTGTGATTGTTTTCAAATTGAAATGGTTAATAAGAATCAAACATAGCTTCTTAGGAAAGAGACATTTCTCAAGCAACAATTTAGCTAGGACTGTCTTTAAATGGTCTGAGTGGGGAGGGGAAAACTGAGAACTAGCTGACATTGGCAGAGAGGTTTGGAACTCTATTTCTTATTGGTCTATTAACTAATGTATTGCCTGGTGGTGTCACCTGGCAGGCCAAGACTCCATCCCACCAAAACAGGCAGAAATGTCCTTTTCAAACAGCTATTACACTAAAAGGGCATTATCATAATTTTCACAGTATTATTCCAACCTCCTTTAAGTCCATGTTTAACTAAATATTTACCTACTTTAGCAATGTCACTGCATTTCCAGGCTACTATAGTGAAATTTAGATGAAACAGTCATTACCCACTGGGCACGGATGTCATTTCAATGTCTACTTTTGATTTACATTTTGTTGAGTCCAGAGGAGGCTGGTGGGAAGAGTTATAGGAGGACAGGCTCATTATGATAGCTGGAATGGAATCAATAGAATGGTACCAAACACATGGAAACAACGTGTTTGACTCCATTCTATGGATACCATTCCAGTCATTACAATGACCGTCCTCCTATAGCTCCTCCCACCAGCCTCTTCTGGTTGAGTCATCAAATATCGTGAATTCAATGTGAAATCAACAAAAATTGTCACCACATCATTGACGAAGTTCTCTTATGTTGATGACTTTTTGCAAATCCAATCAGTTTTCCACATTGATTCAACATCACAAAGATTTCTTTGGTTGAAGTGAAGTGGAAACAATGCCGATTCAATCGGGTTTTGCCCACTGGGTGGTCCCCTTTCAGAATGACTGAGCTTATTACAACTTTTTGGCACCACTAAGGCAGAGGGCGGCTTGAGAACGTGCACAACAATGGCATGATGCAACCGATTGATGGAGGTGCAACCTATGAATAGTAATCCGGGCAATCTGTTTTTCTTCTCTCAGGGACCCAATGCACAAACCAGGTGGGGAGCTAGTGATGGGAGGAACAGACCCAGAGTACTACACTGGTACCTTCAACTACATGGGCACCAGTGCGGCAGGAAAATGGGAGGTCAACATGAAAGGGTGAGATGTGACAGCTATATGTGTGCATGTGCAATAGTGGAGGCTTTTGGGAGGAGCTATAGGAGGATAGGCTCATTGTGATGACTAGAATGGAATAAATGGAATGCTATCAAATATATGGAAACCACGTTTGACTCCGTTCCATTAATTCCAGTCCAGCCATTACAATGAGCCCGTCCTCCTATAGCTCTTCTCACCAACCTCCACTGATGTGCAAGTTGTCTGTTCTGTCTGTTTGTTTGTTTATCTGTGGGTCAGTATATACACATTTTCCTGGGTCAATGATCTTTACATGTGTATGTGTGTGTAATTTTCTCTTGCTCTCTTTCTCTCTCTCTCTCTCCCAGGGTGACAGTGGGGGAGGATATGCTGTTCTGTAAGGAAGGCTGTACGGCAGTGATTGACACAGGCTCCTCCTACATCACAGGCCCTGCCTCCTCTGTGTCTGTACTGATGAAAACCATTGGAGCCACAGAACTGGCAGAGGGAGGGGTATGTAAATCTCAGAGCCACAGACTCTTTATTGCCTAAACAGTCTCTTAACTAGCATCTTACCTTACCTTATGGGCGGAATAAGATATGTTGTTTGTTCTCCTTTCAGTACACTGTAAACTGTGACCTGGTGAAGTCCTTACCCAGTGTCACCTTCCACCTTGGAGGACATGAGTACTCCCTCACTGAGGATGACTACATCTTATGGGTAAGTAACGGAAATTGGCACAACTGGGATATACTGTACAGATACAGGCCAAATGTCATGTTTACCTTTGTAGCTACTATGTCATGTTTACATTGTGTTATAGATGTGACATGTATGTTTTATAAATACACATTTATGGAAGTCTTTACCAGTATCTTGTTATGATTTGCTCTCCGTCTGTAGCAATCTCAGTTTGGAGAGGACATCTGTAGTGTGACCTTTAGGGGTTTGGATGTGCCGCCTCCTACTGGCCCTATCTGGATCCTGGGAGCCAACTTCATCGCCCGCTACTACACAGAGTTTGACCGTCGCAACAACCGCATAGGCTTCGCCACAGCAGTCTGACAGGAGCCTCTGCTTAGCCACCATGCTTTCACTCGTTCTTGCTCTTACTTCCTTCATACTCTCTTTGTCTCTGTTACTGTCTCTTACTATCAGCCTGTATTTCTCACTTACACTCTATTATTACGTTTCTCTTTCTCTGTCTCTTTATCACAGGGCCTGCCCTTTGTCCCCATCTTTTTTTACACTTCTTGCATTCTGCCATGTCAAGTCATCTGTGCCAATTGCACTTTTCACCTCGTATCACCCAATCAGAATATATCTTTGTTTTTAGTTGACGATCATTGACGTGCAGCTAACAACAACACACTTATTTTGTGTTATATATCACATGGCATGCTGATGTCATGTCATACAGTTACATTTTTTAACAATCCCCATGTAATAGCACTGTCTACAATGGCATGATGTAACAAGAATAAAGCTTATTTAATGGACATGTCTATGTTATTGTCTGCAGTCAAGGAATTTTGTTTGCACTCTAAGTTCTCAGAATGTCTGTTTATCATCAGGGGAGACTCCAGCAGAAAACAAAGTGTTCCTCATTCACTGACCGCAGAAACACGAGCATCTTAATGTCTGTACAGAAATAAACTATCCAGATGTCTTCTATTTTGAGTCACAATATTAATATGATTTATCCTCTGAAGTTGAGCTAGAGATGAATTGATATCAGACAGTGTTTAAGTCCTTAGTTCTGGCAGGCTTTGGTCTACAGAGTGTGGATCTAATGTGGGAACTGATGGTGTGAAAATAGCACACACTGTATGTGTAGGATCCAAGGGTGGATGTAGAAAACCGGTTGAGTGATTTATCTTCTGTTCTGCTGTTCCCGCCACACTAAAGATGCCTTTCACAGCATAGTGTCGTCTCTCTCTCATTTCTCTATCTTCTCTCTCTTTTCATTCTCTTTCTATTCACTCTCTCCACTCTTCTCTCTTCACTCTCTTTTCTCTCTCTTCATTCTCTCTTTTCTCTCCATTCTCTCTCTCTTTTTTTCTCTCCTCTCTTTTCTCTATACCTTCTCACTCTCTTTTTTCTCTCTTCTCTCCCTCTCTCAATTATTTGTTTTCTCTCACCATGTGCCAGCTGGCTACGACATTATTTATAAAACGTGTATGAGCTAGTGTATATTTCCACAACATTTGTAGACAAATACAAATTCTCTGCCCACCGTTCATGCTGGTAAGAGGGGTGAAGCAATTCAACTTCAGCAAAACTTTACATTTACTGTAATGTAGAGTGATTTCTCTGAAACGAAACAGGACAGGATGGAAATGTCCCATGATGTCCTCAAGGAAACATAAGGCCATTTCAGTGTACATCTCAACCACAAAGGTCAGAGGTCATGATCAATCACAGGTCGGAAAGGTCATACAACCTGTCACTGGAGGATGACTTTGAAAGTGAAACCTGCTCTGCAAACAGAATTACCGGAAGACAGACTCTGTTCTTCTTGTATCTTTAACCTCCATTATAGCTAGTAGACACACAAAGAGATAAAAAGACAATAAATGCAGTCATATTTGATGCAAACTGTTGTGGAGTTATTTTCAGAGGGAAAGTCCGCCCAGTGATGTGGGGTATAGAGAATAAAGATATCTAGACTGGAAGATGAACAATAATTTCCTTGCCTTCATCCCGGCACATCCATGAATTGTTCAACTAAGATATTATCTGGAAAAATGTGTTTTGAGGTTAAGGTGAAGATACTAGCACTGCTACTTTTAATGCTGGTACTTTTGAACATACTGTACAAGTATTCTCTCTACATGACTCTACAAAACATCTCCATTTCATTTAGCACTAGATCTGTAGTGGCTTTAGAATGGAAGCACATGTTATATAATTCTATGTTGAGGAGGAATATCGAATTACCAAAGGTTATTGTCAAGTATTTCCTGGAATATGCTGTGTTTATGAACTGTGGTCTGCGTTGAACCTGAGGGACACAAACCATGTTCCATCTGACCAATTCTCACAGTGGCATCATAAGGATTTGAACAGGAACTGTATTTAACCAATAGAACAGGTAATATGCATCTTGCACTTATTGTACAGTATACTGATCAAAAATATAAACAACAGGCAAACAAGTTCAAAGATTTTTACTGAGTTACAGGTTATATAAGGAAATCAGCCAATTGAAATAAATTCATTAGGCCCTAATCTATGGGTTACACATGACTGGGAATCTCTTGGTTACAGATACCTTAATCAGAAACTTGTCAGTATCTGGTGTGACCACCATTTTCCACATGCAGCACAACAAATCTCCTTCGCATAGAGTTAATCAGGCTGTGGAATGCTGTCCGACTTCTCTTTATTGGCTGTGCAAAGTTGCTGGATATTGGATGGAACTGGAACACACTGTTGTACACGTCAATCCAGAGCATCCCAAATGTGCTGAATGGGTGACATGTCTGGAGGGTATGCAGGCCATGGAAGAACTGGGACATTTTCAGCTTCCAGGAATTGTGTACAGATCCTTGCGACATAGGACCATCAGAATGCTGAAATGTGAGGGGATGGTGGAGGATGACTGGCACAACAATGAGCATCACGATCTCATCACGTTATCTCTGTTGGAGGTGGCTTATGGTATAGAAATTAACATTCAGTTCTCTGGCAACAGCTCTGGTGGACATTCCTGCAGTCAGTATGCCAATTACACACTCCCTCAAAACTTGAGACATCTGTGGCATTGTGTTGTAATGCCACCTGAGTGGGTTGATTCACTGATGTGGTCATCCTGTCTGGGTTGGCGCCCCCCCTTGGGTTGTGCCATGACGGAGATCTTTGTGGGCTATACTCGGCCCTGTCTCAGGATGGTAAGTTGGTGGTTGAAGATATCCCTCTAGTGGTGTGGGGGCTGTGCTTTGGCAAAGTGGGTGGGGTTATATCCTTCCTGTTTGGCCCTGTCCGGGGGTGTCCTCGGATGGGTCCACAGTGTCTCCTGACCCCTCCTGTCTTAGCCTCCAGTATTTATGCTGCAGTAGTTTATGTGTCGGGGGGCTAGGGTCAGTTTGTTATATCTGGAGTACTTCTCCTGTCCTATTCGGTGTCCTGTGTGAATCTAAGTGTGCGTTCTCTAATTCTCTCATTCTCTCTTTCTTTCTCTCTCTCGGAGGACCTGAGCCCTAGGACCATGCCCCAGGATTACCTGACATGATGACTCCTTGCTGTCCCCAGTCCACCTGGCCGTGCTGCTGCTCCAGTTTCAACTGTTCTGCCTTCTTATTATTCGAACATGCTCGTCATTTATGAACATTTGAACATCTTGGCCATGTTCTGTTATAATCTCCACCCGGCACAGCCAGAAGAGGACTGGCCACCCCACATTTGCTCTCTCTAATTCTCTCTTTTTCTCTCTCTCTTGGAGGACCTGAGCCCTAGGACCATGCCCCAGGACTACCTGACATGATGACTCCTTGCTGTCCCCAGTCCATCTGACCGTGCTGCTTCTCCAGTTTCAACTGTTCTGCCTTATTATTATACGACCATGCTGGTCATTTATGAACATTTGAACATCTTGGCCATGTTCTGTTATAATCTCCACCCGGCACAGCCAGTAGAGGACTGGCCACCCCACATAGCCTGGTTCCTCTCTAGGTTTCTTCCTAGGTTTTGGCCTTTCTAGGGAGTTTTTCCTAGCCACCGTGCTTCTACACCTGCATTGCTTGCTGTTTGGGTTTTTAGGCTGGGTTTCTGTACAGCACTTTGAGATATCAGCTGATGTACAAAGGGCTATATAAATACATTTGATTTGATAAAGGACTGAGGGTCTTCCAAATATTGAAAGTGTGTAAATAGTTACCCATGTTATTTTGTAAATGTATATATTTTTTCTTCATATTTGTTTCTCAATTTTCTGGGGGGGGGGGGGGGGTGTTAGAATACCATTTTGGTATTTTGTATATAGTTATTTGTTTCAAAATGTATACCTTCACCAATTTGGCCACTTGGGCTACTACATTTGGGCTACTTGTGTGGGACACCTGGATGACTTCATGATAAATGTCATGTAGCACACTCATTTTGGAAGTTATCATTCTGAAACTCTACACAAGTACTGTTGCCCTCTTGTGTTTTTCACTGAAATTGTCCCCATCATCCTATCTGAATGTTTGTTTTATCTTGTTCATTTTAAAGATGATTAAAAAACTTTAAAAATTAAAACGTATGTTTTTTTTCATTGTATTATCTAAACCAGATCTATTGTGTTATATTCTCCTACATTAAATTTACATTTACACATACTTCAGAGTATTTTCTTTCAAATGGTACCAAGAATATGCATATCCTTGGTTCTGTGCCTGAGCTACAGGTTGTTAGATTTGGGTATTCAGGCGGAAATTGAAAAAAGTAGGGGGGTAGCTCTTAGAGGTTAAAGGGAATTCCATTGAAAGATGCACAAGATGCTCTGTCATTCACTGGAAATGTAATCCTTTGGTTCAGGTTCAGCTTGTAACCTTCCTTTAGCACTAATTCCAAAAGTTTTGGGACAATTTAAAGTCCATGGAGAATAAGAGCACCTCCTCCCAGCTGCCCACTGCACTGAGGCTAGGAAACACTGTCCCCACCGATAAATCTACAATAATTGAGAATTTCAATAAGAATTTTTCTACAGGCAGCCATGCTTTCCACCTGGCTACCCCTACCCCGGGCCAACAGCTCTGCACCCCCCGCAGCAACCTGCTCAAGCCCCCCTCCCTTCTCCTTCACCCAAATCCAGACAGCTGATGTTCTGAAAGAGCTGAAAAATCTGGACCCCTACAAATCAGCTGGGCTAGACAATCTGGAACCCCTCTTTCTAAAATTATCCACCGCAATTGTTGCAAACCCTATTACTAGCCTGTTCAACCTCTCTTTCGTATCGTCTGAGATCCCTAAAGATTGGAAAGATGCCGCGGTCATCCCCCTCTTCATAGGGGGAGATACTCCCAAACTGACACTCTGGACCCAAACTGTTAAAGACCAAACTGTTACAGTCCTATATCCATCCTGCCCTGCCTTTCTAAAGTCTTTGAAATCCAAGTTAACAAACAGATCACCGACCATTTCGAATCCCACCACACCTTCTCCGCTATGCAATCTGGTTTCCGTCTTCATCGACCTGGGCAAGGCTTTGACTCTGTCAATCACTGCTTTCTTATCGGCAGAATCAATAGCCTTGGTTTTTCAAATGACTGCCTCGCCTGGTTCACCAACTACTTCTCAGATAGAGTTCAGTGTGTCAAATCCTGTTGTCAAGACCTTTGGCAGTCTCTATGGGGGTGCCATAGGGTTCAATTCTCGGGCCGACTCTTTTCTCTGTATATATCTATGATGCAGCTCTTGCTGCTGGCGATTCTCTGATCCACCTCTACGCACACGACACCATTCTGTATACATCTGGCCCTTCTTTTGAAAATTGTGTTAACAAACCTCCAAAAGAGCTTCAATGCCATACAGCACTCCTTCCGTGGCCTAAAACTGCTCTTAAATGATAGTAAAATTAAATGCTCTTCAACCGATCGCTGCCCGCACCGCCCGTCCAACATCACCACTCTGGACGGTTCTGAATTAAAATATGTGGACAACTACAAATACCTAGGTGTCTGGTTAGATTGTAAACTCTCCTTCCAGACTCACATAAAGCATCTTCAATCCAGAATTACATCTAGAATCAGCTTCCTATTTAGCAACAAAGCCTCCTTCACTCATGCTGTCAAACATACCCTTGTAAAACTGACTATCCTACCGATCCTTGACTTAAGTTATGTAATTTACAAAATAGCCTCCAACACTCTACTCAGAAAATTGGATGTAGTCTATCACAGTGATCAAATCAAATCAAAATCAAATCAAATTTATTTATATAGCCCTTCGTACATCAGCTGATATCTCAAAGTGCTGTACAGAAACCCAGCCTAAAACCCCAAACAGCAAGCAATGCAGGTGGAGAAGCACGGTGGCTAGGAAAAACTCCCTAGAAAGGCCAATACCTAGGAAGAAACCTAGAGAGGAACCAGGCTATGTGGGGTGGCCAGTCCTCTTCTGGCTGTGCCGGGTGGAGATTATAACAGAACATGGTCAAGATGTTCAATGTTCATAAATGACCAGCATGGTCGAATAATAATAAGGCAGAACAGTTGAAACTAGAGCAGCAGCACAGTCAGGTGGAAGTTGAAACTGGAGCAGCAGCATGGCCAGGTAGACTGGGGACAGCAAGGAGTCATCATGTCAGGTAGTCCTGGGGCATGGTCCTAGGGCTCAGGTCAGTTGAAACTGGAACAGCAGCATGGCCAGGTGGACTGGGGACAGCAAGGAGTCATCATGTCAGGTAGTCCTGGGGCATGGTCCTAGGGCTCAGGTCCTCCGAGAGAGAGAAAGAAAGAGAGAAGGAGAGAATTAGAGAACGCACACTTAGATTCACACAGGACACCGAATAGGACAGGAGAAGTACTCCAGATATAACAAACTGACCCCAGCCCCCCGACACATAAACTACTGCAGCATAAATACTGGAGGCTGAGACAGGAGGGGTCAGTGCCATCCGTTTTGTCACTAAAGCCCAATATACTGTACTACCCAACACTGTAACCTGTAAGCTCTCGTTGGCTGGCCCTCGCTACATATCCGTTGCCAAACCCACTGGCTCCAGGTCATCTATAAGTCTTTGCTAGGTAAAGCCCCGCCTTATCTCAGCTCACTGGTCACCATAGCAACACCCACCTGTAGCATGCGCTCCAGCAGGCATATCTCACTGTTCATCCCCAAAGCAAACACCTCTTTGGCCGCTTTTCCTTCCAGTTCTCTGCTGCCAATGACTGGAACGAACTGCAAAAATCATTGAAGCTGGAGACTTATATCTCGCTCACTAACTATACGCATCAGCTGTCAGAGCAACTGCACCTGTACACAGCCCATCTGTAAATAGCCCACCCAACTACCTCATCCCCATATTGTTTTTTCTCTCTCTTTTGAACCACAGTATCTCTACTTGCACATCATCATCTGCACATCTATCACTCCGATGTTAATGCTAATTTCCAGTGTTAATGCCACTATGGCCTATTTATTACCATACCTCCCTAATCTCACTTCATTTGCACACACTGTATGTAGAGTTTTCTATTGTGTTATTGACTGTAAGTTTGTTTATCCCATGTGCAACTCTGTGTTGTTGTTTTTGTCGCACTGCTTTGCTTTATCTTGGTCGGTCGCAACTTGTTCTCAACTGGCCAATCTCAGGTTTTTTTAAACCTGAGATCCTGCAGAATATATTCAGCGTATCTATAACCGTGGTGATTGTATTGTGAGGGTCCGAAATAAACAGCAGAAGGTTTTCTGCATATAACGAAAGTTTGTGTTTTACACCGGCTCTATTTATACTTGCAAAATGTTAATTTATTCGTAGGGATTTACAGTAGCAAGCAGTTCTATCGCAATATAAAAAAGCAGCAAAAGTAGACATCCCTGTATCGTGCCTCTATGTAGAGGGAACTAGTCTGAGATTATTTTTGCTTGTACATACAGATGCAATGGTGATGAGTATAATATTTTGATCCATGATTTAAGTACTTCCCCAAATCGTAATTTATCATGGGCTGTAAAAAAATGATGAAATGATGAAAACCTGCTCTAGAGCACTCAGGACCTCAGACTGGGACAGAGGTTCACCTTCCAACAGGACAATGACCTAAAGCACACAGCCAAGATAATGTAGCATTGGCTTCGGGACAAGTCTCTGAATGTCCTTGAGCTGCCCAGCAGGACCCCGGACTTGAACCCGATCAAGCCTCATCGGAGATACCTGAAAATAGCTGTGCAGCGACCCTCCCCATCCAACCTGACAGAGCTTAAGAGGATCTGCAGAGAAGAATGTGAGAAACTCCCCTTGTGCTAAGCTTGTAGCGTCATACCCAAGACCACTCGAGGCTGTAATCGCTGCAAAAGGTGCTTCAACAAAGTATTGAGTAAAGGGTCTGAATAATTATATAAATATGATATTTCCGTTTAGTTTTTTAAATTTGTATTATTTATAAATCTGCCAACATTTAAAAAAAATGTTTTTTGCTTTGTCATTATGGAGTATTGATGAAAAAAAAAACATTTTAGAATAAGGCTGTAATATAACAAATGTGGAAAAAGTCAAGAGGTCTGAATACTTTACGAATCAACAGTAAGTATTAATAACAGAGAAAGATTGTTTTCATCTCTTATTGATGTCACTTGTTAAATCCACAGTGTAGATGAAGGTTGCTGTTTATTTATTTGAAGTGGTCGAGGATTGAATTTAGAACACAAATTAATTAAGTTCCCACCAAGTATTGAAAGGTGTGTATCCATGTTTGGGATCAGTGAAATCATGTTAGTAAAGAAGAGATGGTCATCCCAATTTTTCTGAATAGTATTCCAGAAACAATCACATATAATGCCCATTGTCATCGGATATGGCATTGCTAGCAGTGAACTGCACGTCCTTGTGTATTATAATTGCTGTGGCTTTTGGAGTTAAAATGTGTGTGGAACTGTTGATCCACCCATAACTTTGCAAGACGATTTTGATCTTGAGGGTGTAGGTGGGTTTCTTGGAGAAAAACAATTTCTGCCATTTAAGTTGTGAGAGAATCTTATTTCTTCTTATTCTGCTGTTAGTCCCTTCGCATTCCAGTTTATCATAATAGTGGAACCTAAAGTATTTGCGGCCATTCAGGCTGTGAAGAAAGATAAATAACGTGTAATGAAAAGGAAAGACAATTTGTAATGAGGAATACTTGTAAAACACTTAAGCATAGCCATAATAAGTCTTCCATATGACCATCCTGAATGAAATCAAGATACATCACTGCCCCCCGTGAGACCTAGTCTTTGATGGCTATAAAGGTGCAATTTTCTAGTAAGTATACATAGCCCTGATTGTAGTGAATAGCCTTCCCAACCAATCCACAAATATTTTAGATGGTGGGAGAGAAAGAAAAGGGAAAAATCTTTAAGTAAAAGCATTGTGATCATAATTATCATAATCAACCTTCAATGAACTTCTTTAATTCTATTATGATTCTAGTTTGGTATAAACAGATTCCAAAATTTGAATCAGACAAGGGATAATAATGCTAGGCACCACACCCTAATAGGGATCCCCCTAATCTTATTACAATCAACTTTCACCAGTTGAATGTCGATACAGATATAAGACTTTTTGTATCCATGGTCCTTGTAGGGGTTGACACATCTTTCATTGGGGAAAATCAAGTCTGAGATCTCTAAGTGGAAATTACATATCTCCAAAGCCTTTTTAAACCTCAAATACAAGTTGTATATTTCTTGCATTGCAACAGCTTGATCAAATTAAGATCTTACATCTGTATGTCATCAACTTCAGCCATTACTGGAGTGTCTCCGTGTATTCATCAAAGATCAGACAAGTTTGAATTATAGAGGAATCCATAGATCTCTCAGAGGATATGATGCTTTGTACGGGTTATTAAAGAATCCTAAAAGACCTGGAGTTTAAACCCAGAGAGAATAAAGGGCTCAAGACTAAGAGTTTGGATGATGAATAACAGTGCCATTAGCAGACGCAGCAGCCCCATTGCATGTGTTAAAGAGGTATGAGTTCTCCTCTCTGCGTGATTCTGACAGCCAGACCAGAGTGTTGTGTAAAAGACAGTAAATTGGGCTCACTCTATAGTTCTTATTTTTCTTAAGAGAGGTCACTGGATACTTCCCAGATTACAAAATTCTAAATATGATCCCAGCTAGCACATAACGTTCTGAGAACCATATGTTTCTTGGAGCTTGGTGAGAGTGTGGTTGTCCTATGGTTATTTTACATACAACCTTCCCACAGCTTTCTGGGAATGGTACAAGATAGTTGCTTGACTTAGGAACGTTTTCAGCACATTTAAGGACCGTGACTAAAAAACATGATTTTCTTGTTATTCCATTACTTTGACATAGTGGTCACCAACCGGTTGATTGTGATCTACTGGTTGATCTCCAAGGCATTTCTAGTCAATCGCCATACATTTCTCTAAAAAAACAATGATAAAGCCTGCGTTCCTGTTTTTATATTCGTTTTGCGTTTATTGATGTAGGTGAGACAGCATCCCAAGCCACGTCCTCAGAGCATGTGCAGACCAGCTGTCTGGAGTGTTTACGGACATGTTCAATCTCTCCCTATCCATGTCTGTTGTCCCCACTTGCTTCAAGATGTCCCCCATTGATATTTTACCCAAGATTGAACTAAATGTATATCGCCCCATGGCACTTACTTCTGTCATCATGAAGTGCTTTGAGACGTTAGTTAAGGATCACCTCCACATTACCCGACACCCTAGACCCACCACAATTTACATACCGCCCCAACAAATCCACCAATGATGCAATCACCATTGCACTGCACACTGCTCTACCCCATCTGTACAAGAGGAATACTTATGTAAGAATGTGATTCATCGAATACAGCTCAGCCTTCAACACCATATTGCCCTCCAAGCTCATCACTAAGCTTGGGGCCCTGGGTCTGAACCCTGCCCTGTGGAACTGGGTCCTGGATTTCCTGACGGGCCGACCCCAGGTGGTGAGGGTAGGCAACAACACCTCCGCTACACTGATCCTCAACAGGGGGAGCCCACAAGGGTGCATGCTTAGTGCCCTCAGGTACTCCCTGTTCACCTATGACAGCGTGGCCACGCACATCTCCAACTCAATCATTACGTTTTCAGACGACACAACAGTACTACCAAATCAAATCAAATGTATTTATATAGCCCTTCGTACATCAGCTGATATCTCAAAGTGCTGTACAGAAACCCAGCCTAAAACCCCAAACAGCAAGCAATGCAGGTGTAGAAGCACGGTGGCTAGGAAAAACTCCCTAGAAAGGCCAAAACCTTGGAAGAAACCTAGAGAGGAACCAGGCTATGAGGGGTGGCCAGTCCTCTTCTGGCTGTGCTGGGTGGAGATTATAACAGAACATGGCCAAGATGTTCAAATGTTCATAAATGACCAGCATGGTCCAATAATAATAAGGCAGAACAGTTGGAAATGGAGCAGCAGCACGGCCAGGTGGACTGGGGACAGCAAGGAGTCATCATGTCAGGTAGTCCTGAGGCATGGTCCTAGGGCTCAGGTCCTCCGAGAGAGAGAAAGAAAGAGAGAAAGAGAGAATTAGAGAGAGCACACTTAAATTCACACAGGACACCGAATAGGACAGGAGAAGTACTCCAGATATAACAAACTGACCCTAGCCCCCCGACACATAAACTACTGCAGCATAAATACTGGAGGCTGAGACGGGAGGGGTCAGGAGACACTGTGGCCCCATCCGAGGACACCCCCGGACAGGGCCAAACAGGAAGGATATAACCCCACCCACTTTGCCAAAGCACAGCCCCCACACCACTAGAGGGATATCTTCAACCACCAACTTACCATCCTGAGACAAGGCCGAGTATAGCCCACAAAGATCTCCGCCACGGCACAACCCAAGGGGGGGCGCCAACCCAGACAGGAAGATCACATCAGTGACTCAACCCACTCAAGTGACACACCCTTCCTAGGGACGGTATGAAAGAGCCCCAGTAAGCCAGTGACTCAGCCCCTGTAATAGGGTTAGAAGCAGAGAATCACAGTGGAAAGAGGGGAACCGACCAGGCAGAGACAGCAAGGGCAGTTCGTTGCTCCAGAGCCTTTCCGTTCACCTTCCCACTCCTGGGCCAGACTACACTCAATCATATGACCCACTGAAGAGATGAGTCTTCAGTAAAGACTTAAAGGTTGAGACCGAGTTGACGTCTCTTACATGGGTAGGCAGATCATTCCATAAAAATTGAGCTCTATAGGAGAAAGCCCTGCATCCAGCCGTTTGCTTAGAAATTCTAGGGACAATTAGGAGGCCTGCGTCTTGTGACCGTAGCGTACGTGTAGGTATGTACGGCAGGACCAAATCAGAGAGATAGGTAGGAGCAAGCCCATGTAATGCTTTGTAGGTTAGCAGTAAAACCTTGAAATCAGCCCTTGCCTTGACAGGAAGCCAGTGTAGGGAGGCTAGCACTGGAGTAATATGATCAAATTTGTGGTTCTAGTCAGGATTCTAGCAGCCGTATTTAGCACTAACTGAAGTTTATGTAGTGCTTTATCCGGGTAGCCGGAAAGTAGAGCAATGCAGTAGTCTAACCTAGAAGTGACAAAAGCATGGATACATTTTTCTGCATCATTTTTGGACAGAAAGTTTCTGATTTTTGCAATGTTACGTAGATGGAAAAAAGCTGTCCTTGAAATGGTCTTGATATGTTCTTCAAAAGAGAGATCAGGGTCCAGAGCAACGCCGAGGTCCTTCACAGTTTTATTTGAGACGACTGTACAAACATTAAGATTAATTGTCAGATTCAACAGAAGATCTCTTTGTTTCTTGGGACCTAGAACAAGCATCTCTGTCCAATGTAACAGTATAACTTTAGACCGTCCCCTCGCCCATACCCGGGCGCGAACCAGGGACCCTCTGCACACATCAACAACAGTCACCCACGAAGCATCGTTACCCATCACTACACAAAAGCCGCGGTCCGAGTTTAAAAGTAGAACGTTTGCAGCCATCCACTTCCTTATGTCTGAAACACATGCTTCTAGCGAGGGCAATTTGGGGGCTTCACCATGTTTCATTGAAATGTACAGCTGTGTGTCATCCGCATAGCAGTGAAAGTTAACATTATGTTTTCGAATGACATCCCCAAGTGGTCAAATATAGTGAAAACAATAGTGGTCCTAAAACGGAACCTTGAGGAACACCGACATTTACAGTTGATTTGTCAGAGGACAAACCATTCACAGAGACAAACTGATATCTTTCCGACAGATAAGATCCAAACCAGGCCAGAACTTGTCCGTGTAGACCAATTTGGGTTTCCAATCTCTCCAAAAGAATGTGGTGATCGATGGTATCAAAAGCAGCACTAAGGTCTAGGAGCACGAGGACAGATGCAAAGCCTCGGTCTGATGCCATTAAAAGGTCATTTACCACCTTCACAAGTGCAGTCTCAGTGCTATGATGATGTCTAAAACCAGACTGAAGCATTTCGTATACATTGTTTGTCTACAGGAAGGCAGTGAGTTGCTGCCCAACAGCCTTTTCTAACATTTTTGAGAGGAATGGAAGATTCGATATAGGCGGATAGTTTTTTATATTTTCTGGGTCAAGGTTTGGCTTTTTCAAGAGAGGCTTAATTACTGCCACTTCTAGTGAGTTTGGTACACATCCGGTGGATAGAGAGCCGTTTATTATGTTCAACATAGGAGGGCCAAGCACAGGAAGCAGCTCTTTCAGTAGTTTAGTTGGAATAGGGTCCAGTATGCAGCTTGAAGGTTTAGAGGTCATCATTATTTTCATCATTGTGTCAAGAGATATAGTACTAAAACACTTGAGCGTCTCTCTTGATCCTAGGTCCTGGCAGAGTTGTGCAGACTCAGGACAACTGAGCTTTGAAGGAATACGCAGATTTAAAGGAGTCCGTAATTTGCTTTCTAATAATCATGATCTTTTCCTCAAAGAAGTTCATGAATTTATCACTGCTGCAGTGAAAGCCATCCTCTCTTGGGGAATGCTGCTTTTTAGTTAGCTTTGCGACAGTATCAAAAAGGAATTTCGGATTGTTCTTATTTTCCTCAATTAAGTTAGAAAAATAGGATGACCGAGCAGCAGTAAGGGCTCTTTGGTACTGCCCGGTACTGTCTTTCCAAGCTAGTTGGAAGACTTCCAGTTTAGTGTGGCATCATTTCCGTTCCAATTTTCTGGAAGCTTGCTTCAGAGCTCGGGTATTTTCTGTGTACCAGGGAGCTCGTTTCTTATGAGAAATGTTTTTAGTTTTTAGGGGTGCAACTGCATCTAGGGTATTGCGCAAGGTTAAATTGAGTTCCTCAGTTAGGTGGTTAACTGATTTTTGTCCTCTGGCGTCCTTGGGTAGACAGAGGGAATCTGGAAGGACATCAAGGAATCTTTGTGTTGTCTGTGAATTTATAGCACAACTTTCGATGTTCCTTGGTTGGGGTCTGAGCAGATTATTTGTTGCAATTGCAAACATAATAAAATGCTGGTCCGATAGTCCAGAATTATGAGGGAAAACATTAAGATCCACCACATGTATTCCATGGGTCAAAACTAGGTCCAGAGTATGACTGTGACAGTGAGTGGGTCCAGAGACATGTTGGACAAAACCCACTGAGTCGATGACGGCTCCGAAAGCCTTTTGGAGTGGGTCTGTGGACTTTTCCATGTGAATATTAAAGTCACCAAAGATTAGAATATTATCACCTATGACTACAAGGTCCGATAGGAATTCAGGGAACTCAATGAGGCACGCTGTATATGGCCCAGGAGGCCTGTAAACAGTAGCTATAAAAAGTGATTGAGTAGGCTGCATAGATTTCATGACTAGAAGCTCAAAAGACGAAAACGTCATTTTGTTTTTGTAAATTGAAATTTGCTAACGGAAATGTTAGCAACACCGCCTTTGCGGGATGCACGGGGGATATGGTCACTAGTGTAGCCGGGAGGTGAGGCCTCATTTAACACAGTAAATTCATCAGGCTTAAGCCATGTTTCAGTCAGGCCAATCACATCAAGATTATGATCAGTGATTAGTTCATTGACTATAATTGCCTTTGAAGTAAGGGATCTAACATTAAATAGCCCTATTTTGAGATGTGAGGTATCATGATCTCTTTCAATAATGACAGGAATGGAGGAGGTCTTTATCCTAGTGAGATTGCAAAGACGAACACCGCCATGCTTAGTTTTCCCCAACCTAGGTCGAGGCACAGACATGGTCTCAATGGGGATAGCTGAGCTGACTACACTGACTGTGCTAGTGGCAGACTCCACTATGCTGGCAGGCTGGCTAACAGCCTGCTGCCTGGCCTGCACCCTATTTCATTGTGGAGCTAGAGGAGTTAGAGCCCTGTCTATGTTGGTAGATAAGATGAGAGCACCCCTCCAGCTAGGATGGAGTCCGTCACTCCTCAGCAGGTCAGGCTTGGTCCTGTTTGTGGGTGAGTCCCAGAAAGAGGGCCAATTATCTACAAATTCTATCTTTTGGGAGGGTCAGAAAACAGTTTTCAACCAGCGATTGTGTTGTGAGACTCTGCTGTAGAGCTCATCACTCCCCCTAACTGGGAGGGGGCCAGAGACAATTACTCGATGCCGACACATCTTTCTAGCTGATTTACACGCTGAAGCTATGTTGCGCTTGGTGATCTCTGACTGTTTCATCCTAACATCGTTGGTGCCGACGTGGACAACAATATCTCTATACTCTCTACACTCGCCAGTTTTAGCTTTAGCCAGCACCATCTTCAGATTAGCCTTAACGTCGGTAGCCCTGCCCCCTGGTAAACAGTGTATGATCGCTGGATGGTTTGTTTTAAGTCTAATACTGCGGGTAATGGAGTCGCCAATGACTAGATTTTTCAATTTGTCAGAGCTAATGGTGGGAAGCTTCGACACTGTTGTGTCGTCTGAAAATGTAATGATTGAGTTGGAGATTACTAACAACAACGAGACAGCCTACAAGGAGTAGGTGAAGGCTCTGGCAGAGTGGTGTCAGGAAAATAACCTTTCCATCAACGTCCACAAAACAAAGGAGCAGATTGTGGACTTCAGGAGACAGCAGAGGGAGCATGCCCCATTCACATCGACAGGCCACAGTTGAGAGAGTGAAAAGTTTAATGCTCCTCGGTGTGCACATCACTGACAAGCTGAAATGGCCCATCCACACAGACAGTGAGGTGAAGAAGGCCCAACAGCTCCTCTTCAACCTCAGGAGGCTGAAGAAATGTCTTAGCCCCTAAGACGCTTACAAACTTCTACAGATGCACCATTGAGAGCATCCTGTCGGGCTGTATCACCACCTGGTAAGGCAACTGCACCATCCTTAACCACAGGGCACTCCAGAGGGATCACTGCCCAACGCATCACTGGGGGCACACTGCCTACCCTCCAGGACATCAACAGCACCTGTTTTCAAGGAAGACCAAGTAGATCATCAAGGAACTCCAAGCCACGGCCTGTTCCACCATCTAGGCGGAGACAGTACAGGCGCATCAAAGCTGGGACTAAAAAACTACTTCTATCTCCAGGCCATAAGACTGTTAAATAGTCACCACTGGCCTCCGCACAGTACCCTGCCCTGAACATTAGTCACTGTTACAAGCCAGCTACCACCCGGTACTCAACCCTGCACCTTAGAGACTGCAGCCCTATGTACATTGAACACTAGTCACTTTAATAATGTTCACATACTCTTTAACACACTTCATATGTATATGCATATGATCAGATTCCACGCTTCAAGATTGCTTCGATCACGTGGACTGGTATATGTTCCACATAGCGTCGGACAATAACATTGATGAATACTCTGATTCGGTGAGCGAGTTTATTAGCAAGTGCATCGGTGATGTTGTACCCAGAGCGTCTATTAAAACATTCCCTAACCAGAAACTGTGGATTGATGGCAGCATTCGCGCAAAACTGAAAGCGTGAACCACTGATTTTAATTAGGGCCAGGTGACCGGAAACATGACCGAACACAAACAGTGTAGCTAATCCCTCCACAAGGCAATTAAACAAGCTAAGCTTCAGTATAAAGACAAAGTAGAGTTGCAATTCAACGGCTCAGACACGAGAGGTATGTGGCAGGTTCTACAGTCAATCACGGACTACAAAAGGAAAACCAGCCCCGTTGCGGACCACGATGCCTTGCTCCCAGACAAACTTAACAACTTCTTTGCTCGCTTTGAGGACAATACAGTGACACTGACACGGCCCGCTACCAAAACCTGCGGACTCTCCTTCACTGCATCCAACGTGAGTAAAACATTTAAACGTGTTAACCCTCGCACGGCTGCCGGCCCAGACGGCATCCCCATCCGAGTCCTCAGAGCATGCGCAGACCAGCTGGCTGGTGTGTTTACGGACATATTCAATCAATCCTTATCCCAGTCTGCTGTTCCTACATGCTTCAAGAGGATCACCATTGTTCCTGTTCCCAAGAAAGCAAAGGTAACTGAGCTAAATGACTATCGCCCCGTAGCACTCACTTCCATCATCATGAAGTGCTTTGAGAGACTAGTCAAGGACCATATCACCTCCACCCTACCTGACACCCTAGACCCACTCCAATGTGCTTACCGCTCCAATAGGTCCACAGACGACGCAAATGCAATCACACTGCACATTATCCTAACCCATCTGGACAAGAGGAATACCTATGTAAGAATGCTGTTCATCTACTACAGCTCAGCATTTAACACCATAGTACCCTCCAAACTCGTCATAAAGCTCGAGACCGTGGGTCTCGACCACGCCCTGTGCAACTGGATCCTGGACTTCCTGACGGGCCGCCCCCAGGTGGTGAGGGTAGGTAACAACATCTCCACCCCTCTGATCCTCAACACTGGGGCCCCACAAGGGTGCGTTCTCAGCCCTTTCCTGTACTCCCCTCTCCTGCTCACCCATGACTGCGTGGCCATGCACACATCCAACTCAATCAAGTTTGCAGACGACACTACAGTGCTTGGCTTGATTACCAATAAAGGGTGAGGGCCCTTGGAGTGTGGTGTCAGGAAAATAACCTCACACTCAATGTCAACAAAACAAAGGAGATGATCGTGGACTTCAGGAAACAGCAGAGGGAGCAGCCCCCTATCCACATCAACGGGACAGTAGTGGAGAAGGTGGAAAGTTTTAAGTTCCTCGGCGTACACATCACGGACAAACTGAAATGGTCCACTCACACAGACAGCGTGGTGAAGAAGGCACAGCCTCTTCAACCTCAGGAGGCTGAAGAAATTTGGCTTGTCACCAAAAACACTCACAAACCTTTACAGATGCACAATCCTGTCAGGCTGTATCACCGCCTGGTACGGAGGCTTCTCCACCCACGGCCATAAGGCTCTCCAGAGGCTAGTGAGGTCTGCACAATGCATCACCAGGGGCAAACTACCTGCCCTCCAGGACACCTGGAGGGTGTATGCCCACCCGATGTCACTAAGGCCAAAAAGATTATCAAGGACAACAACCACCCGAGCCACTGCCCATTCACCCCGCTATCATCCAGAAGTCGAGGTCAGTACAGGGGACCGAGAGACTGAAAAACAGCTTCTATCTCAAGGCCACCAGACTGTTAAACAGCCATCACTAACATTGAGTGGCTGCTGCCAACATACTGACTCATCTCTAACCACTTTAATAAATAAAAAATGTATATAATAAATGTATACTAGACACTTTAAACAATGTCACTTTATATAATGTTTACATACCCTACATTACTCATCTCATATGTACAGTGATTTGCGAAAGTATTCGGCCCCCTTGAACTTTGGGACCTTTTGCCACATTTCAGGCTTCAAACATAAAGATATAAAACTGTATTTTTTTGTGAAGAATCAACAACAAGTGGGACACAATCATGAAGTGGAACGACATTTATTGGATATTTCAAACTTTTTTAACAAATCAAAAACTGAAAAATTGGGCGTGCAAAATTATTCAGCCCCTTTACTTTCAGTGCAGCAAACTCTCTCCAGAAGTTCAGTGAGGATCTCTGAATGATCCAATGTTGACCTAAATGACTAATGATGATAAATACAATCCACCTGTGTGTAATCAAGTCTCCGTATAAATGCACCTGCACTGTGATAGTCTCAGAGGTCCGTTAAAAGCGCAGAGAGCATCATGAAGAACAAGGAACACACCAGGCAGGTCCGAGATACTGTTGTGAAGAAGTTTAAAGCTGGATTTGGATACAAAAGATTTCCCAAGCTTTAAACATCCCAAGGAGCACTGTGCAAGCAATAATATTGAAATGGAAGGAGTATCAGACCACTGCAAATCTACCAAGACCTGGCCGTCCCTCTAAACTTTCAGCTCATACAAGGAGAAGACTGATCAGAGATGCAGCCAAGAGGCCCATGATCACTCTGGATGAACTGCAGAGATCTACAGCTGAGGTGGGAGACTCTGTCCATAGGACAACAATCAGTTGTATATTGCACAAATCTGGCCTTTATGGAAGAGTGGCAAGGAGAAAGACATTTCTTAAAGATATCCATAAAAAGTGTAGTTTAAAGTTTGCCACAAGCCACCTGGGAGACACACCAAACATGTGGAAGAAGGTGCTCTGGTCAGATGAAACCAAAATTGAACTTTTTGGCAACAATGCAAAACGTTATGTTTGGCGTAAAAGCAACACAGCTCATCAGCCTGAACACACCATCCCCACTGTCAAACATGGTGGTGGCAGCATCATGGTTTGGGCCTGCTTTTCTTCAGCAGGGACAGGGAAGATGGTTAAAATTGATGGGAAGATGGATGGAGCCAAATACAGGACCATTCTGGAAGAAAACCTGATGGAGTCTGCAAAAGACCTGAGACTGGGACGGAGATTTGTCTTCCAACAAGACAATGATCCAAAACATAAAGCAAAATCTACAATGGAATGGTTCAAAAATAAACATATCCAGGTGTTAGAATGGCCAAGTCAAAGTCCAGACCTGAATCCAATCGAGAATCTGTGGAAAGAACTGAAAACTGCTGTTCACAAATGCTCTCCATCCAACCTCACTGAGCTCGAGCTGTTTTGCAAGGAGGAATGGGAAAAGATGTCAGTCTCTCGATGTGCAAAACTGATAGAGACATACCCCAAGCGACTTACAGCTGTAATCGCAGCAAAAGGTGGCGCTACAAAGTATTAACTTAAGGGGGCTGAATCATTTTGCACGCCCAATTTTTCAGTTTTGATTTGTTAAAAAAGTTTGAAATATCCAATAAATGTCGTTCCACTTCATGATTGTGTCCCACTTGTTGATTCTTCACAAAAAAATACAGTTTTATATCTTTATGTTTGAAGCCTGAAATGTGGCAAAAGGTCGCAAAGTTCAAGGGGGCCGAATACTTTCGCAAGGCACTGTATATACTGTACTCTATACCATCTACTGCATCTTGCCTATGCCGCTCGGCCATCGCTTATTCATATATTTGTATGTATATATTCTTATTCATTCCTTTACACTTGTGTGTATAACGTAGTTGTTGTGAAATTGTTAGGTTAGATTACTTGTTAGATATTACTGCATGGTCGGAACTAGAAGCACAAGCATTTTGTTACACTCGCATAAACATCTGCTAACCACATGTATGTGACAAATAAAATTTGATTTAATTTGATATGCTGCATTCTAGTCAGGGGTCATTCTATATATCTACTGCTGTACACACCTTTTTATAGTCATATACTGTCCATACTGTCTGTACACACCACTATATAGAAACACTAAATGTACATATACAAAAATAAAGGAGAGCCGTACACTCTAGGAACTCAGATGCAAAAATATTTATGTCCAACGTTTCGACAGACAAGCTGTCTTCATCAGGGTATAATGACAAACACAGCAGGTTGACTCATTTATAGTGTCAAAAGACACACAGGTGTCTGTAATCATGGCCGGGTGTGGCCTGATATCATTTGTTAATTCTCATACATTAAAATAGCATACAAAAAACAAGAATGGATAGCGTATGATCATAGATGCAATTTGACATAAGCCTACAAACATTTACAATGGCATAATAATAATAATCACAAGAATGGCCTCAGATCAAAGTCTACATTGAGACCGAAAGGAGCAAGGGTCTTTAAAGTAAAGAAGACCTTTGCTCCCTTCGGTCTCAACATAGACTTTGATCTTTAAATTGAATTTAAAGACCCTTGTTCCCTCGGTCTCAACTTAAATTAGATCTCCCTGCTTTCTCAAGTTCTGTTTTCTAGTTCCCCGGTTCTGACCATTCTGCCTGCCCTGACCCCGAGCCTGCATGCCATTCTGTACCTGCCTGACTCTGACCTGTTTACAAACCGCTGCCTGTCCCGACCCCGATCCTGCCTGCCGTTCTGTATCTTATTGACTCTGCCCTGGATTACGGACCTCTGCCTGCCTGTGACCTGTCCTTTGCCTGTCCCCTGTTTAGATCAATAATCATCTGTGACTCTAGCTGTCTGCATCTGGGTCTTATCCTGAGTTCTGATAGTTTTGTATTGTTAAGTATTACTGCACTGTTGGACCAAGGAACATGAGCATTTCTTTACACCCGCGATAACATCTGAAAGTATGTTTAAACTGACCAATAAAAATGTATTTGATTTGGTGTCATGTTTTTTTAAATATTCTGAGCAATATGTTTCCTAAAATTTCAAACATGGTATTGTCACACCCTGACCTCTTTCACCTGTCTTTGTCTTTGTCTGACTGACCCAGCAGATAGATCAGCTACGCATCTCTGTCTCCTTCCAAAGAGCCACCATTGGAAGACACAAGGAGATACTTCAAAACCTTATGGAAGGACTCCAGAACTTAGCAGAATGCCATGACAGCGTGTAGCTGTGATGAAAATTACAGGCCTCTCTCATCTTTTTAAGTGGGAGAACATGCACAATTGGTGGCTGACTAAATACTTTTTTGCCCCACTGTATCTCCCTCACTAACTTTAAGCACCATCTGTCAAAGCAGCTCACAGATCACTGCACCTGTACATAGCCCATCTGTAAATAGCCCATCCAACTACCTCATCCCCCATACTGTTATTTATTTTGCACCTTTGCACCCCTGTATCTCTACTTGCACACTCATCTTCTGCACATTTATCACTCCAGTGTTTAATTGCTATATTGAAATTATTTCGCCACTAAGGGCTATTTATTGCCTTACCTCCCTTATCCTACCTCATTTGCACACACTGTATATAGACTTTTTTTGTATTATTGACTTCATGTTTGTTTATTCCATGTGTAACTCTGTGTTGTTGTTTGTGTCAAACTGCTTTGCTTTATCTTGGCCAGGTCGCAGATGTATATGAGAACTTGTTCTCAACTAGCCTACCTGGTTAAATAAAGGTGAAATATTTAAAAAATAAACACTCACTCCCAACTCGCCTCCGAGGAATCCAGGAAGTTCGCAACCTCCACCTTCCCGAGAGAATCCGATGTCACCCGAGTGCCCACGGGAATCACAGAGGGTGGTTGACTTGCCTCCTCCAGAGCCCAAGCTACTGGGAAGGGCTAGATTGTCTCCGGATGAACTTTTGCACAGGTTGAGCACCAGGAGCTGTCTGTATTGCAGGACTATGGGACATTATATTTCCACCTGTCCATTAAAAAGACCAGCCTCATCAGTAGGTACGAGTACTCTGGTGAGCCATACAGAGATTTTCCAATCTTCCATTACTCGTACCCCTCTCCATGACACCCTATTCGTGGGGAGACCAGGGCAAATCTTCGGGTGCTCATTGACTCTGGGGCCGACGAGAGCTTTATCAAAGCTACCTTGGTGTCGGAGCTGGGAATTGCCACTCAATCCCTCTCCATTCCCATGGATGTCAGAGCACTGGATGGGCTCTCCATTGGCAGAGTCACCCGCAATACGGTTCCTATCAACCTACGAGTATCAGAAAATCACAGTGAGTGTATGCAGTTCCTGCTCATAGAATCTTCCCATTGGGGGGTCCGGTTAACCGGACTCTGTCCATTCCCCGGTCCTGGAATGGGCACAATCCTCAAGACTATCCTTCCATCCAGGCTCCCTTCGGACCCTGGCTTTCATCCGACGACCACTTTAATGGTTCCTGATGTCTCTGCATTCATTGCCGCCTGCACTGTGTGTGCACAAAATAAGACTTTGGCTGGCCTTCCTCAACCACTCCCTTTTCCTCACCGCCCCTGGTCCCATGTATCCCTGGACTTTGTTACTGGTCTTTCTCCGTTAGGTGGTGGCAACACCACGATCCTGATGGTGGTGGATAGGTTTTCTAAAGCCACTGATTTTATTCCCCTTCCCAAGTTACCCACAGTGAAGGAGACAGCTCAGCTCATAGTGCAGCACGTCTTCCAGACTGTCACACCCTGATCTGTTTCACCTGTCTTTGTGCTTGTCTCAACCTCACACCAGATGTGTCCCATCCCATTTGTCCTTTCTGCCTGTCATGACTCTGATCCTGCCTGCCGTCTTGTACCTGCCTGACTCTGATTTGGATTACGACTTTTTGCCTGCCTTGACCTACAGATTGCCTGCCACCCTGCTTTGACTTACCGTTTGCTTAACTCTTGTTCTATAATAAACTCAAATCAAATCATATTTGATCAATCACATGCGCCGAATACAATAGGTATTCACCTTACAGTGAAATACTTACTTACGAGCCCCTAACTGACAGTGCAGTTTAAAAAAAATACAGATAAGAATAAGGATAAAAGTAACAAGTAATTAAAGAGGAGCAGTAAAAAATAACAATATATACAGGGGGTACCGGTACAGAGTCAGTGTGTGGGGGCACCGGTTAGTTGAGGTAGTATGTACTTGTAGGTAGAGTTAATTCAAGTGACTATGCATAGATGACAACAGAGAGTGGTAGTGGTGTGGAGAGGAGAGGGGTTTCAATGTAAATAGTACTGGTGGGTGTTTGATTATTTGTTCAGCAGTCTTATGGCTTGTGTTAGAGGCTGTTAAGGAGACTTTTGGACCTAGACTTACCGCTCCGGTACTGCTTGCCGTACGGTAGCAGAGTCTATGACCTGGGTGACTGGAGTCTTTGACAATTTTTGGGACCTTCCTCTGACACCGCCTAGTATATACGTCCTGGATGGCAGGAATGTTTGCCCCAGTGATGTACTGGGCCCTACGTACTACCCTCTGTAGCGCCTTACGGTCGGATGCCGAGCAACTGCCATACCAGGCAGTGATGCAACCTGTCAGGATGCTCTTAATGGTGCAGCTGTATAACTTTTGAGGGGACCCATGACAACTACATTCCATTCTCAGCATCAACAAAACTCTCTCTATCATCTATCTGTGATCATGTGTGTTGGCCGCACCCATGTACTAGCCACACCTAATCTTAATGAGTGTTTGTTTCCTTTGACATGGGGTCTGTTTGAATAGACAAAAATTAACAGCATGCTAGTTCCATCCTGTTGCCGCAGTGGACTAATTCCATGGATAAAGATCATAAGTTCAAATCTCACTGATGCTGTGTCACAATAAAAAAGATATACAGAATGTTCACATGATTAAAGCCTGAGTAAATTAATTTCATGTGTTCTACGTGTGCTTGGAGTAAAAAAAGGAAGTTATTCAAAAATAAGATGGCAGTTAGTCAAAGTCTTTTTGAAACATTTAGTGAATGTTTTAAGGATTTTATTTTATTTAAAATCTGAATAATACAACCTTCCAGCAAAACTTTGAGAGAAAAATGTTCTCAGAACCTCCCTGCAACCTAAAGAATACAAGTTCCCAGAACAGGCAAAATGTTCAAGTCTGTTCTCACAATGTTTCTATTTTTTATTTATTTTATTTTATCTTTATTTAACTAGGCAAGTCAGTTAAGAACAATTTCTTATTTTCAATGACAGCCTAGGAACAGTGGGTTAACTGCCTGTTCAGGGGCAGAACGACAGATTTGTACCTTGTCAGCTCAGGGATTTGAACTTGCAACCTTCCGGTTACTAGTCCAACGCTCTAACCACTAGGCTACCCTGCCGCCCCAATGTTTAAAAAACATTCGGTTTTACCGGTCAGGAAACATATAGCTACATTCCCACAACCATTGTGAAACCAAAAACACATGTTCACTCAACTTCCAAGGAACCAAATATGCTAGCTGGGATGTCTCAGATACAGAAAGCAGGATAATGAAAAGGAAACAACTGAACTGAACTCTGATTGGCTGAAGAACAACACACCAGATGATAGTTGGAGGAGATATAAAGGATCAAAAGGAAAGAAAAACAGAAAACTGGCGTAGATGTGTTTGGATCAAACGTTGTATTGTTACTATTTGATACTGGTGGGTGTTTTGCAATTTTATCTGCCCAGCCCCGCTTCCCTTTTCCACATATTGTTACATTACAGCCTTATTCTGAAATTGAATTAAAAAACTATTTGTCTTTATCAATTTACACATAAAAACCCCATAATGGCAAAGCGAACACAGATTTTTTGATTTTTTTGCAAATGTATTTAAAGTAAAAAACTGAAATACCGTATTTACAATTATTCAGACCCTTTGCTATGAGATTCGAAATTGAGCTCAGGTGTATCCTGTTTCCATTGAACTACCTTGAGATGTTTCTACAACTTGGAGTCAACCTGTGGTAAATTCAATTGATAGGACATGATTTAGAAAGGCACATAATATATATACGGTCCCACAGTTGACAGTGCATGTCAGAGCAAAAACCAAGCCATCAGGTTGAGGGAATTGTCCATAGAGCTCCGAGCATTGTGACGAGGCACAGATCAGGGGAAGGGTTTGGAACCACCAAGAATCTTCCTAGAGCTGGCCAAACGGAGCAATCGGGGAGAAGGGCCTTGGTCCAAGAACCCGATGGTCACTGACAGAGCTCCAGAGATGGAGATGGGAGAACCTTCCAGAAGGACAACTATCTCTGCAGCACTCCACCAATCTTAGCTTTATGGTAGTGGCCAGAAGGAAACCACTCCTCAATAAAGACTCTCTGGTCTGATGAAACCCATATTAAACTATTTGGCCTGAATGAAAGCGTCACATCTGGAGGAAACCTGGCATCATCCCTACAGTGAAGCATGGTAGTGGCAGCATCATACTGTGGGGATTTTCAGCGGCAGGGGCTGGGCAACTATTCAGGAGCAAGGGAAAGATGAATGGAGCAAAGTACAGAGAGTTCCATGATGAAAACCTGCTCCAGAGCGTCAGGACCTCAGCCTGGGGTGAAGTTTCACCTTCCAACAGTACAATGACCCTAAGCACACAGCCAAGACAACATAGGAGTTGCTTCGGGACTATTCTCCGAATTTCCTTGAGTGGCCCAGCCAGCGCCCGGACTTGAACCAGATCGAACATCTCTGGAGAGACCTGAAAATAGCTGTGCAGCGATGCTCCCCATCCAACCTGACAGAGTTTGAGAGGATCTCCAGAGAGGAATAGTAGAAACTCCCCAAATACAAGTGTGCCAAGCTTGTAGAGTCATACCCAAGAAGACTCAAGGCTGTAATCGCTGCTGAAAGTGCTTCAACAAAGTACTAAGTAAAGGGTCTGAATACTTACGTAAATGTAATATTTCCGTTTATTTAAAAAAATATATATATATGTTTTTTTACTCTTTTGCTTTGTCATTGTGGAGTATTATGTGTAGACAGATTAGGAAAAAAACTATTTAATCCATTTTAGAATAAGGCTGTAACATAACAAAATGTGGAAAAAGTCAAGGGGTCTGAATACTTTCCAAATGTACTGTAATTCACCACAAACCCTGCTAGATCTTGTAGATTTTGCCTTGAATGGCCTGAGATAAGAGGAAGGCAAAGACAGGAACTAACCACTAAATTGGCAAAGGAGCTGGAAAAAATAAGCAGTGAAAAAAAAAGCGACTACTACCTGTTTGCTTCTACCTGAGGGTGATCTAGATTTGGGCTATTGATACAGTGATAAAGTATACCAGCACTCAAGTAAAGAAAGACAATACAGGAAACAGTGGATATTCACTTTCTTTTCCTTGGAAATATAAACTCCACCTCATACCAAGTAAATGCAAATTGACATTCTTAAATGGTACACAACATTTGAAATGGATCATAAAAGAAGACAATGTTTCGATCAATGTACTTTCATCATGATTTTCTTTTCTTTGCCAGACCTGTTTTTGGAATGTTAACATCCATACTGGGGCAACAACAGGACTGTCACGATCGCTGTCATCTTGGAAATGACCAGACCAAGGTGCAGCATCGTGAGCGTACATTTCTTTTATTTGATAAATGTCGCCAACAAAACAAAGAACAAAGAAACGACTGTGAAGCTTACGTAGGCTATAATGCCACTACTAAAGACGACGACCCACAAATACAAAAGGGAAACAGCCTGCCTAAGTATGATTCCCAATCAGAGACAATGATAGACAGCTGTCCCTGATTGAGATACCCGGCCAAAACATAGAAACAAAGAACATAGAGTTTCCCATCCGAGTCACACCCTGACCAACCAAACATAGAGAAGAAAAAGATCTCTATGGTCAGGGCGTGACAGTACCCCCCCCCCCCCCCCCCCCCTTCACTGTAGGGATGGTGGCGGCTCCGGTGCGGGACGCAAACCCCGCTCCACCTCTGGCTCCACTCACCTTGGTGGCGCCTCTGGTGCGAGGACCGTCGTCGCCGACCCCGGACTGGGGACCCTCTCTGCAAGCCCCGGACTGGGGACCCTCGCTGCAGGCCCCGGACAGGGGACCCTCGCTGCAGGCCCCAGACTGGGAACACTCGCGTCAGGCCCCGGACTGGGGACCCTCGCTGGAGGCTCCGGAATGGGAACCCTCGCTGCAGGCCCCGGACTGGGGACCGTCGCTGGAGGCTCTGGACCACGGATCAACGCTGGAGGCTTCGTGCCATGGATCCTCAATTCTCACTGCAGGCTCCGGGCCATGGATCATCACTGGAGGCTTCGTGCCATGGATAATCACTGGAGGCTTCGTGCCATGGATAATCACTGGAGGCTTCGTGCCATGGATCATCACTGGAGGCTTCGTGCCATGAATCATCACTGGAGGCTTCCTGCCATGAATCATCACTGGGGGCTTCCTACGTGGAGCCGGAATAGGTTTCACCGGACTGAGGATACATACTGGAAGCCTGGTGCGTGGAGCTGCCACTGGGCTTACCAGACTGTGGAGACATACTGGAGGCCTGGTACGTGGAATCGGAACAGGTCTCACCGGACTGGGGAGATGCACTGGAAGCCTGGTGCGTGGGGCAGGCACCGGATACACTTGGCCGTGGAGGCGCACTGGAGGTCTCAAGCGTAGAGCTGACACAACCAATCCTGGCTGGATGGTTACTTTCACCTGGTAAATGCGGGGCACTAAAACAGGAGCCACTGGGCTGTGCAGACGTACCGGAGACACAGTGCGCACTGGCGGCCCACTGGAGGCCAGGAGCATTGAGCAGGGTACCATCCGTCCTGGCTGGATGCCCACTCTAGCCCGTCCAATGCGGGGAGCTGGAATGTAGCGCACCGGGCTGTGAACGCGCACTGGAGACACCGTGCGCTTCACCGCATAACACAGTGCCTGACCAGTACCACGCTCGCAGTTAGCTCCGCCAAACTCCCCGTGTGCCACCCACAAAGAAAATTGGTAGTGGCCTCCCGGTCTTCCTTGCCAGCTGTGACCCTGTGTAACGCTGGGCCCCTTTACTAGCTGCCTCCGCCTTCCTCGCTACTTCCACCTGCTCCCACGGCAGGCGATCCCTTCCAGCTAGGATCTCCTCCCACGTCCAGAATCCCTTTCCTTCCAGAACGTCTTCCCATGTCCATTCTGTCTGCTCCTCCCGGCCACGCCACTTGGTCCGTTTAGGGTGGGTAGTTCTGTCACGATTGCTGTCGTCGTGGAAATGCCCGGACCAAGGTGCAGCATGGTGAGCGTACATTTCTTTTATTTGAAAAATGGCGCCAACAAAACAAAGAACAAGGAAATGGCCGTGAAGCTTACGTAGGCTATAATGCCACTAACAAAGACAACTACCCACAACTACAAAAGGGAAAAAGGCTACCTAAGTATGATTCCCAATCAGAGACAACGATAGACAGCTGTCCCTGATTGAGAACCTGGCCAAAACATAGAAACAAAGAACGTAGAGTTTCCCACCCGAGTCACACCATGACCAACCAAACTTAGAAAATAAAAAGATCTCTATGGTCAGGGCGTGACAAGGACAGTATGAGTTGAAAGGGCAAAGAGGATTTCCCATGTCCAGGCATTTAGGCTACAATAAAATATGGCTCAATGTGTCCCACAGGCTACACACACACTGGTTGAATCAACATTGCTTCAATGCAATTGAAATAAAATTTGAAGCCACAGTCCAATGACTTCTGCCTGAATAGCTGACTCCTACTGGTATATGATGGGATAGGGGGCAGCATTTTCACTTTTGGATGAATAGCGTGCCCAGAGTGAACTGCCTCCTACTCTGTCCCAGATGCTAATATATGCATATTATTAGTATTAGTATTTGATAGAAAATACTCTGAAGTTTCTAAAACTGTTTGAATGATATCTGTGAGTACAACAGAACTCATATGGCAGGCAAAAACCTGAGAGAAATCCAACCAGGAAGTGGGACATTGAGGTTTGTAGTTTTTTAAAGCTTGGCCTACCAAATACACATTGAGATATGGATGAGGTTGCACTTCCTATGGCTTCCACTAGATGTCAACTGTCTTTAGAAACTTGTTTGGGGATTCTACCATAAAGGAGGGGCTGGAACGCACTGGAACGAGAAGTAAATCTGTCGGGAGCGCGCGTCATGAGACCAAGGCTCTCTGCCAGACCACTGACTCAAAGAGGTCTCCGGTTGGAACATTATTGAAGTTTTATGTTAAAAACATTATAAAGACTGATTCCATACCTCGTTTGACATGTTTCTAAAGGACTATAACGGAACTTTTTGAGTTTTTGTCTGTACGAAATGCTCACGCCTCATGAAGATGGATTACTGGACTGAACACGCTAACAACAAGTGGCTATTTGGACATAAATTATGGAACTTTATGGAACAAATCAGTCATTTATTGTTGACCTGGGATTCCTGGGAGTGCCTTCTGATGAAGATCATCAAAGGTAAGTGAATATTTATGGTGTTGTTTTTAACTTTGTTGATTCCAAAATGGTGGATATTCCTCTGGCTGTTTTAGGTTCTGACGGCCATTCTCAGATTATGCTTTTTCCGTAAAGTTTTTTAAAAATCTGACACAGCGGTTACTACATGATTTCATGTGTTATTTCACAGTTTTTATGTCGTCTTCACTATTATTATACAATGTAGAAAATAGTCAAATAAAGAAAAACCCTTGAATGAGTAGGTGTCCTGAGGAGGAATAGGTGTTGTCGGGCCCTCTTTATGACTGTCTTCGTATGTTTGGACAATGATGTGGATACCAAGGAACTTAAAGTTCTCAACCTGTTCAACTACAGCCCCGTCGATGAAAATTGGGGAGTACTCGGCCCTCTTTTTCCTGTAGTCCACGATCATCTCCATTGTCTTCACCACGTTGAGGGAGAGGTTGTTGTCCTGGCTCCACACTTCCAGGACTGACCTCCTCACTACAGGCTGTCTTATCGTTGTCGGTGATCAGGCCAACCACCGTTGTGTCATCGGCAAACTTAATGAAGCTTGTTGGAGTCATACTTGGCCATGCAGTCATAGGTGAACAGGGAGTACTGGAGGGGACTAAGCACGCACATCTAAGGGGCCACCGTGGTGAGGATCGGCTTGTCAGATGTGTTGTTGCCTACCCTTACCACCTGGGGGTGGCCTGTCACGAAGTCCAGGATCCAGTTGCAGAGGGAGGTGTTTAGTCCCAGGATACTTAGCTTAGTGATGAGCTACCAGGGCACTATGGTGTTAAACACTGAGCTGTAGTCAATGAACATCATTCTCACATAGGTGTTCCTTTTATCCAGGTGGGAAAGGGCAGTGTAGCGATTGCGTCATCTGTGGATCTGTTGGTGCGGAATGGAAATTGGCTTGGGTCTAGGATTTCTGGGATGATTGTGTTAATGTAAACCATGGTCAGCCTTTCAAAGCACTTCATGGCTTCAGACGTGAGTGCTACGAGTCGGTAGTCATTTAGGCAGGTTACCTTGCTGTTCTTGGGCACAGGGACTATGGTGGTGTGTGTGCTTGAAACATGTAAGTATTACAGACTCGGCCAGGGACAGGTTGAAAATGTCAGTGAAGACATTTTCCAGTTGGTCAGCGCATGCTCGGAGTACACATCCTGGTAATCCATCTGGCTCTGCAGCCTTGTGAATGTTGACCTATTTAACCTTCTAAAAGTATTTTTTAGAAATATGTAACTTTCACTCATTAACAAGTCCAATACAGCAAATGAAAGATAAACATCTTGTTAATATACCCATCTTGTCCAATTTAAAAAATGCTTTACAACTAAAGCAAAACATATGAGGTCAGTGTCAAGTCACAAAAACACACACAGCCATTTTCCAGCCAAAGATAGGAGTCACAAAAAGCAGAAATATAGATCAAATGAATCACTAACCTTTGATGATCTTCATCAAATGACACTCATAGGACATCATGTTACACAATACATGTATGTTTTGTTCGATAATGTGCATATTTATATCCAAAAATCTCAGTTTACATTGGCATGTTACGTGCAGTAATGTTTTGATTCCAAAACATCTGGTGATTTTGCAGAAATACTCATAATAAACATTGATAAAAGATGCAAGTGTTATTCACATAATTAAAGATAGACTTATCCTCTATTCAACCGCTGTGTCAGATTTCAAAAAAACTTTACAGAAAAAGCATAATCTGAGAACGGCGCTCAGAAACCAAAACAGCCAGAGGAATATCTGCCATTTTGGCGTCAACAGAAGCTAGAAAAAAAACATTCACTTACCTTTGATGATCTTCATCAGAAGGCACTCCCAGGAATCCCAGTTTGACAATAAATGACTGATTTGTTCCATAAAGTTCCATAAAGCCCATCATTTAGCCACTTGTTGTTAGCGTGTTCAGCCCAGTAATCCATCTTCTTGAGGCGCAAGCACTTCCTCCAGACAAAAACTTGAAAAGTTCCGTTACAGTCCGTAGAAACAAGTCAAATTATGTATGCAATCAATCTTTAGGATGTTTTTAACATAAATCATCAATAATGTTCCAAACGGAGACTTTCATTGTCTGAAGAAAAGCATTGGAACGAGAGTAAACTCTGTCGGGAGTGCGCATCATGAGACCGAGGCTCTCTGCCAGACCACTCACTCAAAGAGCTATTATGAGCCACTCGTTTATAGTAGAATCCTCAAACCAGTTTCTAAAGACTGTGACATCTAGTGGAAGCCCTAGGAAGTGCATCCTCATTCATATCTCACTGGGATTTCAATAGGCACTGTTTTGAAAATTGATTTCTCACTTCCTGTTTGGATTTCTCTCAGGTTTTTGCCTGCCATGTGAGTTCTGTTATACTCACAGATATCATTCAAACAGTTTTAGAAACTTCAGAGTGTTTTCTATCCAATACTAATAATAATATGCATATATTAGCATCTGGGACAGAGTAGGAGGCAGTTCAGTCTGGACACGCTATTCATCCAAAAGTGAAAATGCTTCCCCCTATCCCAAAAAGGTTAAAGGTCATACTCACATTGGCTACGGTGTGTGTGATCACACAGTCATCTGGAACAGCTGGTGCTCTCATGCATGCTTCAGTTTTGCTTGCCTCGAAGCGCTCAGAGAAGTCATTTAGCTCGTCTGGTAGGCTTGTGTCACTGGGCAGCTCGTGGCTGGGCTTCCCTTTGTATTCTGTAATAGTTTGCAAGCCTTGACACATCCAACTAGCGTCGGAGCTGGTGTAGTAGGATTCAATCTTAGTCTTGTATTAACGCTTTGCCTGTTTGATGGTTCGTCTGAGGGCATATCGGGATTTCTTATAAGCGTCCGGGTTAGAGTCCCGCTCCTTGAAAGCGGAAGCTCTACCCTTTAGCTCAGTGTGGATGTTGCCTGTAATCCATGGCTTCTGGTTGGGGTATGTACGTAAGGTCACTGTGGGGACAACGTCATTGATGCACTTATTGATGAAGCCGGTGACTGATGTACTCCTCAATACCATCAGATGAGTCCTGGAAGGTATTCCAGTCTGTGCTAGCAAAACAGTCCTGTAGCTTAGCATCTGCATCATCTGACCACTTCAGTATTAAGCGAGTCACTGGTACTTCCTGCTTTAGTTTTTGCTTGTAAGCGGGAATCAGGAGGATAGAATTATGGTCAGATTTGTCAAATGGAGGGCGAGGGAGAGCTTTGTACGTGTCTCTGTGTGTGGAGTAAAGGTGGTCTAGAGTTGTTTTCCTCTTGTTGCACATGTAACATGTTGGTATAAATGAGGTAAATCAGATTTAAGTTTCCATGCATTAAAGTCCCTGGCCATTAAGAGCGCCACCTCTGGGTGAGCATTATCTTGTTTGCTTATGGCTTTATACAGCTCATTGATTGCGGTCTAAGTGCCAGCATCGGTTTGTGGTGGTAGATAAACTGTTGTGAAAAATATAGATGAAAACTCTCTTGGTAAATAGTGTAGTTTGTTATTAGATACTCTCCCTCGGGCGAGCAAAACCTTGAGACTTCCTTAATATTTGATTTCGCGCACCAGTTGTTATTTAAGCAATAAGCCCCGAAGAGGTGTCGTATATGGCCAATATACCACGGCTAAGGGCTGTTCTTATCCACGCAACGCGGAGTGCCTGGACAAAGCCCGTAGCCGTATATTGGCCATATATCACAAATCCCAGAGGAGCCTTATCGCTATTATAAACTGGTTACCAATTAAATTAGAGCAGTAAAACTAAACATTTTGTCATACCCGTGGTATACGGTCTGATATACCATGGCTTTCAGACAATCAAAATTCAGGGCTCAATCCACACAGCTTATAATGACAAATAGACACCCCTTGTCTTACTGGATGCAGCTGTTCTGTATATTATCCATGACGTCGTTCAGCCATGACTCAGTGAAACATAAGATATAACCATTTTTAATGTCCCGTTGGTAGGATAGTCTTGAACGGAGCTCATCCAGTTTATTATCCAATGATTACACGTTGCCTAATAGGACGGATGGTAGAGGCAGGTTACCCACTTTCCGACAAGGAACCTGGACCTGAACCTTTTCTGTGTTTTGTCTTCATGCGAATGACAGGGATTTGGACCTGGTCGGGTATCTGGAGTAAATCCTTTGCGTCTGACTAGTTAATGAACAAATCTTTGTCCAGTTTGAGGTGAGTAATCGCTGTTCTGATATCCAGAAGCTATTTTCGGTCATAAGAGACGGTGGCAGAAACATTATGTACAAAATAAGTTACAAATAACGTGAAAGAAAAACACAAAGTAGCATAATTGTTAGGAGCTTGTAAAACGGCAGCCATCTCCTCCGGCGCCATACTGAGAGAATTTAATGGGACTGACAACAGGTTTGTCCCCACCCCCCCATATCTCTAGTCCCCCCCCCCCCCCACACACTTTTGTATGCATGTCTTGGGTTTTATAGATTGTTTATTTGTATGTGTTGGGGTTTATTCTTTACAGAATCAAGTATATTTGTCCAGGACTCAATTGTTCCTTGACTAGCACCATTCATTCTCGATGACGATAATTCTAATGTTATAACTTCTAATAGTAGCTGTGTCCACTGGTGAATTGGGAAAGACAATATTTTTGTTTGCGGCAGGGCTGTCCGCCAGTAGTAATCGTCTCTGATTGATTGAGACATTCAAGAAGCTATCATTGTTAAGTAACATAGTACGCATTGAATATTTACATTCATGCACTTCAAAATTATTTTTGTAACTTTGTCCCAGAAGAATTTAACTGCAGGGCACTCCGAAATCATGTGAAGGAATGTGCCTACCTGATTTATGGGGCACATTGAACAGTTGGGAGTTGGAGCCATTTCCATTTACAGTCTGTGAACAAACATAAAATAAATTGATGGTTCAGATTACGGGATGTCAAGGTCTTATTTTTCCATATTCTATTGCAGTTAAAGGGTTGTTCAGATTCACTTAGATCTGTGGACTACAGTTTTTTAATGGCCAACAGAATATGAATTGTTTATATACTATAGGGATCAGTCCTTTCGGTAGCCCAGATAATTCATTTCTAAATCCCATCACTGGATGGTTAGGTAGTTGGGTTTCCTAAGGGACTCCATACGCCAGCATAACCGACCTAAGTTGTAATGTCTTTCAAATCTTGGAATGTTGTCAACCATTACTGATATCAGCAAATGTCCGGATTCCACATTTGGACCACTTCCAGGGTTATAGGACACAGCATATTTCTCTCTATACTCAGCCAGGGGGAAGAATAATCATGTCTAAACCAAATTAAGAGGGGACGAAATGCTAGTGCCTGGAAATTATATTTTGTTTGGTACAGATAGTCCTCCCACGTTTTTCCTTCTTTGAAAGTTTGTCTGGGCTCTCTTACCTTGCCATATAGATGTTGAAACCGCACTATGGATTGTATCCCAGTAGCTAGAAGGAGGAGACGAGGGAAGAGTACCAGAAATTCAGCCGTGGCAATATATTAATTTTAACAATAGATATTCTGCTGGTTAAAGCAACTGGGATATTAGTCCATCTACTGAAGTCGGATTGAATTGATTTGAGCGTTCTGGTAAAGTTTCTGACAAAGGAAGGAAATATATATCTATTCCCAAATATTTAAAATGGGAAACGATTGGAGATGGAGTCCTCCATCGGGGTCTTGAGATGGACAAACATTTTATTTTATAGCTTGAGATGGAGCTGAATTTGTCTATGATCTTCAAAGCATTAGGGAGGGATTGACATACATTGTCTAGATAAAGTAAGATATCGTCGGCGTATAATGAGATGACGTGATTAGTAGAATTGATAGATATTAGTGTAATTTCTTTCAATTGTCAAATTGCCTTTTCCATTTAATTAATCTAGCAGACACTCTTACCCAGAGTGATTTACAGGAGCAATTAGGGTTAAGTGCCTTATTCAAGAACACATTGACATATTGTTCACCTGGTCGGTTCATGAATTTGAACTAGCGACCTTTCAGTTGCTGGCCCAACGCCCGACACTCTTAACCGCTAGGTTACCTGATGATTATATTGAAATTAGATTAAAGTAACAACCTGGGAGTCAGATTAAGTCAATGTATTTAAATTGAAGTTTTACACTAATTTCAATGTTTACAATGCTAGTTAAAATTAGATGAAAGAGTACTGGTTGATTACTTTTTTCAAGTCCAATGTATTTTCTATGCTGATTTCACGTCACAATACATTGATAAATTAGTTGAAACAACATTGATTAACTCAGTGTGTACCAATGTGGCCTCAGGGGTAGACGTAACATAGTAAAGGTAAATCCAGGACACTCCAAATTGTATGATATGTTACGTTTCGTATGGTATGTATTAATTTGTGGATGTCCATCATCCATTTCGTATGACATGTTACGAATTACAATTTGTATGATATGTCCCGATCTGTAATTTGCACAATATGTTACAAATATGTAAAACAAATCATGTGTTACAAATTCAAATTTGTTGTGGCTAACGTTAGCTAGCTGGCTAACATTAGCTGGGCCAGGGTTGGGGTTAAGGTTAAGAATAGGGTTAAGGTAAGAGTTAGGAGTTAAATGAAAGGATTAAGGTTAGGGGAAGGGTTAGCTAACATGCTAAGTAGTTGCAAAGTAGCTAAAAAGTAATAAATAGTTGCAAAGTTGCTAAAATTATCTATGATGAGATTTGAACATGGAACCCTTGGGTTGCTAGACGTTTGTGCTATATGCCTACCCATCCACCCCGACCAAACAACCAACTTGACATTTTGCCTTAATTAAGTAACCTTCTGTGTTATGTAACCATACCAAATGTAAGATAACATACTTATTTGAGTGTCCCGCATTTATGTTTACTATGTTACATCTTGTCTATGAGACCAGGCTGTGTGTGCCCAGTGGGGTGCAACATCTGTAAGAGCTTATTACCATAAAACATTGCATCGGTGTGTAGAAAAGGTTTCAAAAGGTTATTCTGTGCAGGGAACAAAAACAACATAAAACCTTTGTAGTTATAAACAAAACATACTAGACTGATATTTACAGTGCCGTGGAAAAGTATTTGAGCTCTTATAAATTTTCTCTACTTTTTTGTATTTTTGATACTGAATTTGATCAGATCTTCAACCAAAACCTAATATTAGATAAATTGAACCTGAGTCAACAAATAACACAACAATGACATACTTATTTAATTTATTTCCTAAACAAAGTTATGCAACACCCAATGCCCCTGTGTGAAATAAATAAAAAATATAAATGAACCTTTATTTAACTATGCAAGTCAGTTAAGAACAAATTCTTATTTAACAATGATTGCCGACCCTGGCCAAACCCTCCCCTAACCCCGACGATGCTGGGCCAATTGTGCACCGCCCTATGGGACTCCTGATCACAGCTGGTTGCACTGAGATGCACTGCCTTAGACCGCTGAGCCAACCAGGAGCCCGAAAGGTGTCTGTAAAATAAATACAAATGTATTGCCCCTTTACACTCAATAACTGGTTGTGCCACCTTTAGCTGCAATGACTGCAACAAAATGCTTCCTGTAGTTGTTGATCAGTCTCTCATGTTGCTGTGGAGGAAATGTGGCCCACTATTGCATGCAGAACTGATTTAACTCAGCGACATTTGTGGGTTTGGTGGTTGGTTTTCACCAGGCATAATGGGAACCATGTCATCCAAAAAGTTATACTTTTTAATAATCTGTCCACAGAACATTCTTCCAAGAGTCTTGATGATCATCTAGGTGCTTCCATATGCTTTTTGGCAATCTTGAGTCAACTTTTTGGACGACATGGGTCCCATTTTGCCTGGCGAAAACCAAACCCTGCATTCCACAGTAAGAACCTTATACCAACAGTCAAGCATGGTGGTGGTAGTGGGATGGTTTGGGAATACTTTTCTGCTTCAGGACCTGGACGACTTGCTTTAATAGAAGGAACCATGAATTCTGCTCTGTATCAGAGAATTCTACAGGAGATTGTCAGGCCATCCGTCTGTGAGCTGAAGCGCAGCTGGATTATGCAGCAAGACAATGCTCCGAAACACACAATCAAATCTACATGAAAATAGCTAAGAAAGCAACACATTTGAAGTTTTGGAATGGCCTAGACAAAGTCCAGACCTAATCCCAATTGAGATGTTGTGGCAGGACTTTAAACGAGCAGTTCATGCTTGAAAATCCATAAATGTCGCTGAGTTACAGGAGTTCCGCATTGAAGAGTGGGCCAAAATTCCTCCACAGTGATGTGAGAGACCGATCAACAACTACAGGAAGTGTTTGGTTGCAGTCATTGCAGCTAAATGTGGCACAATAAGTTATTGAGTGTAAGGGGTAATTACTTTTTCACACAGGGGACTTGGGTGTTGCATAACTTTGTTAATTAAATAAATAAATAAAATAAGTATACTTTCTGTATGTTATTCGTAAACTTAGGTTCCCTTTAGCAAATACTAGGTTTAGGTTGAAGATCTGATAACATTCACTATCAAAAATATGCAACAATAGAGGAAATCGGAAAGGGGGCAAATACTAAGATTTTCAAGGCTCTGTATGTCTCAAGTCGAGACCCTCCAGTTGTTATTGGGAATCATGAAAGCTGGGATACGGGGCATAGTTTCCTGTGGACCATATGAGAGAGAGAGAGCAGGAAGAGGGAGGTCTTAAAATAGTCTCTGAGTTACAGCTCAGGCAGGCAGTCACACTGTGAGCTCCAGACCTTTCGGAGGGAAGTCGAACCACATCAGTCCATGCTGGGGAAACCTGGGCTCCATCCACGCCAGAGGACTGTCAGCTTCTCTTTAATGCATGTCTTGTCTCCAGAGGTTTACTAGAGGGATTGATCAGGGCTAAAAGAGAAGACACACATCATCTATCTTCTCCAATGCTTCTGACAGAGGAGTCTGGTCTTCTCTATTTTCATAGGTGAGCCAGATGACCCTCCTCGTGCCAACCCACATTCAGTGCAAAACCAAGGTAAGAGAAACAGTTACTTCTGCATGACTTTCATTCATTTTGCTATGCTCTTGTGAAGGAAATCTCTTGACAAAACTGCCTTTGACATTACTGTATTCTGTTTGATTAATCTACAGTTGCTGCATTTTTCCCCGCGGTATGACTGATTTGACATTAGAACGGAACACGTAAAATTACTTATGTCCCTCTTTTGGAAATGTGAATATCGTATTTTCTTGCAGTAGTTTGGCATTTCAGACTTCATACTTTCAAGTTTGAAATGAATATATGTAACTACTGTAGGAAAAATGTAAACATGGCATGGACAGTTAATTCACATCATGTGACTATAATGTACTGTACTGTATGAATGTGGGTCATCTTTATGAAAGCTAATTTATGGTTATATTAGATTATTTCTAATGTGTGATAATCATTATTGTTATTGACCTAAGCCAGAGGTTAACAATTGAGTGTTCAGAGAATGCTCCAAAACATGTTTATTTTCAGTAGTTTTCTAACATTAGAAATGTAGGTTTCTTTTTAATATAGATAACCAATAGAACAAGTAAAAAAGGAAATGGATGTTATATGTCGTACAGCTCCACCCCATGGGGCTCCGCTCTACTCATATAACTGGAGTTAGAATTCCCAGTATCTATCGTCCCCTCTGCTTGACTCATTCTATTCATCTGGATTTCTGTTTGTAATAAATATTATTCTAATGTAGTGGATTTGTGGCATCAACAATAAGTATTACAAATGAAATAGAAAAATCAATAAGACCTGACAGTGTTTGAATGAGGAGAAAGAAGTTACAGAAAGAAAAGAAAAGCAGGAGATGAGAAGATGCAGAAACAAAGAGAAAATGATCTGTGGGGATTCTAAGAACAGTGCAGCAAGAATCCAATGTGCATCAAACCACAAAATATGGTTTCAAAATTGAAGATACATAGGGACAAAGTCCATTGAGAAATAGGAAATATTCTGTTTTATATATTCTATGGAACGCTATATTTTATAAATAGTATATATCAAATAAATATATCACCAAATTTCATACAACTTTATTTTTCTGTTCATGAAGCTGATACGTTTCAACATTGGTTTCAGATCTTCATCAGAGCAATAATAAACCACGATATCCTTCCCTTTCAGGTAAAGTGTCTGTGTGTGATGGTGTTCTTGAGTCTCCCCTTGACCATGGGAGACCCTGGTCCGTGCAGACACTCCATCACCAGAGATCACCTGCTGACCATAAGACACCTGGTGAGTAGTACAGCTTTACTGAACAATGGGAAATAAATATATATATATATATTATTTTTTTTAACATAAAAAAATGTAAGCGGTATAAAGCTCTTATAATATGACAAAAAAAAGTATACATAACCAAGAGTGGTTTATGAAATACGTGTTTAATCACAGTGGTTCACAGTGGAGAGCAGGGCCATGCACAAACCTTTGGAGGGGCAGGTGTTCAAAGTGAAGAAAAAAACACCAAGCTGAAAGGGCACTTTTCTCAGGGCAGGTATTCAGGAACTCTTAGACCTCTATCTGTGCACGTGCCTGGTCGAGAGCATATTTTCACAGTTAGACTAGACCATTACACACTGATGATTGGGGTCGTTGAATCCTCTCATGAACACAAGATATGAGAAGTTCATATCTATGTTGTTAACTTAATGACTCCTGATTTTTGCATTTATTTCTGTTTTACATAGATAGATAACCAGTTGCAGAGTGGATGCTCAATAACCTACACATTTATTGAGCAGAGAAGTTTGGTAAGGTCATTTCTATGCATAAAATGCATGTGCAGTTCAAACTTGGGCGATCACAGGGAAATTCACAAAGAACATTAGGTTAACTACTTTTTATTTTTTTACTGTAAGAAATTATACTTTTTTAGATTTTGGTACCATTTATTTGAATTGTTTTTACAAATGATTTGTTATATTTTTAGGAGAGTGGCAGAAAGTATCGACTGCGCACCACATTTATTTCAGCTAAAAAAAGGACTGTAAAATAAGCATTTACTATAATCATTAGGGTAGCCTAGTGGTTAGAGCGTTGGACTAGTAACCAAAAGGTTGCAAGTTCGAATCCCCAAGCTGACAAGGTACAAATCTGTCGTTCTGCCCCTGAACAGGCAGTTAACCCACTGTTCCTAGGCCGTCATTGAAAATAAGAATTTGTTCTTAACTGACTTGCCTAGTAAAATAAAGGTAAAATAAAAAATAAAATTATGGCTAATCAAGAACAAGTCCCTGACATCAAGCATTGTATCATAACTGTTATGAATTTGGACTGTTCTTCTTCCATTCCATGGCAGAATAAATGTTGCTATGTAAAAGCTGCCATGCCCTGGATCTTGGAACTCCTGACTGGACACTTCAGATACACTCGGGGATCAGACAACCACAGCTATGTGTTGTCGCTGACCGGTCTCATCCACAACATTTACTCCCAGAGATGTGTACCACAGATCAATGAGGAGCTGGAGGTGAGGGAGGTTTGATGCTCAAGAGCTCTCTCATGAATAAATAACAGCATTACTTGGGTGTTTTAAAGAAGATTCAAGGAAGTCAATACTAAGCTCATAAAACTATTGTATAATTGTATAGATAGGACATGCATCCCATATACATTTTACAAACATTATTTTCTGACCCTATTGACTAGGACGACCCAGTGAGTTTTGGAATGTCATTCAGCAGTTCTCCATCTGAGGCCCTGGGGAGGGTCCAGGATGTCCTGTCTGTGTACTGGGAGCTGGTGACCACCATGGACTCACCAGTAGACTGGAGCTGTGAGAGGGAGTACACAGACACCGCAGAGCCTCCCACAGCCCTCCCTACAGCACTCTCTCTGACTACAGGTAGGCAACTTCCTCAAGGTCCAGAGAGGTTCCCTGGCAAAGGCATAAAACAGAGAATTACATAATTATCGAATATAATAATCTAGTCCAGGCAATTTAGCAAAGTAGTTTAGAGAATCAGACCCACTGTCCTCAAGTGTTGCATGTATCAACTTGCTGAGCTATCTGATTATCTTAACCTCACTTGTACATAATATAACCTGGCTGTTTTGACCTGTCTTGTTGTCCCCAGTCAGCACCCTTTGGGACTCAGAGAAAGCCCCTCAGACTAGTCTAGATGGAGACCAAGATAGAGACCTGTACAAGTTTGGTTTCATGGTCATAGCTCCATCAGTCTGTGGAGGACTGCTGTTCATATTCACTCTCTATTGCCTCATCACACACAAGGTAATAATGCATACTAAGAAGTTTGAGTTACTAAACAGCACTAAATACCCCTGATGCCTTTAAATTGAGTATCACAGTAAATAAAATTAAGAGAAAGGGGAAATATATATAAAACACAATTGACAAGTTCCTTTGTTTGCGTGATTTTGTTCCACCACAGATGTCCTACAGTACTGACCATCACACATCACTAGGGTACCAAAGTTCAAGGTAAAGTATCACACAGTATCAAGAATAATTGAACCAACACAACATGATGACAACCCAAACAGATATGTAGGTTCTAATTCAAAGTTTTACTTGTAGTTTGCATACAGATATTCAGGACATAGAGATGCAGGTGGAATAAAGTGAGTATTATTTATCTATCTTCTGTCAGACTCTCTATGCATTTGCTGTAGCTACATACTGAATACTTCTCCTTTTGCCACAAAGGCCGTAAAAGATTGCTGCAGATGGAGGAGCATATCCAAAGAGGAGGATATACCATCAAGCTCTCATCTCTAATAAACAATGTACAATGGTGGGTTACATATTGTATATTTGATTGATATAACATCCTATGGACATTTACAGTCTTTTTCTGGCCTACAGGCACTATCAATGGATTTGAATGGACCTTATCTTTATGAGAATGCTATTCAAAGATGGGATATTTTGATAATCTATGTTGTATATTGTGTGTATGTATGTATGTATATATATATATATATAATGTATGTATACATATATATTTATAACTTGACTTAAAATCAATATTTTCTTATACTGTTTATGATGATTGATCTGGTGAATGTGCCTTTGTCCACTGTAAAAAACTATAATTGTTTTGTTATTTCAAATCGACTGGTAAAAAAGTTTAATTAGAAGAATTCCTTTACAATTATCGCAAACATTACTGATAATAATACTTAACTATCCTTACAGAAAAAATACATGATTTCCCATGTGAAATCATGTGAAAATATGTGTTTTTGGAAGACTACACATGTGATCACATTTTCACATGTGTAGTTTCATGTTATCAAATGTTGCTTTACATGTTGTCACATTCACCTCACATAAGATTATGTGTTTTTGGAACACTTCACGTGTCCACATGAAAACATGTGTTTTTGGAATGCTTCACATGTCCATATTAAAACATCACGTGTCCCAAGAAAACATGTGTTTTTGGAAGACTTTCTCCATTAAGGGCTAATAGGGTTTGAATTGTAGTTTGTACCATTGATGTCTTCCAGTTCTTTGCTTATGGGGGATTAATGTACATTTATCCAGAATGTTGCAAACTTCCTTCAAAACAGCCAATCAACAAGCTCATTAAAACTTTAAAAGCCATTTCATAGCCAGTATATTATTTTTTTCTCACCACTTCGTACATAAACTTAGCAAAAAAAGAAACGTCCTCTCACTGTCAACTGCGTTTACTTTCAGCAAACTTAACATGTGTAAATATTTGTATGAACATGACAAGATTCAACAATTGAGACATAAACTGAACAAGTTCCACAGACATGTGTCTAACATAAATTTAATAATGTGTCCCTGATCAAAGGGGGGTCAAAATAGTTAGTATCTGGTGTGGCCACCAGCTGCATTAAGTACTGCAGTGCATCTCCTCCTCATGGACTGCACCAAATTTGCCGGTTCTTGCTCTTCCACCAAGGCACCTGCAAGTTCCCGGACATTTCTGGGGGAATGGCCATAGCCCTCACCCTCCGATCCAACAGGTCCCAGACGTGCTCAAAGGGATTGAGATCCAGGACCTTCGCTGGGCATGGCAGAACACTGACATTCCTGTCTTGCAGGAAATTACGCACAGGATGAGCAGTATGGCTGGTGGCATTGTCATGCTGGAGGGTCATGTCAGGATGAGCCTGCAGGAAGGGTACCACGAGGGAGGACGATGTCTTCCCTGAAACGCACAGCGTTGAGATTGCCTGCAATGACAACAAGCTCAGTCCGATGATGCTGTGACACACCGCCCCAGACCATGACAGACGTAACTCGGGCAGTTGTTGTTGCCATCTTGAACCTGTCCCGTAAGTATGATGTTCGGATGCACCGATCCTGTGCAGGTGTTGTTACACGTGGTCTGCCACTGCGAGGATGATCAGCTGTCCGTCCTGTCTTCCTGTAGCACTGTCTTAGGCGTCTCACAGTACGGACATTGCAATTTATTGCCCTGGCCACATCTGCAGTCCTCAAGCCTCCTTGCAGCATGCCTAAGGCACGTGCACGCATATGAGCAGGGACGCTGATCATCATTCTTTTGGTGTTTTTCAGAGTCAGTAGAAAGGCCTCTTTAGTGTCCTATGTTTTCATAACTGTGACCTTAATTGCCTACCGCCTGTAAGCTGTTAGTGTTTTAACAACCGTTCCACAGGTGCATGTTCATTAATTGATTATGGTTCATTGAACAAGCATGGGAAACAGTGTTTAAACCCTTTACAAATGAAGAACTGTGAAGCAATTTGGATTTTTCGAATGATCTTTGAAAGACAAGGTCCTGAAAAAGGGACGTTTCTGTTTTTGCTGAGTTTATTTTAAAATGTTTAAGTCTACTTGTAGGCCTACCTACTAATACAGCTGTTTACTACACCCTGGGCCAAGAAAACATATTATGTTGTTACTATACAGTTATCCTAGAATAAATACTGAGTTATTAAAAGAGAGCTCAGATCAGCATTACAGAAGGTATCAAATAACACATGATCAGCAATAACACTGTAATTCATTTAAATATCTTATCAGATCTTTGGTTGGAGAGAAACATATTAAAACACCTGGAATGCCTAGACATTATGACCTATTCCCACCCTGCACCTGGATAGCAATGATGGATATTACTCTGCAAACTGATACTAATTTGCTTGTCATTACTTTGGGAGGAGTTCAAGTCTGAGCTATTGAACTGAGTCAATCTGCATCCCTCCAATTGTCAGATTCGTTAAAGCTCTCTCAACTCTGGTTTAAAATGAACTGGATCTATAGATATTTGGGAAACATATTAGGCTTAGGGTTGAGTGGCGAGTGTAATAGCAGTTATGATAACAACAATAATTCCATCAATCCAGATGCATCAGATATCAAAAGCTCTGCCATTCCTCTGCCCTTTTTGATCAGTTAATACTTCTTGTAGACAATACACAGGCTAGCAGTGGTGTTGGTCTACTAGCTTTTCCCTGAATACTTTTTAAGGAAGCCAAAATGTGTTTTAATTCTCCATAACCTCCATAACATTCTACAAGTGTATAACATATCCTCAGTGTCGGTCATCCGACACTGAGGAGGTCATCCCCTTCAACTCATGAGTTGAAATTGGAATTGAATTGGCCACACCCCACATGATGTAGCATTTGAATATCAGAACGTACATTTTAATTCAGTGCAATTCAAATAAATTCCCTTCAGTCATAGTACATGAGTGTCATTGAATCTGACAGTGCACACTTCCAGATACCAAAGAATATATCACTTTCCTCTGGAAACAATGTTAATATACTCTTTTAACCTTATTGCTTAGAATAGTCAATTATATTCCTAACAGCCATTTAGTTTAGAGTTTTTCCTGAAAATCAATTGTTTCAACAATATTTGATATGCTCGTATATAACAACATGTATAATATTTTATGTACAAGATATACAGTATATTTGTATAGATTACACCTAATATAGAATAGAAGAGGCATTTGAATGTTATTGAATTCTATTTCCTTTCATTAAAATTTGAATTGCAATTCTGTATCCTGTTTAGTACTTTACTTCAAATTCAATTCAAATTTAAGAATTTAATTGGAATTTCTGAAACATTCTCAATTCAATTCTGAATTGAGCCTAACCCTGGTGTGGATGCCATGGTATGTGTCAATAATCTCTCCCTTCCTGCTCCGTTACGAGCAGAGGAAAAGCATTCCCATGACTCGATGGAGCTGCTGTCTGTTAGGGATTAAAGGCAGCTGTTTAAGATGAAAAGAGGAGCCTTTGACAGATGTCCCAATATGATTTAGTTCAAATATGTGAAAATTGGCCCCAGAGTAAGATAAGCACTTTCTGGAGGGCCGCCCAGCCTGGAGTGAGCGCTTTAAGGTGAAACAGGAGGGAGAAGGCAAAGGAGAAACGTGGGGCTGGATTTGAGTCCTGCAAACGATGAGCTGGGAAAAAAAATGTTTTTTCATTCTATGTGTATCTAGTAAACACTGTTTAATTGCATTGTACTGGTTGGTCAGGCTTTAAAATGTGTGTAATTATTTAGATACTTTCAGATCCAAACATGGTCTTTGTCAGTTTCTGATCATCCATCATTACATATTTAGTACTGAGACATATCACATTCACATATCTATTGAATCTGTTACTTTCACTAACTGCACAAGTAATGGATACAATATACTTACTTGTCTAATACAACTTTGTTCCACATGAGGGAAGTAAAACACTGAGGGCTGATCCTAGATAAACATGACCGCAAAAAACTCTGGATAAATCTCTCATTGACACCAACACATGATTTATCAGAACAGAAAGTTATGCACATGTTTCTCAAGTTAGGATTCGGCCCTGACAGTAGCACAAAGGGCACGGCAAGTCAAAGGCAGTTAGTTCCGAAAAAGTGGCACTAAAATGTTGGGCGCATTCCTCTGCCAAGGTGTTGCTAACGCATGCCAGATCTTATTACGTCTGGATAGGTATTTTACCTATCAGCTAACCACATCATATGTTATTGCAATCTGTCAGTCGATGACATAGCATGCATGCAATGTCTGAGAAGGGGAATGGAAACATTATCTGTGCACCTTGAGAGCCGCTTAGAGAGAGAATGTACTGCGTGTGTAGCAAAGCACAAAAGCTTCAATCATTTGTGAATTTCACATTATTTATGACAGCTTTAGTGGTAGGCAAAAAGACAGCAAAACAGAAAACAAGGTAAGTAACATATAATAAACATTGACTACTGCATTGAGCATTGTCCAATGGTACTTTGATACAACAACAAAAAACATTTTAATTAATACCAATTTACCCCCATACATAATGATATACACTGATTGCACAAAACATTAAGGACTCCTTTCTAATATTGAGTTGCACCTCTCTGAACACCTTCAATTCGTCGGGTATGGATTGTACAAGGTGTCGAAAGTGTTCCACAAGGATGCTAGCCCATGTTGATTCCAATGTTTCCCACAGTTGTGTAAAGTTGTCTGGATGTCCTTTGGGCGGTGGACCATTGTTAATACACACGGGAAACTGTTGAGCATGAAAAACTAAGCAGTGTTGCAGTTCTTGACATAAACCAGTGCACCTGGCACCTACTACCATACCCAGTTCAAGGGCACTTCGGCGATGTAATTTACAAAATAGCCTCCAACACTCTACTCAGCAAACTGGATGTAGTCTATCACAGTGCCATCTGTTTTATCACCAAAGCCCCATATACTACCCACCACTGTGACCTGTATGTTCTCGTTGGCTGGCCCTCACTACATATCCGTCTCCAGACCCACTGGCTCCAGGTCATCTATAAGACTTTTCTAGGTAAAGCCCCGCCTTATCTCAGCTCACTGGTGTCATGGCATTGGCCCGGGGGGTAGGTTTATGACAGTCATAAATACCTCTTCCCCCCTTTTTCCTCTCTCTACCCTACTGAGGTTACATTTGCAAAACCCTTGGTTAACATAGAGATTCTGGGAACATCAGAAGGGGGTGGGGGGAATTAACTATATTCTGGCAATCCGATCAATTGAACATGTGCGGTGGTACTTAATGAATATGATGTCAGTTCGGTTGTCATCTGAGACATTCTCATCAATGATAAGATGACAAACTCTACAGTGGAAAGTCTACACATCAGAGTTATCGGATTCACATGGAATTGTTGTTCAATTTAAATGTTTGAATATGAAATTATTTGTGATGGGATGAAATGTGATTTTAGCTTCTAAAATGTGAGATTTGGGTTTTCATAAGATAGGGCTCTACTCAATCAGTGGCCCGCCCCTGTGAAGGGACATGGGCTATAAAACTTTTCAAACATGCCCTCCTCTCCCTTCCTATATAAGCCCTTGACGACAATATAACCTCCTGTTCCAAAGATGTGAGGACGACGGTCCTATGTCAGAATGGTTCAGATAATAACTACAGAACGAAGCCAACATCAGCGTGAGCTTTGGTTATGAATGGTATGAACTTTGAACTCTTATTCACTACAGAAGAGATACCTCCTAGCCGTTGAGATAGCAACAGCAGATGCAAACGCAGGTTAGGAAGGAACAGACAGAGTGTCCCGTCTACCAACCAACGACGTTACTACAACGTATCCAATTGACAACCAGAGACATTCTTCAAAGTACTCGGTTGGGCCACACGGCCTTCCATCTACCACCAACCTACCTAAGCGCAGCTCAGAGTAAATATTTATTGCATTTTCCTTTTCCAAATGGGCGGTAATTTAGAATGCATCAGATACTGTATTTACGATAGCACAGCTTCTCCCTGTGTCCCTCAGTCTTCCCACTCTTTCACTCAAACCCAGCCCTTTTCCTTTGTGTAACAAGCTGTCATATCTGTTCCGCCCGCTAGGGACGTTTTCCTTCATGACGTAATTTGTAATCAAGTTATGATTTAATTATGTGTATGTGTAATTCTGAGTGATTAGTTAGGTATTTAGTAAATAAATAATTAAACCCAATTTTGTATTGATGATTCAAATTGTTAGCCAGGGTTCATGCAGATAACCAAGAATTTACAACTTTCAGATGAGACTGAAATAAGATGACGATTGATATTGACTGCTATTGATGTAAAATATTACTAGGTCTTTAAGAGTTTATTCGGAAGATAACAGCTCTATAAATATTATTTTGTGGTGCCCAACTCTCTATTTAATTACATTTACATGATTAGCTCAATCAGGTGATATTAATTACGGAGAAATTATTTTATAGAATAGCATGTCATATCACTTAATAGCCAAAGACACGACACTGGTCACAATAGAAATACCCACCCGTAGCATGCGCTCCAGCAGGTATATTGCACTGGTCATCCCCAAAGCCAACACTTCCTTTGGCTGAAACGAATTGCAAAAATCTCTGAAGCTGGAGTCTTATATCTCCCTCTCTAACTTTAAGCATCAGCTGTCAGAGCAGCTTACCGATCACTGTACCTTTACACAGCCAATCTGTAAATAGAACACCTCATCCCCATATTATTACTTACCCTCTTCCTCTTTTGCACCCCAGTATCTCTATTTGCACATCATAATATGCACATATATCACTCCAGGTTGCAGTTATAAATGAAAACTTGTTCTCAACTGGCCTACCTGGTTAAATAAAGGTGAGGCCGCGACCGGGAGGTCCGTGGGGCGACGCACAATTGGCCCAGCCACGTCCGGGTTAGGGAGGGCTTGGCCGGTAGGGATATCCTTGACTCATCGCGCACCAGCGACTCCTGTGGCGGGCCGGGCGCGGTGCACGCTAACCAAGGTTGCCAGGTGCACGGTGTTTCCTCTGACACATTGGTGCGGCTGGCTTCCGGGTTGGATGCGCGCTGTGTTAAGAAGCAGTGCAACTTGGTTGGGTTGTGGACGCATGACTTTCAACCTTCGTCTCTCCCGAGCCCGTACGGGAGTTGTAGCGATGAGACAAGATAGTAGCTTCTAAACAATTGGATACTACGAAAAATGGGGAGAAAAATTGGGGAGAAAAAGGGGTAAAATAAAAATAAATAAATAAATAAATAAAGGTGAAAAAAAATGAAAAAAAGGAGCGACCAAGTAGGCTACATACTTCTGGAATTGTAATGCAACCAATAAGGGTAGGTAGGGTTACAGAAAATACCCATGGAGAACTCTGACAGGAGGAGAGGGAGATACACAGTTTATTGACAATTTCCTCTTGAATACTTCCCTAACAGCAATGTTTGGGATTGTTTTTTTGTTTCTCTCTCTCACTTGACATACACAAGAAAATCTAAAAGTTGAAAACAATAAACAATAGCCATCTCTTTGGCCAACTATATAGTGAAATTCGATTTAGTACTTTTTCAAAGGTATAATCTTTTAACCCATTAAACCACGACTACATGATATTTATTCAACTACATTACCATAATCAGACTGTTACAGTACAACACAAACCAGGATCAGATCGACATGTCCACTTTATATGGCATTATACAGAAAGTGAATGCTACACACAGAATATCACGAATGGGAATAACAGACACTTCCTTACCGTTAATCTGGTTAGCCTGAAGGTAGAGGTTATCTTGCTGATGGTGGGAATCTTCTCCAGTTTGTTGTGGGAAAGGTCCAGCTCCACCAGACTGCTGACATTGAACATGTTGGGAGGAATCCCTCTGTCAGTCAACTTGTTGTGGGCCAGCCTGACAAACTGCAGCTTGGGATACATAGTGAGGAAGTTCACAGGGATCTTGCTATGCCGTTAAACTCCAGGTAGAGCTGATGCAACACCTGAGGGAGGTTATCTGGAATCTTCTTCAGTTTGTTTTTCCTCATATCCAGTAGTCAGAGACTTGAGTCCCTTGAAAGCCCCCCTGACCTCTTCAATGGTGTTGGCATGGAGATGGAAGTAAGTGAGGTAGGTCATCCCCTCAAACATGGATCTTGGAATTCTTGTTGTGATCCATGCGTAGATCCTTGATGGAATTGTGTAGGTTCATGGGCACGCGGGCCATCTCGTTGTTATCCAAGTACAAGAGAGCTTGCTGAAGACGTTCTTGCCCACCTTGTCAGAGCTGAGCTGGTTCTGGTGCAAGATGACCTAGACGAGGCTAGTGGCTTGTCAAAGAACCCATCCTGGATGCCTGTGATCTAGTTGCACTGCAGGTAGACGTACTTCATGTGGGAGGGGACAAACAGGACGTGCTGTATATTGCGGCTGTGGCAGTACATGGCTACGGGGAAGCTGGCCAGGCAGTCACACTCTAGGGGGCAGTCATCGTCCAGCCGCTCGGCCCACATGGACGAGGTAGCGGCTTCTCAGGTAGTTGAGCCACTGGAGGGCACTGGAATGCTGGGTGAAGCTCAGGTCCACCAGTCCAGCCACGATCAGGAACACCACTGTCCGTCTGCATGGTCACTGCAGGGAGAGGAAGGGGATCAGAACACGGGTGTACACTGTGGTGATTTAAATTATAATTATTGGGTTACATTTGACTTTTCTTTGTGATTGATTTAAATAAAAAACACTATTTTCTACCTATTACTTACCAATTGTGTTGAAATTGAGTCTAGGAATGATTTATTGTACTTGCCCTTCAGGGCTTCCGAGTGGTGCAGCGGTCTAAGGCACTGCATCTCAGTGCTAGAGGCGTCAGTACAGACACCCTGGTTCGATTCCAAGGCTGTATCACAAAGGCTGTCATTGGGAGTCCCATAGGGTGGCGCACAATGGCCCACGGTCGTCCGGGTTTTGCAGGGGTAGGCCGTCATTGTAAATAAGAATTTGTTCTTAACTGACTTGCCTAGTTAAATAAAGGTTCAAATACAAAGCTAGGTCATTAGTCATTTACAAGTGAATAACACTAAGACAAAACTATAAAATCAAGGCATGATAATGCTTGAAGTTTGCCCATTACTCTCTCAAAACCTTGTTGTTCAATGAAAACTGAGAATTTTCAAGTGTTTTTATCCACAAATAATTGCTTTAATTTAAATACATAATTTCTCAAATTAATGGAAATAAACATACATTAAAGTAAAGTAACCAGACTGTTGTTTAGAGGCAGTTCCTCCTTCCCAGTCTCTGTTGCAGTGTCTCCTTCAATCTGTGCTGGAGAGGGGATTTACCGTTGTGTAAATAGCCGTCTCCCCCTTCTCGTCATCCCCAGCTGCAGCCCAGCCACTCTGTCACTTTACAACACACACATTTTCCACTAGCAAGTAAGACATTATATAATGGGTGGGTCTAATCCTGAATGCTGATTGGTTAAAACCGCATTACAGCCAGTGTCTATTCCACAAGTTACCATCGGCTAAATCTATTATGTTAGACCATCTGGTCTTCAACAACCTTGTTTTCCACCTCTCTCTCTGTTGTGCCTTGTCATTAACTCATCTTTAGCTTAGCAACAAGGGGTATGCCTTGAGGGTTATGCCTTGATGTTTCTACCAGCATCTCTTTCGGGAAAGAGATGCTGGTAAAGAGGTTAAGGTATGAGACCACATACCTTGGCATGTTTTGTATGATTGTATGACTGCAATCCATCAAATTAGACCTTCACACCAAAACATACTCCACTCTGTCAGAGCGCCTCGGGGAACAAATTCACAGCTTAGAAGCTTAAATGCAAGTTATAGTCTTTAAACTGTGGAGAAAGTTAGCAAACGCCTTGACTGGAGCCCATTCAGACAGATGACCACTATTCCCTAAAGAGTGTCCCTTTCCTCTATTACCTGGAAAACAGGAGAGAATTACCTGAATTATGCAAATGATCTCAAGTTCAATTTATCTGCATCCTCTTCAGCTGTGGAAAGGGAAAGTCAAAAACCAAAGTGGTGTTGTTAACACTTCACATGTAATTACCATTGTCTGTTATCACAAACACAATGCCCTTCCATTGAATGGAGTATGAACATGACAAGAGCAATGGATGAATATTGGGTCTACCTGGATACTGCCAGGGCACTGATGGACTTACAGTATCATTGTAAGAACTCTACTAGTGAGGTCAGTAATATGGGCTTACTTGGAAACAACCTCAAACTACAAACAACCTCAGGTCTAAATCCATGACTTAATTCGTTTTTTTGTAGATTAAAATGGCCGGTATATCTCCAAGTGTCTGCATCTAAACCACAACCTCTGTGATAGGGTGCTGGTACCACATACGGTGCTGGCACCACTGATTGTGCCTGAGGTAGACTTGATAATTGGTCTCTCTGTGTGTAGTGAAGATTGGCTAGGGTTGTGAACAACATGACACCAAGCAGAAAGAATGCAAAGTGTTTCCTGTTTCAGTGCCTTGGCTTGGTCCTTGAAGTTGAACACACTGACTATGATTTGGCATGAATATAACCAGCAGTAGGAGCCATCTGTGTCATGGTTTAATAGGGCCATACCTACTACCTCAGGTGCTTAGTTTTCAAACAGGTACATGAAAAATAGGCTGTATATAATGCTACGTTCATAACCAAGTGAGAAGGTGGTATTTACCACATATAACTGGGAAAAATCCAGTTGAACGGCCCTCCAACAGGTAATTACTAGTGGGAAACTCGTCTATCATCCCTCAGCTCTGACGTCTCCCACATGCTGAGCTCTGACGTCACCTACTAGGGAAATTACCTCGATAACAGCATTTTAGGCAGTGAAATGCAACAAAACATTATAAAAGGTAATCTATACTAAACAAAAATATAAACACAACATGCACACATTCAAAACATTTGACTCAGTTACAGTTCATAGAAGGAAATCAGTGAATTTAAATATTCATTAGGCCCTGATCTATGTACTTCACATGACTGGGAATACAGATATGCATCTGTTGGTCACAGATACCTTAAAATTGATCAGGCTGTTGATTGGGACCTGTGGAATGTTGTCCCACTCCTCTTCAATGGCTGTGCGAAGTTGCTGGATATTTGCGGGAACTGGAACACTGTCGTACAAGCCAGAGCATACCAAACATGCAGCATGGGTGACATGTCTGGTGAGTATGCAGGCCATGGAAGAACTATGACCCTCACACCCCAAATGCACAATTGAGAGCATCCTGTCGGGCTGTATCACCACCCGGTACAGCAACTGCACCGCCCACAACCGCAAGGCTCTCCAGAGGGTGGTGCGGTCTGTCTGTCCTCCAGGACACCTACAGCACCCAATGTCACAGGAAGGTCAAAAAGATCATCAAGGACATCAACAACCAGAGCCACGGCCTTTTCACCCTGTTATCCAGAAGGCGAGGTCAGTATAGGTGCAACAAAGCTGGGACCGGGAGACTGAAAAACAGCTTCTATCTCAAGGCCATCAGACTGTTAAATAGCCGGCTACCACCCAGTTACTCAACCCTGCACCTTAGAGGCTGCTGCCCTATATACATAGACATGGAATCACTGGCCACTTTAATAATGGAATCACTGGCCACTTTAATAATGTTTACATACTGCTTTACGCATCTCATATGTATATAATGTATTCTATTCTACTGTATTTTAGTCAATGCCATTCCATATAAGAGATAATTGTTTTTCATAAACTTTTTCATAAACTTTGCAACTCTCAGTGAGTAGTGAGATCACCGCAATGAAGTGAGATCAGAGAGCATGTCAGCCGGCCGGAACCGCCCATTTCGAGCAATCTGTGTAAATAATGGGTTAAGAAAAAACGCACATTAGACCAGAAAGACGTGAAGCTGTAGCTGAACATTTAAAGTGATTTGAACTTTGAATCTCAACATGAGGTGGAGACGATAAACTCACCTCCCGGACGATCACTGGTAAGGCTGATTAGCGGTCCGAAGAAAGTATCTTCGAAAGCGAATTTAAGTATGTACATCCTGTTACTCTGCTCAAACCATCGATACGGCTGGCTAGCCTATCTTCAAAGATGCTTCTTACAGAGTGAATGGAAGGAAAGTCAACTATGTAATTCTGTTCATAACTACATGACAAGTCACCGGATACCGGAGAACTACAAAGAAGGACAACAATAGAATACCTTTTGTAACTATTTTGGACAATCAGAGCCTTACAAGCGTGCCGCGAAAAGGCCCAACCCCCTTTCCACGGTGGCCCTGATCACCGAGACCCCCGGCATTTCATGTAAATACATGTATGATTTCTTACTCAAAGCGGGCGGCGGTTCGTGTGCAAGGTATATGGATACTGTATGTGAGAGTCGTTTCTGAATGTACCAATGTTAAGTGTCTCTGTCCCTCTCCCTCACTTCTTTAACAAGCATCAATGTTGTTGCCCACTAGGGACCTGTTTTCAGGTTATTACGTCTCCAGTCAATAACCAGTACAGAGTGTGTGTTTATCCTGTGCTCTCACTTAATTAGTTAGTAAATAAATATACCAATTTGTGTAGTACTGAGTCATAAGTAAGGCTCAGGTTTTTGCAGATGCAAGGTTATAACTATTCAGAATGATGATATGATACGAGGTTATGATTGATAAGTTGACCGTTTATAGACGTGATAGGTAAAGAGCTTTTAGAGTTTAATTCGGTAGATGGTAACTCATTAAAGAATCACTCTCCTGGTGCCCCAGATGCTAATGAGTTAATTGTTACATGATTAATTTAAATCGGGTAACAATTAAACATTGTTATCTAATTAACTGTCTCCAGATTAATGTTAGTCACGACAGTGGACATTCCTGCAGTCAGCAATTGCACGCTCCCTCAACTTGAGACACTGTTTTGTGTGAAAAAAACATTTTAGAGTGGCTTTTTGTCCCCAGCACAAGGTACACCTGTGTAATGATCATGCTGTCTAATCAGCTTTTTGATATTCCACTTGTCAGGTGGATGGATTATCTTGGCAAAGGAGAAAATGCTCATTAACAGACGGAAACAAATTTTTGCACAACATCTGAGAGAAAAAATCTTTGTGCATATGGAAAAATTTTGGGATCTTTTATTTCAGCTCATGAAAAATGGGACCAACACTTACATGTTGCGTCTGTATTTTTGTTCAGTATATAAATGTGGTTTTTGAACACTAATTTGTTTACAAGCATGGCAGCTGTACTTTTAGTTATGGTTGGCCATTATCCAATCAACGTTTCTCAATAGGTTCTGAAAAAGATCTGTGATTGGTCAAAATACCATTTAGTGGTAAAAATATCAGAATTGAGCTGCCCGTGTAAACGTAGCCTTAGAACCCTGCAATACATCACACAATCATCCGCTCCAAGTCACGCATATATCAGCGGTTGACTGTATGAGGTTGAATGCTTGTCTTTCCATCTCCATGACAGCAGAGGGTGGTAAAGGGCTGTACAAACAGGAGAATGTCTTACATTGCCACAGTATGACATCAAGGCTACTTTAGGATTCTGGCACACCACCAGTCACATACCAATCAACACTTTCGAGAGTACAAGCGACTTTGTACGAGTTTTAATCCACAGTAAAAGACAGCCAGGACATTAGTAGAGCAGTTTGCGACTAGATGTGCTACATTACATATGTGTACCGCCATACCCCCATGCATTACAATGGTGCCCTTACCCTCAGTGTTCCCCATCGCCTACCACAGCAGAAACCCTGAACAACACTATTGTTGATGTGTGGAAACTGATAGTTAGTGACACTGATGTTGTTGAGTTCATTAGTGAGAATTCTCTGATAAGATATTCAAAAGAGTGCAATCAGCATTAATCTGTGACTTTCATCAGGAGAAGTGACGTGGGCTACACCATCTATGGGCTTTTGTGAGCTCATTCTATGGGGTGGATATTGGATAACAATGTCCCTGTGCTACTGTCTACCACAAGGTGGCTTGAATATTCCCTCACTGTCATCACATTGGGAAAAATGCAAATTTGAGACTAGTGCACAGACCTTGAATGTGTGTCAATCACGCATAACATCAATGGGAGGTGTGTGAAAAGTTAGGCTACGTGCACAGGTCTCAAGTAAGGATTCGGCCCAATGTCCTCAAGGCACAGTCTTCCTTTCTAAACAGGCAGTCCACTTTTAATGGTGGTGGTTATAGCTCTGGCTACAGGTGTGTTGGCTAAGAAATCAAACCCAACCAACAATGAAAACCCATTAAATTTCAGTCATACAATTCAAAAGTCTAATCTAAAACAAAGCAAAGAGTTCATGGCAAACAAAAAGTCCCACACAACAAATAGAAAATGAATACCGTTGGTGTGAATAAGTATATACAACGAATGACAACTAAAGCAATAAACTAAAATACATACAATTGAACAAACAGAAAACATTGCATCCCCCATTGTGAAGAGTTAACTAATGTGGCCCTTCAGTGCACAGGTAGTGTTTCCAGTGCATAGCAGAAAAATTAGACATAGCCATGTCCTTAAAGCAGGGGTAACCACAGTATAACTGGATGTTTCCATGGTCTCTAAGCTACTTACCCACAACAGTATCATCATGAGAACCATGTGGCCAATACTGAGGGGAATCAACATTGAAGAACACAGAACAGAACAGAGATGGGTCAGATACTGAATTAGTTACAGTGCTGTCGGCTCGCATATAGTGATCAACAACAACAAAACCCACTGCCTCACAGATACCATGTGATAAACATCTGATCTCTTTGCAGAAAAAAAAGTTATTTACCTTGAATGGCAATGTTAAAAAAAAAAAAGATTAAGGGGGTAAAACGATGAGAATAAATCTGATAAAAATTAAGTTAAAAACTAAAATGGAAACAATTTTTCTTGTGATTCTGACTTTCACCCCTTAACAATCTCTGTTTGTCCTATTAGCTCTCTTTCGCCGCATGAGTGTGTTTCACAGGCCCGGTGTTTCAGTGAGTGCTTTGTTTGCCTTCATTCTTCTCTTCATCAGCAGCGGATTGGTCGAGTCCTTGATGGTCTTGATTTTGATTTGCTCATAGTCCACTCTCATGGTTGCTAAGGCACTTGTCATTTCCTCCTAGTAACAAAAATAAAAACACTATTAGCATATCACAGAAACAAATTCAAATCATGTGTAAAGCACAGAAAATCCAAAGAAGCAAATACGCAATTGTGTGGAGTGTTTGCTTCTGTTGTACAGTCTAGAGTAGGATATTATTGTGCTCAATCAGCATGGAAGAGCCGTGTGGATCCAAGTCAGAAGCAGAAAGAACGCTATCAAATCACTACAGTGCCAGTGTCTGTGCATGTGTTCACCTTGACCTCCTCCCAGACGTCCTGCTCCTCCTGCAGCACACGGCTGGTGTGGAGAGGGGTTTGAGGGACCTCCATAGACTGCTGCAGGAAGACCAGCATGGGTTAGCATTAGCACATAGCTTTAGAGAACACATTGTGTCAAACCAAGGCATGTTAATATAGGAGCAAACTGGAAATGTGAAAAGTATTCAGAAACTCTTGTAGGATACTTTGATAAGTAGCGCTCCCGAGTGGCACAGCGGTCTAAGGCATTGCATCTCAGTACTAGAGGCGTCACTACAGACCATGGTTCGGTTCAAGGCTGTATCACAACCGGCTGTGATTGGGAGTCCGACAGGGCGGCGCACAATTGGCCCAGCGTCACCTGGCCCACCCCGCGTTTACTATTAAGTAAAGATACCTTAATAGAAAATTACCCAAGTAAAAGTCACCCAGTAAAATACTACTTGAGTAAAAGTATTTGGTTTAAAATATACTTAAGTATCAAAAGTAATAAAGTATAAATAATTTCAAATGACTTATATTAATAAAACCAGATGGCACTATTCTTGTTTTTTATTTATGTACGGATAGTCAGGGGCACACTCCATCACTCAGACATAATTTACAAACAAAGTATTTGTGTTTAGTGAGTCCTCCAGATCAGAGGCAGTAGGGATGACCAGGGATGTTCTCTTGATAAGTGTATGAATTGGACCATTTTCTTGTCCTGCTAAGTAAGCATTCAACATGTCATGAGTACTTTTGGGTGTCTTTTGGGTGTCAAGGAAAATGTATGGAGTAATAAGTACATTATTTTCTTTAGGAATGTTGTGAAGTTGTCAAAAAGATAAATTGTAAAGTAAAGATACTGCAAAAAAACTTCAGTATTTTAAAGTATTTTTTTACTTAAATACTTTACTCCACTGCAAACCAGGCAGCACCATTTATTTATTTATAGATAGCCAAGGGCACACTAACGTAATTTACAAGCGAAGCATGTATTTAGTGAGTCCGACAGATCAGAGGCATTGAAATAAAAATGTACATTCTTTTATTTAGAAAAATAGTGAAGTAAAAGTTGTCAAAAATATAAATAGTGAAGTACAGATATCACAAAAAAGAACTTCAGTAGTACTTAAAAATATTTTTCCTCCACAGTGTATTGATTCTGTACATATTCTTAATAATAACCTTGTACTATTAGATTGTGATCAAAACACACTGCAGCAACAGTTGCTCAATGGGTGTACCACCTAGCCCAAAGGGTATATTAGGGGGAACACAGAGGGGTGCTGTGCTTACATTGATCCAGGGGTGGTTCATGAACTCTGTGATGCTCATCCTCTGGGTGGGCTCAGTCTTCAGCAGGTGGCGGATCAGCTGCTTGGCTGGGAGAGAGAAAACACAGGAAATCAGAGTTACAACTATTGTAAGCAATTCATTCGGAATTAAAACTGCACCTATCCAGTGTATGTGAAATCAAAATGTATTTTGTTTTTATACATAATTCCCATCAATGTCATGATATTAATTTTGAATTTGGCCCATATAAATACCCCTGGCTTCTTTTTATTACCTTCTTCAGACACGTCAGACCACTCTGGGTTTGGGAACTCGTACTGTCCGTTCCTGATGCGTCTCTTCATCCCTGGGGAGATGGCCAGGCCGTGGTTGGAGTAGAAGGGAGGATATCCACACAGCCTGGGGAGAGAGGCGGAGAGGAACATTTACACAAACCAAACCATGCTACGTCCTGTAAATGCTGCTATTGGGAATTGATTCATGCTGTCAAACTATTTTGTATCACTTACAGAATATACATGATGACGCCCAGAGACCACATATCACAGGATTTGTCGTACTTCTCTGGACCAAGAACCTCAGGAGCTGAGATAAAGGAGGGAGAAAAACCAAAAGACTAAATAAATCCAAGCATTATATTTAAAGAACATAGTAAATGAATGGCATTGAGATCTTCATGAATAATTACACCAACAAGATTTAGGGTGTAATATAAACCTCAGAGACAGTAAGCATGTTGAACAGCAAGCATGCAGACCGAGGGGCATGCCCTTACCAACATAATAGGGGGTGTAGCATGGCGTTGCCAGGGAGTTGAGTGTGGTGATTTCTTTCGCAAACCCAAAATCTGTGAGTTTGAGGAGGGCGTCTGGCCTTTTGGAGGTGTACAACAGATTCTCTGGCTGAGAGATGAGATAATAGCATTACATTTTTTGACTAAACATGTACATAAAATTTGTTCTGCCTGAAGGCATGTACAGTATAATTCTGTTCAGACAGGCTTTACCTTGATGTCTCTGTGAGCAATATCAATGGCATGCAGGTACTGGATGGCTTCACCTATACTCTTCATAATGTCAGAGGCCTCTAGATAGGGGGTGGGAGAGAGGAGAAAGAGTTCAAGGCATAACTGAGCGAGTGAAAAGTTGAATACCAGTGGAGTGAAGGGAAACATTCAAACGGTCCAAAAATTTAGAAAAATATGCCTTTACCTCTTTCTGTGAATGCCTGGTTCCCTCGGTCTTGAATATGGCTAAACAGCTCACCGCCATCCATGCTAAAAGATAGAAAAAACATTGAATAACATAGGCTAAAAGGATATGTGTGTGTGTGTGTGTGTGCGCATGTGTGACCTACCACTCCATGACGATGAGCAGGCATTTTCTGCCCTGGTAGAGGTTCTCATAGACGTCCATGATGCGTACGATGTGAGAGCAGGGCGACGCCCTCCAGTGCAGCTCTACCTCCCGACGAGCCTTCGCACAATCCTGCAGCATCTGGAGAGGGAGGAGATGAGAGAAGGGTGAGGATGGATTCAGAGGTTACAACTCATCTTCATGGCTTCTTTCTCATCACCACTGATTATAACAGAACGTAGGCTTTCTACATAAAAGTGAAAGCAATATGACAGACAGTCAGAATTACCGAGCATCAGAAGGGGATTTTTAGGCCTGAACTAATAACCAACAATGACGCAAGCTTATGGTAAACCACACAGAGCCGAGCTGCTGACATCTTTCAAAAAAGGTTACGTAGTCTAGATTTCTCCTCAACTAGTGACTAGTGTAGAATTTCCTCAACTACTGAGGATGCATCAGGCCAGGGGTCTCAAACTTTCAGTGTCTAACTTGTCACCTTTGTTTCTAAATGAGAAACAACGCAGTGGATTTTCCGCAATCAGTCATCAGTTTACTACGAGTTTAGAGAAGACCTCAAACAATGACGGAACAAAAGCCTTCCAGAGGTAGTCACTTCCCTGACTCTGCCTTTCAGATCTGATTACGGCAGCCTCAGACATCATAATAACATTTCCCTTCTTCCCAGATGCTACTGCTCCGGAGGCAGCCTTACGCAACCTAAAGACTTTACTTACAACTTTTGATTGCAAGAACAATACCATATGAAACACCAAGCTGGTGAATAAGGTAAAGGCTTAACCCTCGCCGTGCCTGCTGCGACAGGCTAGTAAACAAAACACACATTTGGTAAACACTTTACAGTCAGATGCATTAATCAAAGAGAATCTTGGATTGGCATCAATTCTCCAACGTGTTCTTCCTCCAGATTAAGCTGGCTGTAAACTATATTACTTTAAGTGGATAACGTCCACTAGCCTGTGTCACATCCTGAGACTTGAACAGTGTAGAGGCCAGTTAATAGTGACGTGTAGCAGAGCAGTTTCATGGTAGGGAAAGGCTTCAGGAACACACACAGAGACAGACTGACATTTAAAAGTATAACTGACAGTGTTTAAGCAACATGAAATGTTAATCAAATCTTCTCATATACACCCTCAGGGCTTCTAAGCTAACATATGGAATTGTTTTAAGATGGTCATACCTTGGGCTGTGGCATTCACAAAATTTAATCAGCCGGTGATTGTCAAACAAATAACGGTCCGTCTCACGGTAACTGACTGTTAATGAACATAAACACATTAAGCTTCATCAGTGGCTTGTGTGTAAGCCAGTAGAAGACCTTTGGAACATCTACATTTTAAAAGTCTAATACAGCCATGTTATATAGCCTACACCTACACAATAAATTCATTGCTCATTTTAGACAGGTCTAAAGAAGCAAGTTATGAAGAAAATGTATATTTCAGAAGAACATAATTGCATACTCTGAGTTGTCCTTATGTTAGGTCCTGATCTGGCTATGCCAAATGGCTGTGTGCTGCACAATTGTAGCAGAGAAGATTTGCTTAGAATTCAGTTGCATTACATTGAACAAAGCTGAATAAAATATAAAGGATATTTTCTCCAAACGATTTGAGGATGTGCGCACATGCGGCTCTTCTGTGAAATAGGTATTCCTCTTTATGCTTAATTTAGAATGATTAATGTAACTTTAGTTCTACAAATGTTGGGCTACATGTTGATTTTTTATACATTGTAAGGCTGTATGATGAGACTAATGACGATTTGAAAAGTCACTTGAAAAGCATGTTTTTTGTGCAGGTTTTACACTCTATATCAGTCACTCATTCACACTTGATAATGCCTAGAATCTCACGGCCGCATCCCCTTTGTGTGGCTGTAATGCACCCTAATTATTATTATTTATTTTTTTAAATACATGCCTTTTGCGGCCAGCGGCCATTGTGCCCTTCTCTCTGAGTGCTGCACGCTCCATCACATGATCGGGTCTTTCTAACAGGCTACAGGTGAAGGCAGACACATCGGGAACGCAACTACGTGTTCTTATCCAATTCCGAGGAGCATATTGAAGATATTGGGAAAAAAACGGTCCACATTTACTTTGTCAGCGAACAAGATGAGTAGGCCTAACAAATAGCAAAAACACTAGCTTAATTCATTCCACGATCCCCCATAGTACAAAGGTCGACCTATTCTATTCTGTCTGAGAAATAAATACTCCAAACATAGTCTGGGACAGTTGCGGAATGCGATAGAGGTTGTATTAATTTGGGAACTATCATAAAAAAATACCAAAAATTTACGCAATGTGGCTAACGCAACAGATCAAAACGTTTAGCTTCAAATGTCTTCACATTATACGCGCAGCAATACACACATGGTAGTTGGCTATAAGCGCGAATGTTCCATTAGCAGAAAACAATGATCAAATGTGACCGCAAATGCAATTCGGCATGTAATGCCTTTTATAATGAAAAGGTGCGTTTGTGGTGAAAATTATCTTTCCCAAAACTGAAACTCACGCGCTGCTTATTTAGGCCAGTTATGCTCTACACCCCTGTAAAGCGGATTAATGTACTTAATTTTAAGAAGTTATTTGGCCACTTTGTATCACTAAAGCTTATTAAAACATATAGGCCTATGGGCTTGCTACATGAGGTGTGTGACTATGACTAGAAAAAGTCACAAAAAATGCATTGTTTCTTATGCTGGGCCTCATTCACAAGTAATATATAAATTAAGGGTGACAATATTAGCCTATCAGACTATTCTTGATTTTAATCTCGTCTTTACATATACAAAAAAAAAATGTGTGAAATTTGTTTTGATTTAGAATGGACCATTATCATGCACCTCTATCGAAACGGGCAGCGGAAATGTCATTATGCACTTAAGTGAATGGAGGACACTTTTCCCTGTGGTTTATTTTCATGCCAGCCAGGTAGGCTATACTCCAGTTGTAAATTAGAAATTTGCTTAACATTAGGAAAGTAAGAGAAATAAATATAGAATGCCTAGTCTATAGAAAGTTGATCCCCCTCTTTTTAGTAGAGGCCATCCCTCTGTTCTCTCGCACAATTACATAGACTATTGAAATATTGCGCAACATGAGCCCTCATGAAGTGTTTGATTAGATTTTTGTAATATTTGCATTGATGTCAGGGACAATATGATTAGAGGGACAATAGCAGTAGGGTAAAATACTTAAGTAAAAATACTTTAAAGTACTACTTAAGTCGTTTTTGGGGGGTATCTGTACTTTACCATTTATATTTTTCACAACTTCTACTTCACTACATTCCTAAAGAAAATAAATGTACTTTTTACTCCATGCATTTTCCCTGACACCCAAAAGCTACATTTTGACAGGAAAATGGTCCAATTCATACACTTATCAAGAGAACATCCCTGGTCATCCCTACGGCATCTGATCTGGCGGACACACTAACCACAAATGAGTCGTTTGTAAATTATGTCTGAGTGCTGGAGTGTGACACAGGTTATCCGTAAACAATAATTTAAAATAATTTAAGAATGGTGCCATATGTTTTGCTTAATATAACAAATTTGAAATGTATACTTTTACTATTGATACTTAACTACATTTTGATGCTTAAGTATATTTAAAACCAAATACTTTTAGACATTTACTCAAGTAGTATTTTACTGGGTGACTTGCAAGAGTCATTTTCAATTAAGTTTACTTTTACTCAAGTATGACAATTGAGTACTTTTTCCACCACTGGACAATAGAGTGCTGAGTACCAGGCAGTTAGTAGCCTACCAAACTTACTAATGACCATCAGCAGCAGCAGAGCTTGGAGAAGCCTAATTACCATGACTAAACGGTCACACGGAATTTGACTGCCTTCATGACCGCAGGTGTGGTGGTAATACGGTCACACCAACAGACCAAGTCAAGATACCATTGTGGGCTAAGGGTTAAACACGGCAATAAATAAAATAATGTCTTATCCAAGACCTGAGTCTATGCAGAGCGGTGTGCCATAGCCAATCAGAGATACAGTAGGCCTTTATGCAAATAAGCCATTGCCACACAGGCCTGCCATCAGTCACTTTGAAATGGACTGTGTGTACAGGCAGTAGCAACAGCGCAACTTTAGCTCAAAGGCATTTGTGAAAAGCCACAAAATTCACCCGAATGGATTTCTGCAAATACCACAGGAGTCCCCTTACATTTGGGAACTTTACAGTCCTATTGATCAAACCACCATGAAAAAGGTTGGCTCGCTCTCCCTCAGGTACGCACATCAACATCAACTAATGCAAGCCAGAGCGAGAGGAGTCAAACTAACGAGTGAACATTAGACAAACCCTCTCAATCTTTTCAGCTAGTTGACTGTCAAAATTGCACTGATAAACAATGGCATAGCCTAATCTTCCTTATGCAGCTTGCCTGCCAATGCATGCTTGTCCCAAACCATGTTTTGACAACAATGTGAACTTGCATGCTCACTCATTTGATTGATGCCAAATACATTGGATTGACAACCAAAGTTATTTTTTATACATTTCCTCCAGTGTGTCAGTAGGCTCGGGGATAGAAGAACAGGAATAATGAAGGTCATTTAAATGTAGTTAGGCCGTGACTGGCCTCACACTCCAGGAAAGTAGATGGTGGGGTATGATCCCAGCATTCCTCACAGTGGCAGTCAAGCACCCAAGCTAACTGGCTAAAGTTGGCTAGATACTTCCAGACAAAGGAGAGAACACCTCACTGACCATTTCTCACCCTAGCAGAGCTGGTTAGGCTGCTAACATGTTACTAACTCGCAACACTGGCTGAATATGACCAAATGGATAGCAGTCGTTCAAGTGCAGCATAGCTAGCAAAGCGATTCACATTTATTGCTAGCAAACCAAATGACACCTGCATCTCTAGCTGTAGCCACCGAAAAACAATATGAGTGGAAAAAGTGGGTCACTCACCCAGTCCTCCAATGACATGACATCCTCCCAGCAGCTAGCTAGCTAACATTAGCAAGCTAAAAACACAGAGCCTAAGTAAATAGCTACACAAATAGATATGCTAGCCTATTAATCATGTTATCACTGCCCTTGCTAATTTGATTGTATTGACATTCACAGCCTTCGTTAAATTCCTCTGTTTTTCTGACAAACAGTGCATCCCAAATGGGTGGAGGCAGCAAACAATGTACCAGTCCAGCTGTGATTTACAAACTGATATAACCTATTTTTAAAAACCTCTTATAAAAAGTTGGTTTAGCAGCATAAGATGGGAATTTGAGGTCATGGACAATTATGATTGTCTTTCATATTTGCTAAGTACTTAAAACGCTGTCAGTTCCACTTAAAGGCTCTTCTGGAATGTAAGACCAACACTATTCTCCTCAATAAAGTATTGTATGAATGTGGGATTATCCAGTAGCTTTGACTCCAGTAACTTTTCCAACAGTCTTGAAGGAGTTCCCACATATGCTGAGCACTTGTCGGCTTCTTTTCCTTCACTCTGCGGTCCAACTCATCCCAAACCATCTCAATTGGGTTGAGGCCGGGTGATTGTGGAGGCCAGGTCATCTGATGCAGCACTCCATCACTCTCCTTGGTCAAATAGCCCTTACACAGCCTGGAGGTGGGCTGGGTCATTGTCCTGTTGAAAACAAATGACAGTGGGACTAAGCACAAACCAGATGGGATGGTGTATTACTGCAGAATGCTGAGGTAGCCATGCTGGTTAAGTGTGCCTTTAATTCTAAATGATTCACTGACAGTGTCACCATCAAAGCACACCATCACACCTCCTCCATGCTTCATGGTGGGAACCACATATGCAGAGATCATCCATTCACCTACTCTGCGTCTCACAACGACACCGCGGTTGGAACCAAAAACCTCAAATTTGTACTCCAGACCAAAGGACAGATTTCCACCGGTCTAATGTCCATTGCTCGTGTTTCTTGGCCCAAGCAAGTATCTTCTTATTGGTGTCCTTTAGTAGTGGTTTCTTTGCAGCAATTCGGCCATGAAGGCCTCATTCATTAAAAGTAATGATGGACTGCGGTTTCTCTTTGCTTATTTGAACTGTTCTTGACATAATATGGATGTGGTCTTTTACCAAATAGGGCAATTTGGTAAAAGCATTAAGGAAAGAATTTGCACAAATGTACTTTTAACAAAGCACACCTGTTAATTGAAATGCATTCCAAGTGACTACCTAATGAAGCTGGTTGAGATAATGCCAAGAGTGTGGAAAGCTGTCATCAAGGCAAAGGGTGGCTACTTTGAAGAATCAAATATATTTAGTTGTTTAACAATTTTTTGGTTACTACATTATCTCATGTGTTATTTCATAGTTTTGATGTCTTCACTATTATGCTACAATGTAGAAAATAAAGAAAAACCCTGGAATGAGTAAGTGTCTGAATTTGACTGGAACTGTATATAAAATTAAATGTAATGGTGGCCCTTGCGTGCACTTCCAGTAATACCGTATACCCGGTTTGATACAGAAACAGTATGAGTTATGAAAATCTGGATACCGCCAAACCCTAATTTAACCCTATCCACTTGCACATCAACAAACAAGAGTCACTCCCTGACGTCATTCAGTATCCCTGGGAGGAGGGGGCTCTGTACAGCTGGCACTGTCATTCCCTCAGCATAACACACACCAACCACGCGTATGTGCCCACACACACACACACGTCAGACATGTTTATGGGCCACCTGAGCCTTGCAATGAGAACTACGCAAAGCGCAGAATAAATCAGCCCATTGAGAGAAGCAGGAGATTGAAATTCACTCAAGAGTTTTCCCTGTTAGTTAACACTATCAATGTTTCCCTTCACAGTGTCAATTGTGATCGAATCAATGCAATATTAGCCACTTTCAACAAAACATACCGAAACAAACTATGCAAGAGATGATGTTGTCGGCAGAAGGCATAGGATTCTATTGCACACAATTCAGCCTATACTCTACACAGACCGGTGCGGCATAGCCAATCAGAGCTGCAGTAGGCTTATATGCAAATAGACCGTTGCCATATATGGATCTGTGCCATTAACTTTTTTTTTGTGGCCCGTTTACAGCAGTGGGTCTACAAATTGCACAAAATGTGCTCATTTCTAGACATCTTTGAAAAGCGAGTCAGGTAAAGATCTGGTTTGTCAGGGGCAGTGTTGTATTTTGACAGCCTTGAATAAGCTAAGTAGCCAATAGACAGAGGGGTAGCATAATGTGTCTGATTCTGTTTATTATATTTTGTAAAGTGGTTTCATGCAAACCAAACATGTTGAGTCACCTTGTCTGAAGGACAAGCGGATAAACAGGTTAATGTCAAGCCTGCATGTTTAAAAAAAAAAAATGTCTCATGGAATGTTTATTTTACCTTTATTTAACTAGGCAAGTCAGTTAATAAAGAACAAATTCTTATTTTCAATGACTGCCTAGAAACAGTGGGTTAACTGCCTGTTCAGGGGCAGAATGACAGATTTGTACCTTGTCAGCTCAGGGATTTGAACTAGCAACCTTTCAGTTACTAGTCCAACGCTCTAACCACTAGGCTCCCTGCCGCCCCATGTAGGCCTACATTAAACACACATTGGCTGCTACTGTAGGCTGAATGATAGAACAGCTACTGCCATGTTAAAATGATATGGGATGCATCTTCGCCACAGTTTTTTATGGTAGGCCACTCTGGTAGGCCTACACTATGATCAAATAGCCACAGTAGTCTACTTGGCCACTTAAAACTAACTTGAAGCAGGAACAGCCTCAATGTTCACAGTTGCAGAGGATTTTCACAACGTTCAAGTTTAGCTAAAAATGCCAACATCGGTATGGGCCCGAGGTCTAGTTTAATGCCGATGTGCAAAACCAATGTCAAAGCTGAGGTGCATACCAATATAACGTAGGTACATGACGTAATGATGCCACATAAAATGTTGCGCTACACTTGCAAAACAGCATCTCTAACCTAGCCCACAATGTCTGCTGTGTGGATTAAGCAGTCATTTGAAAGAGTAAAAAAATAAAAAATAATCAGCGAGACAACTCAAAGGAGAAATCCCTTAAAAATCGGCAAGATGATGGAATTCATTGCCCTTGACAATCAACCGTTCTCTGTCGTCGCTGAGGTTGGCTTCGTGACTGGTCGAGCACCGGTACACACTACCAAGTGCCCTATTTTTCAGATGTTTCCCTACCAGAGTTACACAGTAATAGCGTCACAACATACTATGGAATGCCATTTGGGTCTAAAAAAGATACGTCAAATAACACTATTTGATAAGTTAAATAAGCCTTTAACTTGACACATCAAATAACAGTTCTATTATAGAATGTTTTGTGTGCAGAATTTGCACGTGCAGGCCAGGCGCCACCACTACTATCAGTATCACTGTCAAAGCTGTACAAAAAAAAGTCTGCAAACAAGCAAAGACCGGCCACGAAGGATGTGTTTACAATACCGCGCTGGTAAAGCAATATTTGTTTGACCACAACTTCTGGGGTAGCTAGCTAGCTTTAGCTCAGTACCTAGCTAGCACAAATACAACCAGTCTGAAAACAATGACCAGTAGAAACTCCAGTCATTTTCATTATTCTTAGCAATGATTTAGGAATCCTTGTGAGTAAGTATTAGCTAGGTAGTCACTTGTTCAATTACTGAAATTGAACTTCAGTTCATGAAAATAAATAGCTAGCCAGCTACTTAACCCTGTTGCCCAAAGCTAATGTTATAAGCAGCCAGCTAGCTTCATCTGGCTAGTGAGGCTCGGACCAGACTGGGTTGTGAAGCTAGCCACAATAATGTAATTTGCGATTGCCATATTTAGACTAGATAATGTTACACAAGGTTGGAACATGAAGCAATGAAATGGGGTATCAGTCTACTCGGTGACACCTACAGAACACAACTGAAGAGTTTACGCAAATATTAGCATTGTATCTCATATCACAGGACTGTGAACAGTCAACATATTTGGGGGGTGTATGGACATTCATATTGCACTGTACAGCTTTTTCTAAGGATTGGGGATCAATGAAATGGGTTATCAGTCTACTCAATACCCAATACCACCCCCCACCCCCCCCAACATCCTCCCCAGGAGTTATCAGACCCCAAAGTGTTCAATACACATAGGTTGAAAATAAATGTAGCTCAACGCCGTTGTTTCAGAGTCCCGCAATAAGAGCTACGATGCTAATGTTTTCTGGATGTCACTGAGTAGACTCATTCCTATGGATTGTGGATGAATGACATGGGGGTAAGGCTGTGAAATAAGTATGCCCCAATGCAATTCTAAAGTATAATACATCCAGTGTGATTTCAACATTGTCAAATTAACAAAATTGTCTTTTGTTGATTATATATAACATTCCAACCTTATTTAGCATGATCTATTCAATTATGGCAAAACTATACTATTTGTATTCATTTGAGTCACTGTTAATTACATACTTTTATTTAAGGCTAACCGCAAAGTCCACCATTGTGGATAGCTTCATATAGATGGTCCGACCACTATTAATGAAATAAGAACTGTCTTATAAATTAGGGTTATTTTAGATGATACCTAGCTATCGCTACTGAAACAGATGTTTTGCTATGTTTATGGGGAAGAACATTGTTGGCATCCATGAGCTAGCTAGCTTCTTTTTATTTATTTTTAAATGACCAGCAGTGTAGGTGTGCAAGACAACTTTACCAGCATCATAGCATACGTATTGATGAATCATTGTGACATATGAACTACGAGTGAGTGTAATCAATGTGTAATAACTACGTAAAAAAATGTATGAACACATTAAATTATTATGTGGCGTGCAGTCATTCAGGTCCTGATTGGTCAACAAGCTTATTTGACATGTCAAATAGTGTTATTTGTAGAGGTCAACTGATTAAATCGGAATGGACGATTAATTAGGGCCGATTTCATGTTTTCATAACAATCGGTAATCTGCATTTTTGGACACCGATCATGGCCGATTACATTGCACTCCACGAGAAGACTGCGTGGCAGGCTGACTACCTGTTATGCGAGTGCAGCAAGGAGCCAAGGTAAGGTGCTAGCTAGTATTAAACGTATCTTATTAAAAAACAATCAATCTTAACATAATCACTAGTTAAGTACACATGGTTGATGATATTACTAGTTCATATAGCTTGTCCTGCGTTGCATATAATTGATGCGGTGCCTGTTAATTTATCATCGAATCACAGCCTACGTCGCCAAATGGGTGATGATTTAACAAGCTCAATCGCAAAAAAAGCACTGTCGTTGCACCAATGTGTACCTAACCATAAACATCAACGCCTTTCTTAAAATCAATAGAAGTATATATTTTTAAACCTGCATTTTGCCTGCTAACATGAATTTCTTTTAACTAGGGAAATTGTGTCACTTCTCTTGCGTTCTGTGCAACAGAGTCAGGGTATATGCAGCAATTTGGGCTGCCTGGCTCGTTGAACATGTCTGAAGACCATTTCCTCCTAACAAAGACAGCCAACTTCGCCAAACGGGGGATGATTTAACAAAAGCACAATCGTTGCACGAATGTACCTAACCATAAACATCAATGCCTTTCTTAAAATCAATACACAGAAGTATATGTTTAAAAACCTGCATATATAGTTAAGAAATTCATGTTCGCAGGCAATATTAAACTAGGGAAATTGTGTCACTCCTCTAGCGTTCATTGCACGCAGAGTCAGAGTATATGCAACAGTTTGGGCCGTCTGGCTCGTTGCGAACTAATTTGCTAATTCAATGACATAACATTGAAGGTTGTGCAATATAACAGCAATATTTAGACTTATGGATGCCACCGTTAGATAAAATATGGAACGGTTCCGTATTTCACTGAAATAAAATGTTTTGTTTTTGAAATGATAGGTCATTAACATGGTCAAATCTGGAAACTAAGGCTCGTATTTCTGTGTGTTATTATAATTATGTCTATGATTTGATAGAGCAGTCTGACTGAGCGGTGGTAGGCAGCAGCAGGCTCGTAAGCATTCATTCTAACAGCACTTTACTGTGTTTGCAATCAGCTCGTCGCAATGTTTATGACTTCAAGCCTATCAACTCCCGAGATGAGGCTGGCAATACTAAAGTACCTATTAGAACATCCAATAGTCAAAGGTATATGAAATACAAATGGTATAGAGAAATAGTCCTATAATAAACGCCAACCTAAATCTTCTTACCTGGGAATGTTGAAGACTCATGTTAAAAGGAACCACCAGCTTTCATATGTTCTCATGTTCTGAGCAAGGAACTTAAACATTAGCTTTTTTACATGGCACATATTGCACTTTTACTTTCTTCTCCAACACTTAGTTTTTGCATTATTTAAACCAAATTGACCATGTTTCATTATTTATTTGAGACTAAATTGATTTTATTGATGCATTATATTAAGTTAAAATAAGTGTTCATTCAGTATTGTTGTGATTGTCATTATTATATATACAGACACACTTATATATTTTTTTTAATTGTCAGATTAAATCGGCATCGGCTTTTTTGGTCCTCCAGTAAATCGGTATCGGCATTGAAAAATCATAAATCGGTCAACCTCTAGTTATTTGACGTGTATAGTTTTTGACAAGCAAACGGCGTTCCATAGAAATCCAGGTTGAGAATGAAACGACTGAACAAATCAACAACGAAACAGCACAGCAAGTGAGTGAATTATGTTTTACTGGTAATGGGGATATATGTAAATGCCAACAAAATAACTTTTTGGTCAGTGTGGTGTGAGTAAACTTTATTTAACTATGCAAGTCAGTTAAGAACACATTCTTATTTACAATGACGGCCTACCCCGGCCAAACCCAGACGACGCTGGGCCAATTATGCACCGCCCTATGGGACTCCAGACCACACACGGCCTGATGTGATACAGCCTGGATTTGAACCAGGGACTGTAGTGACGCCTCTTGCACGGAGATGCAATGACTTAGACCGCTTTGTCCATGTGTGTGTGCGTTAACTATTTAACTGCACTAGAACGCTTAAAAAGGTCACAAAAATTAGAAAAATTGGTTATATCTGTATTGGTTTTTTTTGGAAAAGAAAATAATCGGACATCGATATCGGCCAAAAATGTCATGTTGGTGCATCACTAGTCACATCTATATTTATATGTCGTGAACAATGTTCCGCCCAAATAATTTTTGGCACCGACCAAATTTCAGGTCTACTGAATATATATTTTCATTTATTTATTTTTTAATAAGTGGAGACCACTACCAGCCCAGTCAGTTTTAATCGTAAGATTCAGTATTCAGCTATACCAGTTAGCTGAATTCATACAGGCAAAAACAGGAAGGAGTCTCTTCCCACTTCACAGACAGCCTTAGCCATTGGCAGAGATACGGGAAGAATCTTCCCTCCGTATACCGACAGGCATTTGCAGACAGGGAAGAATCTGCTCTGCTTACACAACAGCCCCTGAAAGGACACTGTCGGGAAGGGCAATGTTGTTCCATTTCCAGCACAGAATCTCTGACACACATATATACACACACACAGCAGGCGATTCAGTACTATGCTCAAGAGACCACTCGATAATCAGAGGCTAAAGCACGTACAGATCTGAGGCTAGGCTAGTAGGTAAACACCTATCCAAAGAGGGAAAGGCCATCTAAAATGGTGGTTCGTCATTCCAGGGAGGTCTCTCCTCTGGTTTGCCCGTCTCAGGTCACCTGCCCAATAAACGCTGAGTGTCTGCGTGGAGCATGGTGCTGTACGAATCCAGACCGAATAATCCTCCAGTCATCTCTGGACTCTTGCGCCAGGCTACTTTTAGAGCTCAGACACACCGGAAGGACCGTCAAAATGTTTGCAGTACTCTGTACAGAGTGTCGGCAGTCGATGTCTTTTGTGTTCACACAGCAAAGACCTTAAAGTCGTCAGCCAAAGCACTGTTAAAAATTGTTCAAACCAGGTGGCAGTAGCATTATTTGGCAATGGATGTCTGTGTTGCTTTAGGGTCTAGTTCCCTCAAACTCAACTCTGGACCTTGAAGCCAGTTCCTCAGCCTTTCTTCATTGTTCTCCTCTAAAATCCAGGACCGATTTAGACCTGGGACAGGTTGATTTAATTATCAGATAGAACAGAAAACCATTAGGATCCAGTCCTCTTAGGGAATGTGTTGAATACCCCTGGTCTAGTCAATGTTTGCTAGCTAGCTGATGTATAACAAGCTAGCGAGATCACAAAGAAACAATTATATTCAATATCCATAATCACATACAGCCCATATATACATTTTTGCTAACGTTAGCATGATTGGCTAGCTGTTGTGCTAGCTAGGTAAAGACAATGCATTGACTCTTGGCCACCAGCTACTTCATGGAAACTAATCTATTGTGATTTAATTATGTTACTAGCTACCGTGGCCAGATAGCTAGCTTGGTAAAGCATTGAGTGTTGTGTGCATTGTGCTGCACTTACCACCCCATTAATTTCATAAGTAGTGTGTGTCACTACCGTGCTCAGTTAGCAAGCTAACATTAGCTAGCTAACATTAGCTAGCTAATAAACAAACATGATAAAAAAATAATTCAAAGACAAAACTCCTTAGACATAAAAGATGTAAAGTACTGCTCTAGATTTTTTTGCAGCTTTACTGTTTTAGTTAGAACAATGCTGTCAGCTCCCCCACGCAGAGATTCACGCCCTCTGATTGGCTCAAAGTCAAGTTATTGGCCACTGCTGAGCATTGTGAATCCACAAGTAAAAACAGCAGGTTCGTCGGTACACAGCAGGTACATCTTTTGTTCTAGCAAAAGAAGGCCTCCTACTGTGATGCACTTACCAACAGTCAGATTGTCAGGTTGTTTTATGCTTTAGACATCGGCTTTTTCTCCACCAGCTAATAGGTATTAGGACGGGCCAAGCAGGGAAAGAAGAGACAGCAGGGATGGGGTTACTAATAGCAAACCTTTCCGCTTCAGATCGTAGAATAACTTGACTTTGAGCGACTAAACGCACCAATTCCGCATGTTCTCTCGGTTGCTCTTTAAAGAAAAACAAGATTTCAATCTGGGGGGGTTCGATGTGACAGTTAATGGTGTTAGTCCACCCATGAGACATAGGAACAAAGCCAGTATCACTTCCTCAAAATCATCAGAATGAATATAAGATACCTAAAAAATGCATTTTAAAAAGTAATGAATTGACATTTTTTAGTCACTCAATTACTCAATTTAGTCACTTTATTGCTTTCAGTTGCGCTTTAAGGTAGAGTAAGAACAAAGCAGTGGCCAATTACTCAAATGTTGTAAAGGGAACATGTGCTCTTCTCTCTATCCCCATTAGGCGTAATAGTATTAGCCTGGCAGTGGAGGAAAGGGTGTAGACTAAGCCTAAAAGCAAAGCGCTCATCCTCAAGACTTTGGACGCAGTAGAAAAGGAAGGATTTGAGAGGTCACAAATATTCAGAGGTTCATGATCTTGAGTCTTTATTCAAATATATAAATCTTTAGCCTTATATAGACTATATGGGAAAGGAAGAATGACATCTGTTCTTGTGCAATTCCTCCTAAAGGCAATTTGTAAAATACAACACTGAATGAAGCCCTTCTACAGCATACCAGCTTAAGGGGCCTGACAGTGAAAGCCCTGGTCACAATTAGAGCTGGGGGGGATAAACCGAAAATGAACGGCAACAACCACTTATCGTGAGCATTTTCCTGATATCGTTCATTACAATAGGTAGCCTATACTAGAGAAATGTGAAGTTCGAAATAAGCTTGCTAATATAGGTTATTGTTAATGGGACAATTGATGGCTACAAACTAGTATAAAATGTTGTTTTTTTTAAGTTAAAAGTATCATTATTTATTCTGTCAATTTATGGATATGATATGATATGATATGGATTTCTGTCCATATCACCGAGCTATAGTCACAATACAACATTACAAGCTGATCGATAAACCCATATACCAGAGGTGTCAAACTCATTCCACAGAGGGCCGAGAGCAGGTTTTCGCTCCTCCCTTGCACCTGACAGATGAATTAAGATCACTAATTAGTAAGAACTCCCCATACCTGGTTGTCTAGGGCTTAATTGAAATGGAAAACCTACAGACACTTTTCTTTTTTAAATTTAACTAGGTAAGTCAGTTAAGAACTAATTCTTATTTACAATGACGGCCTACGCTGGGCCAATTGCGCGCCGCCCTATGGGACTGCCAATCACAGCCTGGATGTGATACAAGCTGGATACTAGGCCCTCCATAGAATGAGTTTGACACCGCTGCCATATACACATCTGACACCTCATCCTCATCTCCACTGCAAAGTCAAGCTGTGCTCAGCATCACAATGCCACCAACCCCGGTTGCCCAATCAGAGCAGGAGGAGGGGGATACATGCATCAGGGCTGACCAACAGATCCCAGAGGAGCAGACTGGGGAAATATCTGGGGAAGTTATCAATTTTCAATTATCTCTGCCTGAAGGCTAACACTGGGGCTGAGCAGGCAGAAACACTGCCCTGAGGGGCAATGAAAGCACATAAGACTGTCTGTGAGATGAGGAGTGTGTGAGGGGAATGGAGAGAGGTGGCAGGATGCTGCCATTGTTTAGGGCTGATCTGGGAAACCTAGAAATCAGCATGGGACATCTGTTTGTTTCAAGTCTGTCAATGATCTAGAGATGATTTTAGGGTTGACAAATAACAATGCACTGAAGTGAACAACTGAGTGGCATATGAGTTTCTGAATTTCAGAAATAACAGTTATACATTTTTTTTTTAAACATTGGCCTTTTTCTGTAAATTTTCCTGGGAACATGTTATAAAAGCTGATAGGACAAAAGAAACGGATGAGTTTTATTCCGAAACATATTTTCACAAACAATGGATTATTCGTGACTCATTGAATCTGACAGTTGCTGAATATGCCTGTACCTGAAGTCCAGCCTACTAAGTCAATAATGTCAGGGCAAAGACACAGAATTACTATTTAACTGTGTTATATAAATAGGCCGACAGATCAATGATGTGTTAGACACAATGTACTTCCATTTTCAGAGTTTTTAATAAACAATGACAGATTTCCTCTGCTGCACCGTCTCTATGTCATTCACAATTTTTTTGGTACTCCCTTTTCTGTAGAAGTTACTGCTAGTTAATAGGATAAGTCAAATAATGGCAGCAGAAGACCTTTTGTTAGTTTCCGTATCTGCTTCAGGGTAGACAAGAGGCCAGAGCTATTTGGGGACCAGAATGACAGCTGCGGTATGACGATCACGAACACCAGCAAAGAAAAGCCCTGGTTGAAAGCAATGTTGACACTAAACAGCACCAACTAGGCCTAAATACAGACATTCAAATAGGATCAGAAAGTTTGCCCATTTTAAAGTGAGAGGAGAGGCTGACCTTAATGTAATCAAGAGCAATGATTTGCTCTATCAGCCATCCTGATGGTCGGATATGAATCATAGGATTTCTAGTGTAGAGTCAGGGCCTCAGAGGAAGTGGCACCCACAAGAGATTAACTAGGCCTCGGAGGTACTCTGGTCTGCTCGCTTGTGAGCAGTATAGGAGTAAACAGATCTCACTCAAATGGAATTGAAAACTTGAACACAATAAAATGTGAATGTACTCACACTGAAAACGTCAGTGCAACAGACCTATTACACTTCAAAACATGTAGGTAAAAACAAAAAACAAAAAAAAACATCTAGGCTTAGGCTATATCACATTGATAAAGAAAAGGAGAGCTGCACACCCTAGGAGCTCAGACGCAATAAATTTATAACCAACCTTGACAGGGTCGAAATGTTGGTTATAAAATGATTGCATCAGAGCTCCTAGAGTGTGGAGCTTTTCTTTTTCAAATATTATACTCCGCTAGCCAGCGCCACTGGCTAAACAGGTGTGCGTTTCTCTCGCCTTCAGATAGATCAATCGCATTGATAACATTATATGGTAACAAAGTTGCAAGTGACACTCGTGAACTTATTCAACTGCCACTCTGGAAATGGAATAAGGTGGTGCATTGTGTGCTTTGAAAAGCGTGGGTATGTTTTGAGGAATTCCTAAGCATTTTTTCTGTCCAAATGAAAGACCTTTTGCAGAATGGCAGTACAATACCATAATTGGTCATTCATAAGTGGGATGGGGGAAAAAAAATAATCATACCAGATTGAGTTCTCAAATATGCACGGCTATAAAAGCCCCATTCTTTAAAATGACATTGTTTCACTTGGACGGTTTACGTCTTAGTATACAGTCTCAAAATCACAAGAATGCACAAAACACATTTACCTTCAAAGCGTATTTATCTCCACTTCCTTTTTGGAATATCTCCAATACTTTCCCATTTATGCCCATGCCAAGGACTTGACTTGTAACTTTGTAGTCGTCAGTTATGGCATTCTTTTTTATCTGAAGAGGGTTGTGGGGTTTGACGAAAAACGGAGGAAAGGGGGCAGAGTTCAGATTTGGCGCTTGCTGTTGTTGCTGGTTCGGAAAGGCCGGTTGGTTCTGGTTCTGAGCGTTCGATAACATTGTTCTGATTTGGTTTGAGAGAGCGGGTTCACTTATAACAATTCCAATTTTACCGCAGGGAAATCCTCAATTAAAAATAGTGGTTTCCTAATCCTAGCTACCTGCTGATATGTGGTCGAACTCGCATGCTAACGTTAGCTAGTTATACAATCACAGTGCCAACTTCCAGTCGAGACTCAAGTGGCCTTAAAATAACTTTAGTTAGATTACTATCTAACACGCTTATTGGTTAAGCTACTTGCTCATGAACCGTCCCTTAATATTCAAAGTTATCTCGCGACAAAGCTAACGCTCCGAAGCTTCTAAATTCATTCGTTTCGACACTCTACCACCTGCATTGAAGTGAAGTCACCACCAGAAATAGGAGGAGCTTTTTTTCGCTAAGCATCCGCTTTCCGTTCTTTGAACATGTGTTTATCTTGTCCAGTATTGGTGGCCTTTCTATATTTTCAAGGTAGCTCCCACTGAATAAAATCTTCAGACTTCAGTATCGAACGTCTCAGTCGACACGACTTTCAGGTTGTATCTTGTTTGTTTTTTCCCCACTCTCGCTACCGTCATGTCATAATGACCTCACAAGTTTAACTCGCTCGAGACTCGAATCTCCGGAAGATCTCAATTTCTACCTACATGCGCCTTCTCTCCGCGTATCCTTCTCAAAACCCATTGGACAAGAAAGCCAGAAGTCCCTCCTCTCTGATCGTCTCCTCCAATGGGTTTCGAGAAAGAGAAGAGAGGATGCGAGTATGATGCGATAAGTTTACATTTGAGATCTTCCCACATATTGGATATTTTAAAGGCCCAGTGCAGTCAAAATTCAGATTAAAGAACCTTCACGCTTCGGACATACCGACAGCTTTTGGCATTTTGGTACAGTAGAATTACATTAATTTCCAATGAAACGCTGCGTTTCCTTTGCGACATTGCATACATTGGATTTATTGAACGTATGCGTCAAACGGTATGCGTAGACGGTTTGACAGCAATGGTTGCAGAAGGTGAATGTTGAACTTTTGTTGCATACATATCCAGATGCTGCGTACTATTGTGTTCGAAGCGTTAACGCCTCATATCCACCAGATGCATCGAGCTCTTTCTGTTCCACGGAGGTCATTCATGTTCAATGGAGAAGTCCGCAACGCTACTTTGGCGGTGCCGTAGTAGGTTGTGGTGCATTCTCTGTACCGCATGCATTCAATATTTCTTATCCTGCATTGCTTTACCTTGCGGTGGTACAAACAGAGGTACACACAGACTCCAACTAGCTATCTTTTAGCAAGTTGAAAGCGAAGCAAGTGCCTCATGTACAGAAAATGGGGACTAGACACAGCGAAACATCTGCATCAGATGGACATTGTGCATAAATGTCCAATGCGGACATGTTTATCTCAATATCAAATCATGTCTTATGTGTAACAAATTCATTAAATAATAAAAATTGTCAAATTAACAAAAACAGCTTCTTAGCTAAATGTAATTTCTCAAGCAATAATTTTGCTAGGACTGTGGGAGTGGTCTGAGAGAGGGGCCTAATGATAGGGATTTGTAACCTAAAAACGAGTTGTTATTGGCAGAGAAGAGGGCAAACAATCTTTTCAAACAGCTCTTTGACTAAAAGTGCATTTTCACAATTTCCCAGTGTTATTTCAACCTCATAGTCGGGATATATATAAAGCACAGTACAATCACGTGTTTGACTGCACTGGGCCTTTAAGGTATCTCATAGGACCCAATTTACGGCAACTGGCAGAATCCTTCCGGACGTAGTTTGTGATGCACCAAAATAGCTGCTGTCCATTTTCGTGCTGAATGTTTTTTTTTTAAGAACTTGCGAAGTGTGGTTTTAAACTTAGATAGTAAATATAATCGAATACATTTAGGAGTAAGAACTTGAGTTGACGACGGTGTCGTTTTCAGTATGTTTGCGAAGTCCAACACAGCGATTAAACGCTCCGATAGGCGAGGAGTCACTCGTTCCACATTAAACTCAACGATTTACAATGGAGTTGAGCGACGACGAGTAGTGTGGTGGGCCGACTGGAGCTCCGGCGTTTTAATGAAAAAACGACACATTTCAGCACCCAAAGAATAGGCAGCAATTACACACGATATTTTCTATTCGCCGCTCAACTCAACAGGCATCCAGCCTCTTTGGTAGCTAGAAAGGTACCCAGACAGCCAGAATGAGAGGAGTCTGGAAAAGACATGCAATTTCATATATGCTAGATTGTGACTGAAACCTGTAGGACGTTCCATTTGATTTCAATCACTTTTTGACCGCACCCCTTTTTAATTTGAACAAAACCTCCCATACATATTTGCTCGTGGTAGAAGTGGTCAGAAAGTGACTCTTAAGACCTGAATGCCAGAACATTCAGTAGAGGAGGTGCCTAAAGTTGGCAATTTTTGCATACTCCACCAGACCATGAGACATCCATGTCTTCATCAGTGGAAAAAATGAACGGTAGAGTTTGATATAATTTAAAAGCTTACAAGAGTTTTTTTCAAACTATTTGATCATTTCTATAACTTTCAATTGTTTTTGTATCTTTAACTTAAATGATCAAAAAATGCATAAACTCAGATTATTTTCAATTTTCACCTATGTTGTAGTTTATGTGGCTTTAAAACAACTGGGGACTCTGAACATTACCAGGTCAAATCATGACATCAGTGATCTTCAGGTCAGAAAGTAGGAGCTCTAGAAAGTGGCCCGAATTCCGAGTTGGATAACTGTTCAAATAGATTTTTCCCCAGTCGGATCTCTCTTTTCTTCGAGGTCCCAGTTGTTTTTAATGCACTTAAATCAGAGAGTTCAGAGCCCCCAGTTGTTTTGAACACAGCATTTGACCGTATTTTATATCATCCGAAGTGTTTGAGTTTTGGCCGCCATCGGTTGAAACCATAGAGCTAGATAAGAGGACTAGGCTTTGTGTCTGTGACAGCATGGGCAGTGCCATTGAGGCTATCTCCATACATAGTCCATTTTCATGACTCCAACAGGGTCACCAGGAGAGATCGGCCAATGAAGTTGGAAGTCATACCTGTTGACTACATTAAAATGGTGAAAGCCCTCAATGACGCCTCCCATGCTAATACAGCATTTTGACCACTATGATTCATTATGATTGAGACAGCATGCTCTTGCATTCAGGTCCAAAAAGTCACTTTCTGACCACTTCTAACATGGGCAAATATGTATGGAAAGTTCCATTCAAATGTCAAGGGTGAGGTCAAAAAGTGATTGAAATCAAATGGAATAACCCCTGTTCCATTTTCTAGAGTCACACTCACAAACAACTAAAGATGTACATGGTGCTTATAATTCACTTAGGATTTTTGTGGAATGAAGCATCACAACATTTCCTGAAAACCTTTTCACATAGATTACAACAATATATCATATTGACCCTCTACCCACCTTAGGAGGAAGCTGAAAGCTGACATATCCACAGCCTTTCCCTCTCTGTCTGTGGAGGAACTGTCCGAGTTGGTCCCAGACAAAGAGGAGCTGAATGTAGTGAAGATCTATGCCCACAAGGGAGATGCAGTCACCCTCTACGTGCTTCATAAGAACCCAGTGTTCTTTGAGCTGGAAAACGTGTCTATCTCACAGGTAGGGTTTAAGTCTACATGTCTATCCCACAGGAAGGGTTACAGTCAACATGTCTATCCCACAGGAAGGGTTACAGTCAACATGTCTATCCCACAGGAAGGGTTTAAGTCTACATGTCTATCCCACAGGAAGGGTTACAGTCAACATGTCTATCCCACAGGAAGGGTTACAGTCAACATGTCTATCCCACAGGAAGGGTTACAGTCAACATGTCTATCCCACAGGAAGGGTTACAGTCAACATGTCTATCCCACAGGAAGGGTTACAGTCAACATGTCTATCCCACAGGTAGGGTTTAAGTCTACATGTCTATCCCACAGGAAGGGTTACAGTCAACATGTCTATCCCACAGGAAGGGTTACAGTCAACATGTCTATCCCACAGGAAGGGTTACAGTCAACATGTCTATCCCACAGGTAGGGTTAAAGTCGACATGTCTATCCCACAGGAAGGGCTACAGTCAACTTGTCTATCCCACAGGTAGGGTTTAAGTCTACATGTCTATCCCACAGGAAGGGTTACAGTCAACATGTCTATCCCACAAGAAGGGTTACAGTCAACATGTCTATCCCACAGGAAGGGTTACAGTCAACATGTCTATCCCACAGGTAAGGTTAAAGTCGACATGTCTATCCCACAGGAAGGGCTACAGTCAACTTGTCTATCTCACAGGAAGGGCTACAGTCAACTTGTCTATCCCACAGGTAGGGTGGGGCAGCATGGTAGCCTAGTGGTTAGAGTGTTGGACTAGTAACCGGAAGGTTGAAAGTTCAAACCCCCGAGCTGACAAGGTACAAATCTGTCATTCTGTCCCTGAACAGGCAGTTAACCCACTGTTCCTAGGCCGTCATTGAAAATAAGAATTTGTTCTTAACTGACTTGCCTAGTTAAATAAAGGTTAAAAAAGAGAAAGAAAAGGGGTTACAGTCCAAATGTCTCAAGTGGCAGAGATGTACAACTCAGGAAAAAAATAGAAATCTTGACTACTGTATGTCTTGTTGTTTTCCAATGTCTTTCCAGCATTCACAACATGGCCTCCAGTGTTACAGAAGCTGGCTGGAGGGGCAGGAAAGGTTATTTGTCTTACATAAAACCTGGATTGATATTAATCAATGTATCAGTCATTCACATGTATTCTGAAACTCTATCCTCCCTCTCCGCTTCTCCACAGATCTCATGCTGCCTGGAGTGGTGGTGCCTCCAAGTGGTCTCCCAGAGGTGAAGAAGGGGGACTTCTGTGCTGTTAAAGTTGTTAGCAACAGGTAAGTTGATTGACTGAATCCATTTGCAGCCATGATTAGCTGTTACCGCTGTCTGTAATGAACACATTGACATACTGTAAACACATTGACAATGGCAGGCTTCATATTCTTGCTCATAACGTTGTGGTTATTTGTTGCCAGGGCTCCCATGGCAGTGGGCACTGGTGCACTGCCACCATGTCCAATGATATGTTTCTGCTTATAATTTCCGATATTTTGGTAGGCTATTTGTTAGTCAACTTGTCTATAATTAGATACATGCAGCTTCTCTTCTGTTATTATATGTTGCCCTAGAAGATTAAATAAACCCAATTCTGCTTGGATGCATATTTGATGTGATTAAAATACTATCAGCTTTTATGATGCTGATAAAGATAGCACCTCTACAGACGGTATCTAACTGCACATTTGCATTCTTTCAAGATGCTGAAAGAAAGAAATCATATTCCTCCACTCTTTTTCCCCAAGTCAAAATGTAGCCTACATTTGAAGGAGTTAATATTACGGCTATGTGAGAGGTTATGGACATACAGTCAGTGTCCAGATCTCAGTTTCCATTTAACCCATCTGAACAGTAGGCTACAGTTCCCTTGACAGGCCATGGGCTATTAAGTCCTCGTCTTGTGACTGTCGAATTTGTAGGCTATATCGCCTCACAATCATCACACATAGCATAGCCGGGACTACTATAATCCTCTTTTACCACCTCACCAAATATTACTTTTTTGGCCCTCCCTTCTCTTTATTTTCAACTCTCCAATTCACGGCGCTTCTCTTATTGAATTAAACTCAGACATTGTCCTTTTTGTTTCCGTGGATTGACGTTTACTTTTTCTGCCCGTTCCCAAAAGCATTTGGCATGTAAGCTATTTGCCGCGTGTGCAGTTAATCCCTAAAGGTTTAGGCTAATGCACTACTACCATATAGCCTAAAATAATAAAAGAAAAACCTCAATGTAGCCTATATATATATATATATATATATATATAATATATATATAATATATATATATATATATACACACACACAGTGGGGCAAAAAAATTATTTAGTCAGCCACCAATTGTGCAAGTTCTCCCACTCGTCATAGCTACACTTGAACTATGACAGACAAAATGAGAAAAAAAATCCAGAAAATCACATTGTAGGATTTTTTATGAAAGTATTTGCAAATTATGGTGGAAAATAAGTATTTGGTCAATAACAAAAGTTTATCTCAATGCTTTGTTATATACCCTTTGTTGGCAATGACTGAGGTCCAATGTTTTCTGTAAGTCTTCAGAAGGTTTTCACACATTGTTGCTGGTATTTTGGCCCATTTCTCCATGCAGATCTCCTCTAGAGCATTGATGTTTTGGGGCTGTTGCTGGGCAACACGGACATTCAACTCCCTCCAAAGATTTTCTATGGGGTTGAGATCTGGAGACTGGCTAGGCCACTCCAGGACCTTGAAATGCTTCTTACGAAGCCACTCCTTCGTTGCCCGGGCGGTGTGTTTGGGATCATTGTCATGCTGAAAGACCCAGCCACGTTTCATCTTCAATGCCCTTGCTGATGGAAGGAGGTTTTCACTCAAAATCTCACGATACATGGCCCCATTCAATTCTTTCCTTTACACGGATCAGTCGTCCTGGTCCCTTTGCAGAAAAACAGCCCCAAAGCATGATGTTTCCACCCCCATGCTTCACAGTAGGTATGGTGTTCTTTGGATGCAACTCAGCATTCTTTGTCCTCCAAACACGACGAGTTGAGTTTTTACCAAAAAGTTATATTTTGGTTTCATCTGACCATATGACATTCTCCCAATCTTCTTCTGGATCATCCAAATGCTCTCTAGCAAGCTTCAGACGGGCCTGGACATGTACTGGCTTAAGCAGGGGGACACATCTGGCACTGCAGGATTTGAGTCCCTGGCGGCGTAGTGTATTACTGATGGTAGGCTTTGTTACTTTGGTCCCAGCTCTCTGCAGGTCATTCATTAGGTCCCCCTGTGTGGTTCTGGGATTTTTGCTCACCGTTCTTGTGATCATTTTGACCCCACGGGGTGAGATCTTGCGTGGAGCCCCAGATCAAGGGAGATTATCAGTGGTCTTGTATGTCTTCCATTTCCTAATAATTGCTCCCACAGTTGATTTCTTCAAACCAAGCTGCTTACCTATTGCAGATTCAGTCTTCCCAGCCTGGTGCAGGTCTACAATTTTGTTTCTGGTGTTCCTTTGACAGCTCTTTGGTCTTGGCCATAGTGGAGTTTGGAGTGTGACTGTTTGAGGTTGTGGACGGGTGTCTTTTATACTGATAACAAGTTCAAACAGGTGCCATTAATACAGGTAACGAGTGGAGGACAGAGGAGCCTCTTAAAGAAGTTACAGGTCTGTGAGAGCCAGAAATCTTGCTTGTTTGTAAGTGACCAAATACTTATTTTCCACCATCATTTGCAAATAAATTCAATACAAATCCTACAATGTGATTTTCTGGATTTTTTTTCTCATTTTGTCTGTCATAGTTGAAGTGTACCTATGATGAAAATTACAGGCCTCTCTCATCTTTTTAAGTGGGAGAACTTGCACAATTGGTGGCAGACTAAATACTTTTTTGCCCCACTGTATATATATATAATATATATATATATTGCACAATAAGTATACATGTATGGATTTTTTTATATATTGTTTGCTCTTTATTCAACCTGGCTGCCACCCGCCCTTCACCCACAAAATATTTCATGACCTTGCGGATATAACCATGGGGACTGCAGGTTATGAGTCAACCTGCGCATCACTACCACAAGGTAACTATTATGGCTCAAATGGAGAACAAGTGAGAGGAGAGATTGGCAGTTATTATAATACAGGTACAGTGCATTCGGAAAGTATTCAGACCCCTTGACTTTTTCCACATGTTACGTTACAGCCTTATTTTAAAATTGATTAAATTAAAAATAGTACTCATCAATCTACATGCAAAGCCCCGTAATGACAAAGCAAAAACAGGTTTTTCAAAATTTTTGCAAATTTATAAAAAAACGTATTTACATAAGTATTCAAACCCTTTGCTATGAGATTCGAAATTGAGCTCAGGTGCATCCTGGTTCCCCTGATCATCCTTGATGTTTCTACAACTTGATTGGAGTCCACCTGAGGTAAATTGAAGTGATTGGACATGATTTGGAAAGGCACACACCTGTCTATATAAGGCCCCACAGTTGATAGTGCAGGTCAGAGCAAAAACCAAGCCATGAGGTTGAAGGAATTGTTCGTAGAGCTCAGAGACAGGATTGTGTCAAGTCACTCATCTGGGGAAGGGTAATAAAACATTTCTGCAGCATCGAATGTCTCCAAGAACACAGCGGCCTCCATCTTTCTTAAATGGAAGATGTTTGGAACCACCAAGACTCTTCCTAGAGCTGGCCGCCCAGCCAAACTGAGAAATCGGAGAAGAAGGGCATTAGTCAGGGAGTTGACCAAGAACCCGATGGTCACTCTGACAGAGCTCTAGAGTTCCTCTGTGGAGATGGGAGAACCTTCAAGAAGGACAACAATCTCTGCAGCACTCCACTAGTCAGGCCTTTACGGTAGAGTGGCCAGACGGAAGCCACTCCTCAGTAAGAGGCACATGACAGCCCGCTTTGAGTTTGCCAAAAAGCTCCTAAAGCACTCTCAGACCATGAAAAACATGATTCTCTGGTCTGATGAAACCAAGATTGAACTCTTTGGCCTGAATGTCAAGCGTCACGTCTGGAGGAAGCCGGGCACCATCCCTACGGTGAAGCATGGTGGTGGCAGCCTCATTTTGTGGATATGTTTTTCAGCGGCAGGGACTGGGAGACTAGCCAGGATCAAGGGAAAGATGAACGGAGCAAAGTACAGAGAGATCCTTGATGAAAACTTGCCCAGGACCTCAGACTGGGGCGAAGGTTCACATTCAAACAGGACAACGACCCTAAGTGCACAGTCAAGACAACACAGGAGTGGCTTTGGGACAAGTCTCTGAATGTCCTTGAGTGGCCCAGCCAGAGCCCGGACTTGAACCCGATCAAACATCTTTGGAGAGACCTGAAAATAGCTGTGCAGCAACGCTCCTTATCCAACCTGACAGAGCTTGAGAGGATCTGCAGAGAAGAATGGGAGAAACTCCGCCAATACAGGTGTGCCAAGGTTGTAGCATCATACCCAAGAATACTCAAGGCTGTAATCGCTGCCAAAGTGTTTCAACAAGTACTGAGTAAAGGGTCTGAATACTTATGTAAATGTGATATTCGTATTTTTTTATAAATTTGCAATAATTTCAAAAAAACTGTTTTTGCTTTGTCATTACGGGGTATTGTGTGTTGATTGAGGGGGTAAAAAAATGTTTAGAATAAGGCTGTAACGAAACAAAATGTGGAAAAAGTCAAGGGGTCTGAATGCTTTCTGAATGCACTGTAACTGCCAAATTAAAGGGAACACCAACATAAAGTGTCTAGGACGTTGGGCCATCACGAGCCAGAACAGCTTCAATGTGACCAGTGTGAAAAAGCCCGAAAAATGTATGCACTCACTACTGGATAAGAGCTAAATGACTAAAATGTATAATGTAAAGTCATGATGCATCACGGCGTCATCTTGTGTCCACAGGACGCTAGACAAAATGCAGCACTGCCACCAGCTGGTCTTCCCTGGCCAGCCACCCGTAGTAAAGAAGGGCCACATTGAGCCCATAGACATCTCTGTGGCCTTCAGGAACTCCAACAAGAAGGTACAGCCATGACAACATCTTTACAATCTTTCTTGTTTTAAATCAGCACTCCTCAATCTTTGTGATTAATAAAATATCCGTTCCTCCCTACTCTGTAGGTGACCATGATAAAGAACCTGGAGGTGTATGGTGTGGACCCCATGGCCGTATCGTTAGCCCTGCAGCACAGAGTCCACGCCAGCTCAGCCCTGAACTCCGTCCATGGCTCAAAGGACCGTGTCCTGGTCCAGATACAAGGAAACCGGGTCCAGCAAGTCGGCAAACTGCTGCTACTGTAGGTTCACAAACATTTCCTATTGGTAACCACATGACAAGACTGTCTTAATACCAACTCTTGATTTAACAGGTGTTTATGTGCATCATTTCTAAGGCTTTCCCCCAGTTTATTTTTCCGATAAGTACCAAATTCCCCGCAAGTACATCCAGGGTCTAGACAAAGTTCAGAAGCCTGAAAAGAAGAAATAATAGAACCTCAACATTTCATCAACAAGTATGTATAGCTGTGTAAACAAATTGTCTATCATGAAATAAAGTTTACTCCAGGATTAGCTAAATTTATGTTGTCATTAATGTTACATTGTGCTAGCCTAGATGCCAGCCTGAGATGTCTATTCAGTTAGAATATGCCACTCAATTAGAATATGACTTGTCCAATCATCATCCTCTGAGTCTATGAGTGGAGTTAGCAATGCCTGACATTGACCATGGTTACTAATGAAAAGGTGACCCAATCATTAAAATAGGCTGTGTTCCGTAGAAACAGCACTCATTAATGAAACAATGCCATACAGTTTCTATACCAGAGTTACCAGGCTGAGAAAGTCTGTCTTGCATCCAGGCTAACATTGTTCTCTCTGTAGCCTCAAAATCAGGGAAACTTTAAATAAATAGGCCGTATTATTGTACCTAAAAAAAAGGGTATTATACTGATAAGAAGCTATTCGATTTTTCCATACATACAGTATATGACGTCTGCTTTGAAGAGATTTTCTGCTGAATGACTCAAATGTCAGTGTCCACATACAATTCGATAGTGACAGACAGAATGCTTGTCTCTGACAACGTCTGAGTTGTTAGAAATGCTTGTTTTGTAACTGTTGGTACACCACAAAATCAATAGCTAAGCAGTAAGCCTGTCATATATTGGCATGTTTTGAAGACAGCAATAATGGGAAAGTACAGTGGTCAAGAGTTGGAGCGTTGCAACAAAACCTACAATCACATACTTCTGTAATGGAGTCACTGGTTCTATCAAGTCACATCAAAGGCTTTACGGGGGTCAGAAGTTTACACTGCATTAGACAACATTGTCAGATGAAATTAATAAATAAAATATCATTTACTTCCTTTACTAATCCATTTAAATGTCAAATGTATTGTAATATCCATCCAAAATGTGTGGTTTAAAAGAAAAAAAATATTATAGCCCATTTGAAAAATAAATATAAACACATTTAATACTATATTTTTTAAACAGTAGCTAACATGTTTTAAATGCCTTTTGCATGTGGGTAAAGAATGCGAGGACACCATTACAGCAGTATCCATAACAAATGTCCATGGTGACATCACCCTCAATAATGTAGCTTATTTAACTTCAGCTACAGATATTAGGTTGCTGGTTTGGGGCGGTAGGTGGTTAGAGCGTTCAGCCAGTAACCAAAAGGTTGCTGGATCGAATCCCCGAGCTGACAAGGTAAAAATCTGTCGTTCTGCCTCTGAACAAGGCAGTTAACCCACTGTTCCCCGGTAGGCCATCATTGTCAATAAGAATTTGTTCTTAACTGACTTGCCTAGTTAAATAAAGGTGACTTTTTTTTTTTAAATACATAGATGACCGTCAGGTAGAAGGCGCTGGACTCCAGAAGATGAGGAAGGTAACAAGAGGTTTTGGTATTATTAGGGTTTCACCATTGGAAACAAATGAAGCATATAATCATTCATGCAAAGCATAAACCAAGCTTATACCAGCCTTCTCTTAATGTTACTATAGCCATATATCATTTAATCAAAGAAAGATTCATTATATCCATTATCCTTTAAATGCAGTATACATCACATTTTACTAGTTAATTTGTGGAAAAAATAACATGTATATTCTGATAAATGTGTGCCGAGCAAATTAACACATTTTACTACTACTCCCCTAGTTATTGTACTCATCCATCTGTTTAAGACAGCATTAGATACCCAGCAGCAGTTAGTTCTATAGGTATACTTACAGGGGATGCACACTATACCCAGGGCTTGGTAGAACACACCCTGCAGAGTGACCATCCAGTGTTCCTCTTGAGGGTTCATGACTTTACCCACCACATATACTGTAATAGCAGAAACAGCATCCAGGAGAGTGCCTCTCCTCTCACCAGCACATATCTGTGCTATGGTCATATCACTGGGGGTTAACCACGCACACGCACACATATGTACAAACATGCACACACAGTGTCTGTATTTACCCATTGTTAATCATTACTCAGACGATATTTGAGGCACACACAAGCTTATTAGCTGGACTACAGAGGTTGGCCACTTCGAAATTCAACTCACCTTGTGTGCATCTAAAGAAACGTCTTCCAGTCCACTCACTTATCTACTTTTATTATCTCATGCTGATGTGGTTGTTGTTTTTCCCTTTTTAGCCATCTCTCATAATATGATGACCCCGATGACCTTAGGGTCTTTCTTTCTTGCTGGTAAATATGTACTTTGACATCCAGCACATACTCAAAGCCATTGGATCTGTGTATCTCTTCTCATTCAAAATACACTGAACAAAAATATCAACCTGGCTGCCACCCGCCCTTCACCCACAAAATATTTCATGACCTTGCGGATATAACCATGGGGACTGCAGGTTATGAGTCAACCTGCGCATCACTACCACAAGGTAACTATTATGGCTCAAATGGAGAACAAGTGAGAGGAGAGATTGGCAGTTATTATAATACAGGTACAGTGCATTCGGAAAGTATTCAGACCCCTTGACTTTTTCCACATGTTACGTTACAGCCTTATTTTAAAATTGATTAAATTAAAAATAGTACTCATCAATCTACATGCAAAGCCCCGTAATGACAAAGCAAAAACAGGTTTTTCAAAATTTTTGCAAATTTATAAAAACCGTATTTACATAAGTATTCAAACCCTTTGCTATGAGATTCGAAATTGAGCTCAGGTGCATCCTGGTTCCCCTGATCATCCTTGATGTTTCTACAACTTGATTGGAGTCCACCTGAGGTAAATTGAAGTGATTGGACATGATTTGGAAAGGCACACACCTGTCTATATAAGGCCCCACAGTTGATAGTGCAGGTCAGAGCAAAAACCAAGCCATGAGGTTGAAGGAATTGTTCGTAGAGCTCCGAGACAGGATTGTGTCAAGTCACTCATCTGGGGAAGGGTAATAAAACATTTCTGCAGCATCGAATGTCTCCAAGAACACAGCGGCCTCCATCTTTCTTAAATGGAAGATGTTTGGAACCACCAAGACTCTTCCTAGAGCTGGCCGCCCAGCCAAACTGAGCAATCGGAGAAGAAGGGCATTAGTCAGGGAGTTGACCAAGAACCCGATGGTCACTCTGACAGAGCTCTAGAGTTCCTCTGTGGAGATGGGAGAACCTTCAAGAAGGACAACAATCTCTGCAGCACTCCACTAGTCAGGCCTTTACGGTAGAGTGGCCAGACGGAAGCCACTCCTCAGTAAGAGGCACATGACAGCCCGCTTTGAGTTTGCCAAAAAGCTCCTAAAGCACTCTCAGACCATGAAAAACATGATTCTCTGGTCTGATGAAACCAAGATTGAACTCTTTGGCCTGAATGTCAAGCGTCACGTCTGGAGGAAGCCGGGCACCATCCCTACGGTGAAGCATGGGGGTGGCAGCCTCATTTTGTGGATATGTTTTTCAGCGGCAGGGACTGGGAGACTAGCCAGGATCAAGGGAAAGATGAACGGAGCAAAGTACAGAGAGATCCTTGATGAAAACTTGCCCAGGACCTCAGACTGGGGCGAAGGTTCACATTCAAACAGGACAACGACCCTAAGTGCACAGTCAAGACAACACAGGAGTGGCTTTGGGACAAGTCTCTGAATGTCCTTGAGTGGCCCAGCCAGAGCCCGGACTTGAACCCGATCAAACATCTTTGGAGAGACCTGAAAATAGCTGTGCAGCAACGCTCCTTATCCAACCTGACAGAGCTTGAGAGGATCTGCAGAGAAGAATGGGAGAAACTCCGCCAATACAGGTGTGCCAAGGTTGTAGCATCATACCCAAGAATACTCAAGGCTGTAATCGCTGCCAAAGTGTTTCAACAAGTACTGAGTAAAGGGTCTGAATACTTATGTAAATGTGATATTCGTATTTTTTTATAAATTTGCAATAATTTCAAAAAAACTGTTTTTGCTTTGTCATTACGGGGTATTGTGTGTTGATTGAGGGGGTAAAAATTTTTTTAGAATAAGGCTGTAACGTAACAAAATGTGGAAAAAGTCAAGGGGTCTGAATGCTTTCTGAATGCACTGTAACTGCCAAATTTAAGGGAACACCAACATAAAGTGTCTAGGACGTTGGGCCATCACGAGCCAGAACAGCTTCAATGTGACCAGTGCGAAAAAGCCCGAAAAATGTATGCACTCACTACTGGATAAGAGCTAAATGACTAAAATGTATAATGTAAAGTCATGATGCATCACGGCGTCATCTTGTGTCCACAGGACGCTAGACAAAATGCAGCACTGCCACCAGCTGGTCTTCCCTGGCCAGCCACCCGTAGTAAAGAAGGGCCACATTGAGCCCATAGACATCTCTGTGGCCTTCAGGAACTCCAACAAGAAGGTACAGCCATGACAACATCTTTACAATCTTTCTTGTTTTAAATCAGCACTCCTCAATCTTTGTGATTAATAAAATATCCGTTCCTCCCTACTCTGTAGGTGACCATGATAAAGAACCTGGAGGTGTATGGTGTGGACCCCATGGCCGTATCGTTAGCCCTGCAGCACAGAGTCCACGCCAGCTCAGCCCTGAACTCCGTCCATGGCTCAAAGGACCGTGTCCTGGTCCAGATACAAGGAAACCGGGTCCAGCAAGTCGGCAAACTGCTGCTACTGTAGGTTCACAAACATTTCCTATTGGTAACCACATGACAAGACTGTCTTAATACCAACTCTTGATTTAACAGGTGTTTATGTGCATCATTTCTAAGGCTTTCCCCCACTTTATTTTTCCGATAAGTACCAAATTCCCCGCAAGTACATCCAGGGTCTAGACAAAGTTCAGAAGCCTGAAAAGAAGAAATAATAGAACCTCAACATTTCATCAACAAGTATGTATAGCTGTGTAAACAAATTGTCTATCATGAAATAAAGTTTACTCCAGGATTAGCTAAATTTATGTTGTCATTAATGTTACATTGTGCTAGCCTAGATGCCAGCCTGAGATGTCTATTCAGTTAGAATATGCCACTCAATTAGAATATGACTTGTCCAATCATCATCCTCTGAGTCTATGAGTGGAGTTAGCAATGCCTGACATTGACCATGGTTACTAATGAAAAGGTGACCCAATCATTAAAATAGGCTGTGTTCCGTAGAAACAGCACTCATTAATGAAACAATGCCATACAGTTTCTATACCAGAGTTACCAGGCTGAGAAAGTCTGTCTTGCATCCAGGCTAACATTGTTCTCTCTGTAGCCTCAAAATCAGGGAAACTTTAAATAAATAGGCCGTATTATTGTACCTAAAAAAAAGGGTATTATACTGATAAGAAGCTATTCGATTTTTCCATACATACAGTATATGACGTCTGCTTTGAAGAGATTTTCTGCTGAATGACTCAAATGTCAGTGTCCACATACAATTCGATAGTGACAGACAGAATGCTTGTCTCTGACAACGTCTGAGTTGTTAGAAATGCTTGTTTTGTAACTGTTGGTACACCACAAAATCAATAGCTAAGCAGTAAGCCTGTCATATATTGGCATGTTTTGAAGACAGCAATAATGGGAAAGTACAGTGGTCAAGAGTTGGAGCGTTGCAACAAAACCTACAATCACATACTTCTGTAATGGAGTCACTGGTTCTATCAAGTCACATCAAAGGCTTTACGGGGGTCAGAAGTTTACACTGCATTAGACAACATTGTCAGATGAAATTAATAAATAAAATATCATTTACTTCCTTTACTAATCCATTTAAATGTCAAATGTATTGTAATATCCATCCAAAATGTGTGGTTTAAAAGAAAAAAAATATTATAGCCCATTTGAAAAATAAATATAAACACATTTAATACTATATTTTTTAAACAGTAGCTAACATGTTTTAAATGCCTTTTGCATGTGGGTAAAGAATGCGAGGACACCATTACAGCAGTATCCATAACAAATGTCCATGGTGACATCACCCTCAATAATGTAGCTTATTTAACTTCAGCTACAGATATTAGGTTGCTGGTTTGGGGCGGTAGGTGGTTAGAGCGTTCAGCCAGTAACCAAAAGGTTGCTGGATCGAATCCCCGAGCTGACAAGGTAAAAATCTGTCGTTCTGCCTCTGAACAAGGCAGTTAACCCACTGTTCCCCGGTAGGCCATCATTGTCAATAAGAATTTGTTCTTAACTGACTTGCCTAGTTAAATAAAGGTGACTTTTTTTTTTTAAATACATAGATGACCGTCAGGTAGAAGGCGCTGGACTCCAGAAGATGAGGAAGGTAACAAGAGGTTTTGGTATTATTAGGGTTTCACCATTGGAAACAAATGAAGCATATAATCATTCATGCAAAGCATAAACCAAGCTTATACCAGCCTTCTCTTAATGTTACTATAGCCATATATCATTTAATCAAAGAAAGATTCATTATATCCATTATCCTTTAAATGCAGTATACATCACATTTTACTAGTTAATTTGTGGAAAAAATAACATGTATATTCTGATAAATGTGTGCCGAGCAAATTAACACATTTTACTACTACTCCCCTAGTTATTGTACTCATCCATCTGTTTAAGACAGCATTAGATACCCAGCAGCAGTTAGTTCTATAGGTATACTTACAGGGGATGCACACTATACCCAGGGCTTGGTAGAACACACCCTGCAGAGTGACCATCCAGTGTTCCTCTTGAGGGTTCATGACTTTACCCACCACATATACTGTAATAGCAGAAACAGCATCCAGGAGAGTGCCTCTCCTCTCACCAGCACATATCTGTGCTATGGTCATATCACTGGGGGTTAACCACGCACACATATGTACAAACATGCACACACAGTGTCTGTATTTACCCATTGTTAATCATTACTCAGACGATATTTGAGGCACACACAAGCTTATTAGCTGGACTACAGAGGTTGGCCACTTCGAAATTCAACTCACCTTGTGTGCATCTAAAGAAACGTCTTCCAGTCCACTCACTTATCTACTTTTATTATCTCATGCTGATGTGGTTGTTGTTTTTCCCTTTTTAGCCATCTCTCATAATATGATGACCCCGATGACCTTAGGGTCTTTCTTTCTTGCTGGTAAATATGTACTTTGACATCCAGCACATACTCAAAGCCATTGGATCTGTGTATCTCTTCTCATTCAAAATACACTGAACAAAAATATAAGCGCAACATGTAAGTGTTTGCTCCCATGTTTCATGAGCTGAAATAAAAGATCCCAGAAATGTTCTATACGTTCAAAAAGCGTATTTCTCGAAAATGTTGTGCACAAATTTGTTTTCATCCCTGTTATTGAGCATTTCTCCTTTGCCAAGATAATCCATCCACCTGACAAGTGTGGCATATCAAGAAGCTGATTAATAAGGATCGGTGTCCCTCTAGCGGGACAACTTTCAGTGAAACTGGAGGACGCGCAATTCAAATAAATTCTAATAAACATTTTGGATTTTAAACATTTAGGTATATAAGTGTCTTATATCGGCTGAAAGCTTAAATTCTTAATCTAACTTCACTGTCCGATTTACAGTAGCTATTACAGCAAAAACATGCCATGTGATTGTTTGAGGACGGCGCCCCACATCAAAATATTTTTCCACCGGCACAGGTTTCAGACATTCACATATAAAGATTAAATATTCTCTCTTTGAAAATCTTCCTCTGATTTGTCATCCAAAGGGTCCCAGCTGTAACATGTAGTGTCGTTTTGTTAGATTAAATCCTTCTTTATATCCCAAAAAGTAAGTTTAGTTGGCACCATCGATTGAGTAATCCACTCGTTCAACTTGCAGAGAAAGCAATCCGAAAATCTACCCCTAAACTTTGTTTCAACAAGTCAAAATATGTTTCTATTTACTCCTCAGATACCCTAAAATGTAATCAAACTACAATATTTATTTCAGAAAGAAGTATGTTCAATATGAAATCGATTTTAGCAGGTGCGTAATTTCTCCATGGCGTGCGCAAACACGGATTTCCAAGACTGTCCTACTAAAACTGTTATTTCTTATTCGTTGTTGAAGTTACAAGCCTGTAACCTTGGACATAGACTGCTGTCACCATGTGGAAGCCGTGGGAGCTAATTTACAATATGACCTTTCTCTTGCATTTCTAAGAGGATGGTCTCTCTCTCAAAAAAATAATTCCGGTTGGTTTTTCTTTGGATTTTCTCCTATCATATCTTTTGTGTTATATTCTCCTTCATTATTTTAACATTTCTACAAACTTCAGCCCCAGACCGTGTGTAACCACGCCAGCCCAGGACCTCCCACATCCGACTTCTTCACCTGCAGAATCGTCTGAGACCAGCCACCAGGACAGCTGATGGAACTATGGGTTTGCACAAACTGTCAGAAATCATCACAGGTAAGCTCATTTGTGTGCTTGTCATCCTCATCTGGGTCTTGACCTGACTGCAGTTTGGCGTCGTAACCGACATCAGTGGGCAAATGCTCACCTTCAATGGCCACTGGCTCGCTGGAGAAGTGTGCTCTTCACAGATTAACTCTAGTTTCAACTGTACCAGGCAGATGGCAGACAGCGTTTATGGCGTCGTGTGGCAGAGCGCTTTGCTGATGTCAACGTTGTGAACAGAGTGCCCCAAGGTAGAGTTGGGGTTATGGTATGGGCAGGCATAAGCTACGGACAAAGAACACAATTGCATTTGTCGATGGAAATTTGAATGCACAGAGATTCCGTGACGAGATCCTGAGGCCCATTGTCGTTCTATTCATCCGCCGCTATCACCTCATGTTTCAGCATGATAACGCACGGCCCCATGTCGCAAGGATCTGTACACAATTCCTGGAAGCTGAAAATTTACCACTTCTTCCATGGCCTATATTCTCACCAGACATGTTTGGGATGCTCTGGCTCGACGTGTACGACAGCGTGTTCCAGTTCCTGACCATATCCAGCAACTTCGCACAGCAAGTGAAGAGGAATGGGACAACATTCTACAGGCCACAATCAACAGCCTGATCAACTCTATGTGAAGAAGATGTGTCGCGCTGCATGAAGCAAATGGTGGTCACACCACATACTGACTGGTTTTCTGATCCATGCCCCCAACTTTTTTTAAGGTATCTTTGACCACCAGATGCTTATATGAACTGTAACTCAGTAAAATCTTTGAAATTGATGTTGTGTTTATATTTTTGTTCAGTGTATAATGGGCCATTACATTGGCCTGTCAGAATGTAAGCATTTCTGACTGGAAAGATCAGGGGCTGGATAGATCAGGGGCTGGATAGATCAGGGGCTGGATAGATCAGGCTATGGCACTCCATTACTGCAGTTGTCTGTTCCTCCTCTAGGGGCTGGATAGACCAGGCTATAGCACTCCATTACTGCAGTTGTCTGTTCCTCCTCTAGGGGCTGGATAGACCAGGCTATAGCACTCCATTACTGCAGTTGTCTGTTCCTCCTCTAGGGGCTGGATAGACCAGGCTATAGCACTCCATTACTGCAGTTGTCTGTTCCTCCTCTAGGGGCTGGATAGACCAGGCTATAGCACTCCATTACTGCAGTTGTCTGTTCCTCCTCTAGGGGCTGGATAGACCAGGCTATAGCACTCCATTACTGCAGTTGTCTGTTCCTCCTCTAAGGAGTTTATATTTCTGAAGTTGACAACCAAGGGAATGCTTGTCGAAATATCACTTAGTGTCTGCATTCTCTTGCCCAGTCCCTTTTGAAGTGATACTGTGAAAAAAATCATGCAGGTTGTGACTGGAATATGGCTTGAAATAGAAAATTAATGAAATGGATGAGATAACTTTTTACGGTCTCTCAGTCCCATTGTGAGTTGCTTCAGACTAGAATATGCAGACTCACCCTTTTTATTTTTCTCATAGCTGACTGAGTGGGGGGAGAGGACATCCAGACTCACCCTTTCTCTCTCCTCTCATGACTGACTGAGTGGGGGGAGAGGACATCTATCTGTGTATGTGTCTAGTGGTACAGTATAAAACACAGTTAGCCAGGCAGCATAGCTGCGAGTCCCTAGATGATGCACTCCTAGGTTGGTCCCCATCCACCTGCCACTGCCACAACCTGTAGTCTGTGATGTCAAAAGTAGTGCATTTAAGGAGTAGGGTTACATAACCAAATTTAATGCAAAACATTTGTCCTATGAATTGGTGACACAAATTCTTCCTGCTCTGATCTAATCTCATCAGATGATGCGTACATTTTATTAAGGAGTTTAGTATACTGCTGAAGCCAGCCAACAGATGGCGCTGTGTAGATATTTATGGTAAAAGGTTCCTTTCCAACGGTTTTATCTTCTTTTAAGATCACATTTTCAACTCCACAAGCAAGGAATCTGTTCTGCACCACATTGCACAATATTGTACAATCTTACATGGCAATTAGCTGGCCTAAAGACATCTCTGTGCAAATGTTCAACACTGAAAATCATTTACTGTTGTCCCCATGCAATGACTGGCCCCAAGAAGTGAGTGATGGCATTTGGGGCACCGACGGGGAACACAATGACAGTAATGACAATAATCATGGCTTCAGGCCTCAATTTAGTAGATAATAGGCTCCAGCAATGTGATTTTCCAACTTAACCTCAATTACTTCTTTGTCCTGGGGTGCTTGCCTGCTTGACATTTTACAGAACAGCCAAACCAGCTGATTAGAGGTGGATAGAAAGGGATTTCTGCTGCTCATAAAACATGTTCAAAGCAGAGGGGAATGCCTTGGAGGAAGAGTGAACATCTCCAATAGATTATAACCGCAGACTTCATCTGTCAGTTCCCACCTCATCTCTCAGGCCCCTCTCAGTAGTTACAAACGTCACTTCCAGGCCTGAGACAGGAAGGAAGCAGAAGCTTTTTTTCTGTTTACCACAGAGAGGATAGCGTCCAAATGACTGACAACACACTTTGGGCCAAAACTAAAACACAATGAACATATGAACGGTACACAGTGTCCTTCGCCTCCGCCTGCCTATCACTGTTTTCCCTCAGTTCTGTTAACATAACATCTGCTATCCAAAGCATCAACAGATTACACATCAATTTTAAGCTAAAACATTGCACATTAGTTCAACTAAAATGATGGCATAGCCCATTGTGCTTTTATTTCCCTTTTGACCCATATTTTAATTGCATAGACAATCAGGGGAATACCAGAATATCACGTGTCACTTAAACATAAGCAGGAGATGAGAGGGCCCTGAGAGATGAGTGGCCTGAGCGATGAGAGGGAGGGGCCTGATATATTAGGGGGAGGGGCCTGATATATGGGGGGAGACTCCTGATATGTGAGGAGGAGGGGCCTGCTATATGAGGGGGAGGGACCTGCTATGTGAGGGGGAGGATCCTGGGAGATGAGGGTGAGGGACCTGAGAGATGAGGGGGAGAGGTCTGAGAGATGAGATCTATAGCTGGACCCCTCTCAACAACACAGGCATGTAACTGTTTGAAAAGACAGGAGTAAAGTAGGGGTGGTTGGAATTAGAAGAAGAAAAAAAACTACTTCTGACACGTGCGCTGGTTGCTATATTAGAGGAGGCCTTGTTGCCAGGGAAACCAGGGTTCCGCAATCAGTATTCTGAGCGCTGAATAGGAATAGCTGAGGAGAATTTCGATGCCTCGGCCCACATCTAGGGTCATCTCCTACTTCAAACATCCCGGGCTGTCCACTAAATCTGCCTTCCACCCCCACCATACGGGATCCACCATACGTCACCACCACCCCCTGCTTAATCGTAGTCTCTCACAAGGTGAATTATAGCTATATGTCGCCATTGATAAAGTATTTGTGTTCCAAAAAGACACATATAGTACAGTACTCTTGACCAGTAGAGCACCATTTGAGCCAGAGCCAGTGTGCCTCTATCCTCATACTAAACATAAACATGAGCGTGATCACTCAGCGCCTGAGGATGTTATGTAACCCTGTAAGCTGTAAGCTGGTCATTAGGAAATATGTTTTTAAACATTTCTGATAGTATTTGGTGTGTGTTCAATCCCATTCAGTAGATAGGGATGGTGGTAGGTAAAGGGTATCATTCTGGTTCAACTGTTGAGGATGGTTTTATCTTCCACAGTTCCATTACCTCTGGCCCAAATTCAATCAAACTCGGGTTGCAAGGCAGGGGTTTGTAACCAAGACATGGTGTAAACATTTCTGTGGCGCGTTCGATAATAGTCCAGCCTACAGTATGTTCTATCAGCTCATTGAAACATTGTACAATTACAGTCAGAAGAACACCTGTTCTTCAGTATGGTTCAAAGTTTTAATTTTTTTCTAGATCATATACAGTAAATCTTTGCGATCTATCCATTATTTCTGGAGAAAAGCCAAACAAACACGTGATGAAGTGCTGTAAGATAGATCTGTAGACATAGCTATGCTCATTGCTCACCAACTGTGTCTCCCTCCTGTGTAGCTGTGCGATCATTAACACATGACTGCCTGTAAAACTATCACCTAAGGGGAAAAACAAGAAAAAGGAAAACATTTTCTGTGTTGTTTCACAGATTTTCTCTGCAGAAAAAAATGTTTCTTATCTTTTTGTCCTGCTACGCATTATTAGATTGTTGATTTATTTGACTTGGATTTGATTGTGATGGTCCCCAGAAAAAGATGGGGATTCAAGTTTAGGGCTGTTTTGTGATCACTCAGGCTAAAACCCACGGGGCAAAAAAACGGTTGAATCAATGTTGTTTCCCCGTCATTTCAACCATAAAATGTAATGAAATGACACTGAAGCAACGTGGAAAACTGATTGTCATCAACGTAAGGAATCTCGTCTTTTTTTCACACAACTTTGAACATAAATCCAATGACATGGTAAAATGTTTTGTTGATTACACGTTGAATTCACATTAGTTAACAACTGGATGTTGAACCGACGTCTGTGCTCAGTAGCAACCTAAAAGAGTAGAAGGAGAGACGTTACAGGTGCTATTCTTTGTTGGTTTTGTTGTACAAGAAAACCGCAGACACCAGTTGAGCTGCTCTTTCATAACAATATGAACTGAGTGGATCTCATCAAATGTCTCTCTTGCCTTGGACAGGTCTGGGACAGGTCTTCACTGGATGTCAAGATAACGCCTTGTCTGGATGGAAGTAAGGTTGGGTTGGGAGTACTATATCCATTACAGATAGCATCAACTGCCTTTCGTCAGCTCACATTCCCACTACACTGATAAAAAGGTCCCATGGGACCCATGGTAGCAAGACTAACACCTGTTAATAACTGTGCCATGTCACACTGTCATTGACTTCAGCACCAGTCCATTACCTTGACCTTCTTCTGGGTTTCTCATGAGGTTATGTGGTTCCTGGCGCCACAATCAGATAGGTTGGCCATTACGGCTTGGAACAGAAAAGCATTTTGATGCTCTAGGTCAGGATTTCCCCTAGCACTAGAGAGCTGATTCAAATAATCAAGCTTTATGATGAGTTGGTTATTTGAATCAGCTGTGTAGTGCAAGGGCAAAAAAACAAATTGTTCCCCCAGGGAGGGCCCTAGAACCGAGTTAGGGAAACCCTGCTCTAGATGACATTGGAACCTAGGGCATCACCTCCACAACAACCTTAAACCAGTGTCAGTAAAACCCAATCACTCATTTTTCTGAGTGGGTTGCTCAGTGGCATCAACATGTCATCCTTAATGTGTGATTCTGGTTGTGCCAAACTATTAATAGACAGATCATCTACGAATCAGACCAAAGACGTCTCACTCACTAAGCTTACGGTGAACAAGGAGATCTCAGGGATGCAGTCATTGCTTTGAGCTACTACCTGGCTCTAAAGAGCTACACCTCCGCATTGGCACGCAATACACTCTTAAAAGGGGAATTTCACCCTGGGGAAATCTGTCCCTGTTTTCATAATGTCCGAGGTATTTCTAGGACAGTGAGATGTGTTTCACATATAATTGCCCAGGAGGAAGGCAGGTCTGGGCTTCGTGCGCTGAATGATACACCCTTAGTCGGCTGACCCTTAAACTGATATTTGAATATTAAAGAAACCTTAACCTGACAACAAATGAGATATTGGAAAAACAAACTAACATTTAAAACTAAGTAAACATAAATAAACAAATCTAGTAATGGCACATTGATGGGGAGCGAGATCTAAAAAGAAATGTAGTCATGCATAGATAATAAACAGTGAGTAGCAGCAGTGTAAAAACAATGTGGAGGAGGGGTCAATGTAAATAATCGATCGCTGCCCGCACCCGCTCGCCTGTCTAGCATCACTACTCTGGACGGTTCTGACTTAGAATATGTGGGCAACTACAAATACCTAGGTGTCTGGTTAGACTGTAAACTCTCCTTCCAGACTCACATTAAGCATCTCCCATCCAAAATTAAATGTAGAATCGGCTTCCTATTTCACAACAAAGCATCCTTCACTCATGCTGCCAAACATACCCTCGTAAAACTGACCATCCTACCGATCCTTGACTTCGACGATGTAATTTACAAAATAGCCTCCAACACTCTACTCAGCTAATTGTATGTAGTCTATCTCAGTGCCATCCATTTTGTCCCCAAAGCCCCATATACTACCCACCACTGTGACCTGTACGCTCTCATTGGCTGGCCCTCGCTTCATATTCGTCGTCAAACCCACTGGCTCCAGGTCATCTATAAGTCTTTGATATCTGGAGTATTTCTCCTGTCTTATCTGGTGTCCTGTGTGAATTTAAGTATGCTCTCTCTAATTCTCTCTTTCTTTCTCTCTCTTGGAGGACCTGAGCCCTAGATCCATGCCTCAGGACTACCTGGCATGATGACTCCTTGCTGTCCCCAGTCCACCTGGCCGTGCTGCTGCTCCAGTTTCAACTGTTCTCCCTGTGGCTATGGAACCCTGACCTGTTCACCGGACGTGCTACCTGTCCCAGACCTGCTGTTTTCAACTCTCTAGAGACAGCAGGAGCGGTAGAGATACTCTCAATGATCGGCTATGAAAAGCCAACTGACATTTACTCCTGAGGTGCTGACTTGTTGCACCCTCGACAACTACTGTGATTATTATTATTTGACCATGCTGGTCATTTATGAACATTTGAACATATTGGCCATGCTCTGTTATAATCTCCACCCGGCACAGCCAGAAGAGGACTGGCCACCCCTCATAGCCTGGTTCCTCTCTAGGTTTCTTCCTAGGTTTTGGGCTTTCTAGTGAGGTTTTTCCTAGCCACCGTGCGTCTACACCTGCATTGCTTGCTGTTTGGGGTTTTAGGCTGGGTTTCTGTACAGCACTTTGAGATATCAGCTGATGTAAGAAGGGCTATATAAATACATTTCACCATAGCAGCACCCACCCGTAACACACGCTCCAGCAGGTATATTTCACTGGTCATCCGCAAATCCAACTCCTCCTTTGGCACCCTTTCCTTCCAGTTCTCTGCTGCCAATGACTGGAACGAATTGCAAACATCACTGTAGCTTTAGTCTTATATCTCCCTCACTAACTTTAAGTATCAGCTGTCAGCAGCTTACCGATCATTGCACCTGTACACAGCCCATCTGTAAATAGCCCACCCAACTACCTAATCCCCATATTTTTCTTTTTTTTTGCTCCTTTGCACCCCAGTATCTCTACTTGCATATTCATCTTCTACACATCTAACACTCCAGTGTTTAATTGCTAAATTGTAATTTGCACACACTGTAAATAGATTTTTCTATTGTGTTATTGACTCTTCGTTTGTTTATCCCATGTGTAACTCTGTGTTGTTTGTGTCGCACTGATTTGCTTATCTTGGCCAGGTCGCAGTTGTAAATGAGAACTTGTTCTCAACTGGCCTACCTGGTTAAATAAAGGTGAAAAAAATAGTCTTGATTAATTGTTCAGCAGTCTTATGACTTCGGGGTAGAATCTGTTAAGGAGGCTTTTGGTCCTAGCAGAGAGAACAGTCTATGACTTATGTGACTGGAGTCTTTGACAATTTTTTGGGCCTTCCTCTGACAGTAGTATATAGTTCCTGGATGTCAGGAAGCTTGGCCCCAGTGATGTACTGGGCTGTACGCACTGCCCTTTAAAAAAAAAAAAATGTTACCTTTATTTTACAAGGCAAGTCAGTTAAGAACAAATTCTTATTTTCAATGACGGCCTAGGAACAGTGGGTTAACTGCCTGTTCAAGGGCAGAACGACAGATTTTGTACCTTGTCAGCTCGGGGATTTGAACTTGCAACCTTTCGGTTACTAGTCCAATGCTCTAACCACTAGGCTACACTACCGAACAGAGCAAAATAATCCACTTTACCGAGCAGTTGCCATACCAGGCGGTGATGCAACCGGTCAGAATGCTCTCGATGGTGCAGCTGTAGAACTTATTGAGGATCTGGGGACCGTCCCTTAACCCGGACGATGCTAGGCCAATTGTGCACCGCCCTATGGGACACCCAATCATGGCCGGTTATGATACAGCCTGTGATCGAACCCGGGTCTGTAGTGACGCCTCTAGCAATGCCGAAGCAGTGCCTTAGACCGCTGTGCCACTGATTCCTTCCAAACCACTCATTGTTGAATTTGCGATTTCCAACTTGTTGTATAATGTTTAGATGTGTCTTGTCTGTTTAGTGAACAAAATAATTAACTATTAATTTAATTAATTTGAAGGTAACATAATTACATAAATAAAATGTGCTGTTCTGTTGTCTTATCTTTCTTAGGACCTGTCTAAACAAATACATTTGCGCACGGGAGGTATAAAAGGCGTATGCAGGCAAGAATCTGGTAAAAATGGGCCTCTTCGTAAGGGGATCATATAAACATTGCCCAATTTTTTTTGCAGGCAAAATATCATAAATCCTATGTGAAAGCAGTAATAAGAGTGAACTCTGGAGATGCTCCTTGTCACTGATCCATTGAACAGATTACGTTGGCATGCTGAGAGGATTGGGCATCTAAAATGGATTACACTGCTTGACTTTTTCCCCCAACACAAACCTGCTTAAGCGCTTTGATGAGAGAAAAAATATAACATTCATGATGACGAAGCCAGATCAGATTTTTTTGGCCTGATCCTGACCTCCTGGGATTGATGTGGTTGAGTCATGATTAGATGACAGGCATTTGAGGGCAAAATGGACACTAGAGAGATGTATCACAGCAGCCCCATATAATACAGTGCTATATAGCAATAGTCCAAAAGTGGCTTCCTTTCCTAATTTCCTTTCCTTTATCTGCACTTGTGTAAGAGCTAGACCTACAGTACCAGTCAAACGTTTGGACACACCTACTCATTCAAGGGGTTTTTCTTTATTTTTACTATTTTCTACATTGTAGAATAATAGTGAAGACATCAACACTATGAAATAACACATATGGAAACATGTAGTAACCAAAAAAGTGTTAAACAGTTCAACATATATTTGAGATTCTTCAATGTAGCCACCCTTTGCCTTGATGAGAGCTTTGCACACTCTTGGCATTCTCTCAACCATATGGTAGTCACATGGAATGCATTTCAATTAACAGGTGTGCCTTGTTAAAGCTGGTATTTAAGTTAGTTACAGTAACTCTTGCTTTCACCTATCCTGTTTTTATTTAATTTTAGTTAGTGATTCATTCAGAAACAAGTGTAGGAATGGAAACAAGGGGAAGAGACCACTGAGACACCCCATGCTAAGATTGTGAATAGGTCTTTTCGCTGTACCTGGGAACAACCCAATGGGCAAAAACTGGTTGAATCAACTTTGTTTCCACGTCATTTCAACACCCCAAAATCAATAGGATGACATTGAATCAACGTGGAAAACTCATTGGATTTGTAAAAGGTTATCAAGGTAAGGGCATTTCGTCTTTTTGTCACCAAAATGTTTACATAAATCCAATGGCATGGAGACATGTATTGTTGATTTCCCAATACTTGACAACTCAACCAAATGTAAATCAAAACTAGACGTTGAACTCACGTCTGTGCCCAGTGGGAAGGCCTGTGTCTAGAATCTGATCTGGGAGCTTACCACCTCGACAGGCAGATAAATGGGCTTTATGTTCAGCAGAACACTGCAGAGGCCTGTTCTCTGGAATTCTATCTGGCATCAAAACCCCGTTAAATCACTTTGTTCCCCTGAGTCTAGTTTCAGTGAGTAACCAGGGCTCTAATGGAGACTTTATCACTAAAATTGCTTTTTAAACTCAGATTACTTAATTTGGGTACAGTCCAGACTTAATAGCAGCGTCCTGAAAATACTTTGGTGACGTGGAGCAGAAAAGGAGAGAGCGGAGAGAGAAGGGAGAAATACAGGCATAGTGATTCCTGGATTGCAGCCCCTGCTTGACCAACAGATATACAGCTCTTCATTAGGGTGAATATCTACCATACAGCACAGAGCTCTTCCAAGTGCCCTGAACTTTGTCCATCTCTCCTCCCATGTCCCAGTTTTTCTCCATTGTGCTTATCCATCGTAAAATCCCCCAGACAATTCTCAAAGGAAATCCCAATAATATTTAACAGGTTAGAATGTGCTGCTACAGATGTCGGATCTTAATTTGACCCTTTTCGTTACAGGAGAAAAATAATCCTGCAACAGGAGGATTTGAATATCTGAATAAATATTTAGAATTGACGTCAGCGGTGTTTCTTTACAATGCAGTACCATACCTATGTAGTGGATATGAGTTGGGCATAGTTGCGCACATGATGATGTAGCCTTGCCTGCAAACTTAAGAGCCAGTGTCTGCCCTCAGACCAAGAGGGAATAGACCGGTTTAAGATGTGGGTTGCTCCCGGGGAATATCCAGGTTCATATCCTGTGTGTTACACCTACAATGTGCAGGCTACAGTCGCGTCTCATGTGGATTATAATAAATGTAATTGTAGGGGGTAGATGTATTTTTTGTTAATTAAGGAAAATCTGTTTATTTTTATATTTTTTACATTTTCTTATATGTTCAAGCATTAGGCAGAATAAATGATTGGTTGAATCAGTGCCTGTGTGGTCTAACGTTTACAACCCCCAGCACACATAACCTACGCAGATCTGACATGGGTTTGAATCTAGCCCCTGTCCTTTGACTCTCCATCCCACTATTTTCCCTGTCTTTTCTATCTCTTCAATAAAAGCAAAAAATGACTTCCATTAGTTTACATAGCCTATAGACTACATTAGGCCCACAAGTAAAGTGCATTCATTTCAATGTTTTTCTATGTTTTCAAGAAGTAAAACGAATAGTCTAATCATTTACACATCAAAGAAAAGTGTCTCAGCTCAACTAAATCCTCTTTGGATAGGATAAAATGCATAAATAACAGCTTTACAAAATGATATATTAAAGCCACTCAATATAGACATTCAATCCACACCAAAGACCAGAACTATATTGACAAATTATACATAGCCTAACTATAAAACGTGGGCGGACATCCACACTGGAGGAAAGTACATGTGTCTACAGTAGGCCTACATCTGTCAATCAACTGATGGCCCAAATCAACTCAGCCAGGGAAACATAAACAGTAGCCTATTATCGTTTTTTTTTACACCTTTCATTATGTGACAATGGATAGGCTATTGGGTGGCTTACAGAATGTAGCCTATTGGAATATAATTAAATAACAAGGGGCCTATTGCAACCATCGAGGGCACTAGATCAGTCGTTACCAACCTTTTCTGAGTCAAGATCACTTTCTGACTCAAAATGTAAGCCGAGATCTACCGCTTAATTTAAAAAAAACATGAGCCTATGCAACATTAACCAATTTATGCAGTAGGCTATAGGCCCAATACATTATCACTGCAAATTGGCTATGCTTGAATTGTCCTGCCAATGTTTTTCTTCTCAATTCATTTAGAAATTATATTTAAAATATGTAGGTGTATGATCACACTAGTAATAGATCATTTGTTTTATGACTTTTTTTCTGGACTGATGGCCTGCATCTGATGGTCAGTCTGAGGAGAGGGAGCAGCTGTGAGGCTGCCTCTCACCCAACTAACCACTCCTCCGCTCTCCCTCCTGCCGCTGAGAAACAGGGACAGTCTTCCAGCTGATGGCGAAACTCAATTTGTACTGCATTATTTCTACCTCATGCACCAATTCATTACTCCTATGACCAGAGAAACTGAAATATTCCTTGGTATTAAAAAAGACACAAATCTCTAATAATAACACAAGCTTATCGGAACACTTTGCTAAACTCATTGCAGCTGCAGTAGTGTTTGTAGCATGTGGAAGTAGGGAGAACGCACATTTTATGGCTTATAAAAGTATTGAACAAAGTGTTGACAGTGCTGAATAACAACTTAAACATGAACTTACTCATAAAAACAGCATTTCTATGCTGTATTCATTGAGTCTGTCTCTAGTCATGGTTTTAAACATTTTGAAATGTCACAATATCAACTTTGCTGTGCATTCGAGGCTTCTTTTTTTTACAGTCTGTGGCTCAAGGAAACTGTGCAGACACGGTGATCAGAGCTATCTGATTGGCCAGCGGTAGGCCTATAGGTGCACTTGATTTGCTCTCTGGGCCTGCCGGGTAGGCGGAGTTCTACTTTCAGACACATGAAATGGTTAAAAATGAGAACACTTTGCCCTTTTCAGGGGTGCTAGGGCTGCTGAATCAAGTGCACCTACCGCCAACAGCGCAAAACAAATAAATAAATAGGAATGCAATGCTTTATCGTTGTTTTTTTACAGAAATATTTGGTGATCGACCAGGAATGCCTTGTAGATTGACCAGACGATCGCAATCGACCGGATGGTGAATGCTGCACTATATTATCGCCAGCTGATGTCTCATTAAACATTTAATAGATGCTAAATTATGCTAAATTCACCAACAAAGCTGATCTCAAATGCAACCATTATTGGTACCTCATTACCACTCCCTAAAATATGATGGCATTTTTACCTTAGTCCTGCTTGAAACCAACGTCTTTCAAGATATGTGCGCCCTGTGGTTGGTTTTGTCATTGGAACATCTTAGTCCTTTTTGAACAGACTAAGGGCGATTTATCTATTTGACAAGCATTCCTTACAACATAAATAAAGTATTTTTACTCTACTATGGCAATTTACCTAACACTTTGTATGAATGGAAACTAATGTTGGTGTTGCCTACTGTTGTTAGTTTATTAGTTTCTTATTTATGTTATCCAAACGTTTCTGTCTGGTATGGTCATTTCTTATCAAGATTGGCGGTAAAATATCCTTGGAGTGTCCATATTTGAAATGTGTAACTGAATCTCGTCCAACGAGGGGATCTAGTTATTTGTGCCAGAAGGGAGTAGGCCGGAATCAAACCCACGCCTACATGGCAGGCCTATATGTATGCTCTGAAGGCAGATGATAGGATACACTTCACACTTGTATTTCATAGCCTAGTGGAGACCAATATATATCTTATGTTATAAAACGACAGTTGTGGATATGTATGGCTGCATTTCAGATACATGTTTGTATGTTGCAGTAATAGGATCTAGTCCTAGCGTTTAAGCAAACGAGAGAAAATTGTTTCGATAGCAAGCCCCTGATCCTAATGACTCGACCTCCCCCGCATGGAGAGAAAAATAAGTACTCATTTTTACGGACTTACAAGGCTCATTTGAATTTCCTGATGCAACAGGGGAATTCTCTGTGACAAAAGAGTGATCAAGTGAAGACCCGACATATGTATCAACAGTTATGCAACACAAAGTAATAGCTACCTCCCCTGCTAGTACAGTTTCTGATGATGAATAGGGTTGACCTTTAGAAAGACCCCTAACACCAGCTGTGGGGAAACACGACACCATGGGTTGCTCCCGGCTGTATACTATAAGGGAAAAGATGAGGGATCATAATGTTACCGTCTGAAGTCCGCTATAAGCCGCGTGTCTAAAGGTCTCCTCTCAGCCTCAGCCTTGGGCATTACTTTACACTGTGTGTGTGTGTGTGCGCGTGTATTTGTGTGGTGTGTGTGTGTGTGCATACGTTCGTGTCTCAGCATGTGCTTGAGTGAGTGTGCGTGAGTATATATGTCTCTGCCGCCGTGCTTTCAGATGTATTTCATACCAGAGCTAGCTGTTGCAAATTGCACTTTCATGATGTACTTCTCTTTGGAATCCTGATTATGGTGACAATAGTGAATTATGTATGTTTGCTGCGAGCGGTTGTGGCAAGAGAGAAGAGCTAAACACGCTGCTCTGAATTCTGATGAAGGTGCTGGCATTTCAGGGCCAGGCTACAGGGAAAAGCATGCTAATTATGTCTAACGATAGGAACCTACTGTATGATCTGATGTGCTTATTAACAATAACAACTGTCACTATCTACAGTAAGTATGATATGAAATATGGCTAGTGAAGACATTTTAGAGCATTCACATTTAAATTCAATGGCCTTTAATCCATGACATGAAATCGATCATTTCAGTGCAGTTTTCGAAGTTCCACTCAAAGTAGGTGAACAATTTTTTGTTTGTATTTATTCAGGATGAGTTCCTCCTTTAATGTCTTAACAGTAGCTTGCCATTTGGAAGATGAGTCATACAAGATTCATTGCCAGCAATCCAGAATTGACTTTGCATGAAAGTTCTGCATATTTTTAAACTTTGCACCCTAATAGTTAGGAGCAGTGTCTTAACTAATGACTTCTTGAAACCAAACACACATTTCCCAGTAATAATTAAAATGTCATTTCAGTTGTAAAATAGATTATCTAAATGTCAGCTATCTTCCCCAGTATGTATCATTCACACACACACACACCATGCATACGTATTATACATACATTTTTGGTTTGGAGATGATTGGGTATTTCGCACAGAGACACACACCAGCGAGATACAAATCAACGAGAGGGGAGCTCTTTTTAATGGAAACATACAATTCTTCTTTAGCTACGAGCATGCACATTTGGAGCCATGCACTATTTCCTCTGTGAGGCTGAATTAAACGCAGCTGCATCAAACTCAAACATACTTGGATGCTGCCGTCATGGAAGAATGTTCAATTTTCTTTTTTTCCCCTTATCCAGGAAAAACAGTTAGCTTTTTGAATGAACAGAGCCAAGATAGTGTGTATGTATCTGAGCTAGCTAGCTAGCGTTGTCCCAGTAAGTGTCTCCAGCACAGGCCACTGGACTGATACTATGCATAAGTGTGATGTGTACGCATCCTGATTGTCATCCTGAATATCTCTCACCGTCTGTTTTATAATTCATCAGCCGAGACTCCTTCCACCTCCCTTCTCTGGGCTATTTATAGCCCCGCCTCACTCTTAATTCATTTACAGACCTCTTTTCTCTCCATCTAGGCTGTTACAGCACAACAGCGCCTTTATGTTCTCATCAAAAATCTCTCTCACTCCATCTCTCTCTCTCCCTCTCTGTCATTCAGTCTTCCCCCTGTCTCCCGCTGACACACTCTCCATCATTCTCTCCTCTCTCTCTCTCTCTCTCTCTCTCTCTCTTTGTCCATCTCTCTTTCTCTCTCTCAATCTCTCTTTTCATCTCCCTCTCTTTCTTGTTCAGTCTCTTCCTATCCATTTCCTCTAGGCCTTGGAGGGAAAAAAGTGGGAACCCTGTTGTTCCTTAATAAGAGAGGGAGCATAAGATATATGTCAGATTTCCCTGTAAAAAGTGGCAGAGTGTACTAGGATTTCACATACAGTATGCATGTATTGTAGATTACACTCACTCAGTAGGCAATTATCATGTCTGGAAAGTCTTGATAATTCATACTCCAGATTACGCACATTTTTAGACCCCTTATTAATGTATTGACATTTTATGAGCATTCGCTCATCCACAAAGAGGAAGTCAAACTTTTCATAATTTGATACATCTGGAATTTCTTCTCTGAACTCACTGAGAAGTGTAAGGGTAATCTTCAACACTTCACATTCTACAGTGACATAGAACAACCGATTATCTAGATCTGAGAGAATGAACAATGTCGTTGCATTCCAGCAGTATTATTAGGAGCAGTGAATCCATATGTTGTTAACAGTCTGTTTAATTGCGGTGGCCTTGCCTAAATGGCCCCTCAGACTGCTGGCCTCACCATGTCTCTGAGGTCTCTGAAATCAAAGCCGGAGCCCCTGATTCTCATTCCTCTCTCTGCCTCGCCTTTATTTTGCCCAGCTCAGCTCATTACCACCCTACAAACACTGCATATTCCACATTGTGTAGTTGAATCTTATGTCCTTTAATGTTATCAGACTTCTAATATCACACTCGCACAAAACACCTGCCTACTACATTTCCAATCACCCGATTCCCCGCCCCCGCCCCCCCCCCCCCTCCCCTCTCTCCTCTGTCTCTCTCTCTATACCTATCTAATTTAATTTCTGGAACATGGTGTATATTGGAAGAATCTCCTGTCATTTTCCATACAAGGACTTATGTAAAGGTAGACAGGCAATGTAAGAGGAAAAGGGCTTCGGAATAGAAGGTGCATTAAAAAAATGTGTCAAGGTTAAAATATGTTCTAATCAGAGAGCTCCTCTCAGAGATGTTCCTGTTCTTCCAAGGCCTGGAGGATGACTCAGTGTGTAGGCTTGGTGCTGTCTCTACTGTCTCTGATGCCTGTGCTGCCCTCGTGGAACTTAACCATCCTCTCCTTTCAGCAAGGGGATGAGGGACCTGTTGTATATACAGGCGCTTTAGGTAGAAGTTGGTCGTAGACACAGATCTAGAATCTTTACCCTTCCAATCTAGGGAGGATGGATACAACTGACCTTAGATCAGTAGGGGGCAAGTTCATCCTACTCGTAGACAGTCAGTCTGAAAATATATTCTGAGATCACTCCTTATGCTCTTTATTGACATTCCCATATTTCATCCTTATTGATATTGGCCATCAATCTTTTATTCAACCATAATTGGAGAAAGAAGAATTGTCCTGTATGAATCTCCTGCGGCAGACATTCCATAGGATGTCCACGAGAATGACTATGTAAATTAAGGAAGAGTGTGATTGATGCATGTGTTATCATGCATGCGTGAATATTTATCATCATGATATTAGATATGTATATAAAGGGATATAACTGGGGCAGTCTCCATGGAGATGACATGATTATGATGTCATAGTTATATAGTATTGACATTATAAAAAGTCAAATCCATATAATGGAACCAAGATTTACATATGCTGTAGGTAGATGTATGGGCAGAACAACATTAGTAATGTATAATTATTCAGAAAATGGCCTTTACAAATTGTGTGATGCGTCATAGTACAAGAAACAAGAAAAATGTTTTAGCATATTTGCTGAGCATCCCATTTAGATGACATTTACAGTGCCTTCACAAAGTGCAATTTTTACAATTTTTACGAATGAATTAAATAGAAAAACTGAAATGAGTCTATAAGAATTCAACCCCTTTATTATTGCAAGCCTAAATAGGAGTAAAAATGTGTTTAATAGGTCACATAATAAGTTTAATAGACCCACTCTGTGTGCAATAATAGTGTTTAACATGATTTTTGAATGACTACCTCATCTCTGTACCCTACACATACACTTATCTGTAAGATTTCTGTCGAGCAGGGAATTTCAAACATAGATTCAACCACAAAGACCAGGCAGGTTTTCCAATGCATGGCAAAGAAGAACACCTATTGGTAGATCGGTAAAAAAAAAAGAAATAAAAGCAGACATTGAAAATCCCATTGAGCATGGTGTTAGATTCTAAATAAACAGAGTAAAAACTAACGGACAACTAGTTAAAGCTCAAACCAAGTTTATTCACCCACTGGATCAAACAGCTGAAAATACATGTTTCCATCAGCACAAGTATTTACACCCCCCCCCCCCCCCTTTAGGTGGAGTCTCCTACTTTTCTCTAAACATTACATCTTTGATGCTAGGCAGAAATGTTTTAATGATGTTGGTAATAAACTGTTCCTTCTCCCTTTACGTGACCTGACCTCGGCCCCCATTCCTCACTAATTCACAGCTATCCGCCCTCATTAGTGACCGCAACCATGTGATGGCCTTTTCCCATACTTAGTAACATTCTAAGCCCCTCTTATCCAACCTCCATTGACCCCATAATATACATTCCTCCTACATATAACCATTAACTTCTGGCATAGCAATTATTTCAAATTACAACCCAACAATGGTTAAGTATTTCATTACACTTTGGATGGTGTATCAATACACCCAGTCACAACAAAGATACGTCCTTCCTAACTCAGCTGCCGAAGAGGAAGGAAACCACTCAGGGATTTCGTCATAAGGCCAATGGTGACTTTAAAACAGTTACATGCAACACTGTAGTTACTCCACAATACTAATGTAATTGACAGCGTGAAAAGAAGGAAGCCTGTACAGAATACAAATATTCCAAAACATGCATCCTGTTTGCAACAAGGCATTAAAGTAATAGTGCAAAAATGTAGCAAAGGAAAACCTGTTTCGGTCCGCTTTCCACCAGATACTGGGAAATTAATTCACCTTTCAGCAGGACAATAACCAAAAACACAAGGCCAAATCTACCTGGAGTTGCTTACCAAGAAGACAATGAACGTTCCTGTGTGGCTGAGTTACAAATTTGACTGAAATCTACTCTTGAAAATCTACGGCAAGACTTGAAAATGGTTGTCTAGCAATGATCAACAACCAATTTGACAGAGCATGAAGAATTTTGAAAAGAATAATGGGCAAATATTGTACAACCCAGGCGTGTAAAGCTGTTAAAGACTTACCCAGAAAGACTCAACGCTGTAATCGCTGCCAAAGGTGATTCTAACATGTATTGACTCAGAGGTATGAATGCTTATGTAAATTATATATTTCTGTATTTCATTTTAAATGCATTAGCAAACATTTCTAAAAACATACTTTCCCTTTGTCATTATGCAGTATTGGGTGTAGATGGGTGAGAATTGTTTTTTTAAATAATTCAGGCTGTAACACAACAAAATGTGGAATAAATAAGTCGATGGGAATGAATACTTTCTGAAGGCACTGTGAATATATTTCCAAAAGACCATATTAATGTTAAATGCTACTTGACTATCATGCTGTTTTTGAAGGATTTCCTGACAACAGTGCCAACAACATATCAGTTGCATCGCGTGAATATCAACAAACCATGGCTGTTGTAGCAAAGTCATCAAACACGGAATTACTAATGAGGATCAAATCCCTTTAAAGGTCCAGGGCAGTCCAAAAAGTGATTTCCCTTTGGTTTATATATATTTCCACTATGAGGTTGGAACAATACTGTGAAACTGTGAAAGTTGTGATAATGCCTTTTAGTATAAGAGCGGTTTGAAAAGCAGCAAGGCCGCTCAAGATTCACTGAGAAATTGGACGTCCATCCATGTCCCGAGGATGTTGGGAGATGCCTTCAAAACCTGCCATTAGGGGAAATGGTGAGCGCTATTACCATCATGTAGATTTGAGTTTTGCTAGGTCGATGGGGATGGTGGATGGGCGTAAACCTTGAGCTCCGGCTCCAAGGGTCACATGTTTGTCACACCCTGGTCTTAGTATTTTGTGTTTTCTTTATTATTTTGGTGTTTTCTTTATTATTTTGGTCAGGGTGTGACATGGGTTTATTATGTGGTGTGTTTTGTCTTGGCTTTTTTGTAGGTATTGGGATTATGGTATAGTGGGGTTGTCTAGAATAGTCTACGGCTGTCTGGAGTGGTTCTCAATCAGAGGCAGGTGTTTATCGTTGTCTCTGATTGGGAACCATATTTAGGCAGCCATATTCTTTGATTGTTTCGTGGGTGATTGTTCCTGTCTCTGTGTTTGTTTGCACCAGATAAGGTTGTTTAGGTTTTCACGGTACGTTTATTGTTTTGTATTGTTCGTGTTTATCTTTTATTAAAGATTAATCGAAATAACCACGCTGCATTTTGGTCCTCCTCTCTTTCACCAGAAGAAAACTGTAACAGAATCACCCACCACAAAAGGACCAAGTGGTGTGGTGACAGGCAGCGGCAGCAGGAGCAGCGAAAGGAGGAATGGACATGGGAAGACGTTTTGGACGGCAAGGGTTGTTACACTTGGGAGGAAATACTGGCTAGAAGAGATTGCCTCCCATGGGAACAGGTGGCGGCACTTAGGAGAGCAGAGGCAGCCGGAGAGAGGAGCCGGTGATACGAGGGAACACGGTTGGCAAGGAAGCCTGAGAGTCAGCCCCAAAAATGTATTGGGGGGAGGCACACAGGGAGTATGTCAACGCCAGGTAGGAGACCTGCGCCAACTTCCTGTGCTTACCGGGGGGCTAAAGAGACCGGGCAGGCACCGTGTTATGCTGTGGAGCGCACGGTGTCTCCAGTGCGGGTGCATAGCCCGGTGCGGTACATACCAGCTCCTCGTATCGGCCAGGCTAGAGTAAGCATCAGGCCAAGTGTCATGAAGCCGGCTCTACGCATCTGGTCTCCAGTGCGTCTCCTTGGGCCAGCTTACATGGCACCAGCCTTGCGCACGGTGTCCCCGGTTCGCCTGCATAGCCCAGTGCGGGCTATTCTACCTCGCCGCACTGGCAGGGCGACCGGGAGTATTCAACCAGGTAAGGTTGGGCATGCTCGGTGCTCAAGAGCTCCAGTGCGCCTGCACGGTCCGGTCTATCCACTACCACCTCCACGCACCAGCCCTCCGGTGGAAGCTCCCCGCACCAGGCTTCCTGTGCGTGTTCTTGGCCCAGTACCACCAGTGCCAGCACCACGCATCAGGCCTACAGTGCGCCTCGCCTGTCCAGCGCTGCCAGAGCCTTCTTCCTCTACAGCGCTGCCGGAGTCTCCCGCCTGTCCAGCGCTGCCGGAGTCTCCCGCCTGTTCAGCACTGCTGGAGTCTCCCGCCTGCTATAGACCACCCTCTGCCCCAGCTGTGCCCTCGACACCATATGTGAATTAATTGCCCCCCATCTATCTTCTGAGCGTGTGCTACTAGGTGACCTAAACTGTGAAATGCTTAACACCCCGGCCATCCTACAATCTAAGCTTGATGCCCTCAATCTCACACAAATTATCAATGAACCTACCAGGTACAACCCAAATCCGTAAACACAGGCACCCTCTTAGATATCATCCTAACTATCTCGCCCTCCAAATACACCTCTGCTGTTTCAATCAAGATCTCAGTGATCACTGCCTGCATCCGTAATGGGTCTGTGATCAAACGACCACCCCTCATCACTGTCAAACGCTCCCTAAAACACTTCTGAGAGCAGGCCTTTCTAATCAACCTGGCTGGGGTATCCTGGAATGACATTGACCTCATCCCGTCCGTAGATAATGCCTGGTTATTCTTTAAAAGTGCCTTCCTCACCATCTTAAATAAGCATGCTCCATTCAAAAAAAAATTAAACAGGAATAGATATAGTCCTTGGTTCATTCCAGACCTGTCTGCCCTTGACCAGCACAAAACATCCTGTGGCATTCTGCATTAGCATCGAATAGCCCCTGTGATATGCAACTTTTCAGGGAAGTTAGGAACAAATATACACAGGCAGTTAGGAAAGCTAAGGCTAGCTTTTTCAAACAGAAATTTGCATCCTGTAGTACAAACTCAAAAAGTTCTGGGACACTGTAAAGTCAATGGAGAATAAGAGCACCTCCTCCCAGCTGCCCACTGCTCTGAGGCTAGGAAATACTGTCACCACCGATAAATCCACTATAATTGAGAATTTCAATAAGCATTTCTATACGGCTGGCTATGCTTTCCACCTGGCTACCCCTACCCTGGTCAACTGCCCGGCACCCTCCACAGCAACCCGCCCATGCCCCCACCATTTCTCCGTCACCCAAATCCAGATAGCTGATGTTCTGAAAGAGCTGCATAATCTGGGCCCTTACAAACCAGCAGGGCTAGACAATCTGGACCCTCTCTTTCTAAATTATCTGCCGAAATTGTTGCAACCCTATTACTAGCCTGTTCAACCTCTCTTTCGTATCTTCTGCGATTCCCAAAGATTGGAAAGCTGCCACGGTCATCCCCCTCTTTAAAGGGGGCAACACTCTAGACCCAAACTGCTACAGACCTATATCTATCCTACCCTGTCTTTCTAAGGTCTTCGAAAGCCAAGTTAACAAACAGATTACAGACCATTTCGAATCCCACCGTACCTTCTCCGCTATGCAATCTGGTTTCAGAGTTGGTCATGGATGCACCTCAGCCATGCTCAAGGTCTTAAACGATTTCATAACCGCCATCGACTTTTTGGCCAAGACTTTCGACTCTGTCAATCACCACATTCTTATTGGCAGACTCGACAGCCTTGGTTTCTCAAATGATTGCCTCGCCTGGTTCACCAACTACTTCTCTGATAGAGCTCAGTGTGTCAAATCGGAGGGCCTGTTGTCCGGACCTCTGGCAGTCTCTATGGGGGTGCCACAGGGTTCAATTCTCGGGCCGACTCTCTTCTCTATACATCAATGATGTCACTCTTGCTGCTGGTGATTCTCTGATCCACCTCTACGCAGACGACACCATTTTGTATACTTCTGGCCCCTCTTTGGATACTGTGTTAACTAACCTCCAGACGAGCTTCAATGCCATACAACTCTCCTTTCCTGGCCTCCAACTGCTCTTAAATGCAAGTAAAACTAAATGAATGCTATTCAATCGATCACTGCCCTCACCTGCCCGCCCGTCCAGCATCACTACTCTGGACGGCTCTGACTTAGAATACGTGGACAACTACAAATTCCTAGGTGTCGGGTTAGACTGTAAACTCTCCTTCCAGACGGACATTAAGCATCTCCATTCCAAAATTAAATCTAGAATCAGCTTCCTATATCGCAACACAGCATGCTGCTTCACTCATGCTGCCAAACATACCCTAGTAAAACTGACTATCCTACCGATCCTCAACTTCGGCGATGTCATCTATAAAATAGCCTCCAACACTCTACTCAACAAATTGGATGCAGTCTATCACAGTGCCATCTGTTTTGTCACCAAAGCCCCATACACTACCCACCACTGCGACCTGAGCGCTCTCGTTGGTTGGCCCTCGCTTCATACTCATCGCCAAACCCACTGGTTACAGGTTATCTACAAGTCTCTGCTAGGTAAAAACTTGTCACCATAGCAGCACCCACTCGTAGCACCCGCTCCAGCAGGTATATCTCACTGGTCACCCCCAAAGCCAATTCCTCCTTTGGTCGCCTTTCCTTCCAGTTCTATGATGCCAATGACTGGAACGAACTGCAAAAATCACTGAAGCTGGAGTCTCATATCTCTCTCACTAGCTTTAAGCACCAGCTGTCAGAGCAGCTCACAGATCACTGCACCTGTACATAGCCCATCTGTAAACATCCCATCTATCTACCTCATCCCCATACTGTGTTTATTTATTTATCTTGCTCCTTTGCACCCCAGTATCTCTACTTACACATTCATCTTCTGCACATCTACCATTCCAGTGTTTAATTGCTATATTGTAATTACTTCACCACCATGCCCTATTTATTGCCTTTCCTCCCTTATCTTACCTCTTTTGCACACTGTACATAGATTTTTTCTATTTTTTTCTATTCTATTATCGACTGTATGTTTTAACAATAAATACAAATCTGTTATGGTCAATGACCTTATGGGGTCATGCACCAAATGTTTTAGAGTGTTGTGAAAGAAATGATATCTTATATTTTATCCATGAAATGTATCAAATTAAATAGTCTCATGGCCCCTCAGTTTCAATAGGGCTGACTTCTCTGCATGACAGTCACTTCGACAAGGGAATGTATGGTTTCAACTGATATGGAAAGAAGGGAGCAGAAATGGAGTATGGGCCTACTGTCTGTTTGGTGTGATTAAAAACCTAAAGTCCACATTTTGACAGGTGGTACTTGCTCCATCCCTTGGCCCTTTAACATGAGTGCCATAGTTAAAAACCTGCATTGGAATTTTGCAGATTGCGTTTTTCCACTTTGTTTTCTGCATGTTTCTCATAGCTCATGTTTTATCGCAAAATCCCCTTTCAGCTGATAAAAAGTGTGTGGTTGCAATTGATTCTTCAAATAATGAATGGCATGTAATGGTGCTCGTTTTAATGAATCCCAACAAAACCAGTATATAAATAAATAACTATGTAATTATTATGCAATTACCATGTTATTTCTAAATACCACTATGTAGGTTAGGGAAGGTATAAGTGGAGTCTCTGGAATGGAGTAGAGCTGCATGATGAAATCATGTGAATGAAAAGGTCACATTAACCCAAGGCCATTTGGTATCAAGCTTTGCTACTGGACAAAAGAAGGTCAGGGGTGACTCATCTGATTCTGTCACAGGCCCTGTGTCTATGTTGTGCTTTTGGCTCAGTTCCTTTCATTAAATCTCTGCATGTTTTTTTTTTATCTCTTTCCTAATGGGTAAAATACACAATATACACAACATGTCTAGAAGTATGTGTATATCCATTCAAATGAGTGGATTCAGCTATTTCAGCCATACACGTTGCTGACAGGTGTATAAAAGCACACAGCCATGCAATTTCCAACATCGGCAGTAGAATGGCCTGTACTGAAGAGCTCAGTGACTTTCAACGTGACACTGTCATAAGATGCCACCTTTCCAACAAGTCAGTTCATCAAATTTCTGGAATCATCTAGGAGCAACTACAGCTCAGCCGTGAAGTTGTGGGCCACAAAAAAACATCTGTCCTCAGTTGCAACACTCAACTCGAGTTCCAAACTGCCTCTGGAAGCAACGTCAGCTCAAGAACTGTTCGCCGGGAGCTTCATGAAATGGGTATCCATGGCCGAGCAGCCGCACACAAGCCTGAGATCACTATACACAATGCCAAGCGTCAGCTGGAGTGGTGTCAATTTTGCCGCCATTTGACTCTGGAACATTGGAAATACATTCTCTTGAGTGATCAATCACTCTTCACCATCTGGCAGTCCAACGGACGAATCTGGGTTTGGCGGATGCCAGGACAATGGTGCCTGCCCCAAAGCATAGTGCCAACTGTAAAGTTTAGTGGAGGAGGAATTATGGTCTGGGGCTGTTTTTCATGGTTCGGGATAGGGAAATCTTAATGCTACAGCATACAATGACATTCTAGATGATTCTGTGCCTTCAACTTCGTGGCAACATGATAATGCCCCCATGCACAAAGCGAGGTCTATACAGAAATGGTTTGTCGAGATCGGTGTGGAAAACATGACTGGCATGCACAGAGCCCTGACCTCAACCCCATCGAACACCTTTGAGATCAATTGGAATGCTGACTGCGAGCCAGGCCTAATCGCCCAAAATCAGTGCCCAACCTCACTAATGCTGTTGTGGCTGAATGGAAGCAAGTCCCCGCAGCAATGTTCCAACATCTAGTGGAAAGCCTTCCCAGAAGAGTGGAGGCTGTTATAGCCGCAAAGAGGGGACCAACTCCATATTAATGCCCATGATTTTGAATGAGATGTTTGGCGAGCAGGTGTCCACATACTTTTGGGCATGTAGTGTATGCACTGCATCCAGCCTAGATAATCTGACTCAATTTACCCTGTAAATTTGGCACATGACAATGTGTGTGTGTGTGTGTGTGTGTGTGTGTGTGTGTGTGTGTGTGTGTGTGTGTGTGTGTGTGTGTGTGTGTGTGTGTGTGTGAGATGTGAACCAGTGTGTGTGTGTGTCTCTCTCACAGTATTTTTATGAGAGAACTAGAGCTGGCATACAGATGGTTTTGAGGTCAGGACAGCACCAGCCCTAGAGCTGAGAGACCATCACTCCTGCCTTTGGATGCCCTTGAAAAGCCCTGGGCATAGATTCAGGACAGCTCAATCTCTCACAACTTTTTCACACCACTCTCAGAATCCCATATCAGTCGTAAATCTCAAAAACCTTCAGACTGCATAGCCAATAATGACAGAGTTGGCCCCATAGGCTTAAATGAATTTAGCACACTGCACTGGATCAACTTCAGCCGTACACTGCTAGCATGGCATTTTCTCCGCTGGTAGAATAGGGAAAAACCTTGAGGAGCAACAGTATAGCAACTGACACGCTATACTCCTTCGTGGTATATCCATATATCACACAGGAGAAAATGCATGATATTGAAATGTACGTTATATACCCTTAACATACCATTATTAAACAGAAACATGGTGATACAGGACAAGGTTGAGAAATATGGTTAACAACATCTAACATGACATGCACCATGGAGCATCAAATTGTTTGTGTAGCAGTTTGGAGAGATGTAATATTTACAGGGCTCTTAACAACTCCCATCAAGGTCTGATTGGGCCCAAGGTCTCCTCAAATCAAAAATAAATGGATTTGTTTCATGCGCCGAATGCAGGTGTAGACCTTACTGTGAAATGCTTACTTACTGCCCTTAACCAACAATGCAGTTTTAAGAAAAATATGTACTAAATAAACAAAAGTAAAAAATGAAAGAGCAACAATAAAATAACAACAATGAGGCTATATACAGGGAGTACCGGTACCGAGTCAATGTGCGGGGATACAGGTTAGTCGAGGTAATTCAGGTAATATGTAGGTAGGGGTAATGTGACTATGCATAGATAATAGATAATAAACAGCTAGTAGCAGCAGCGTAAAAAAATGGGGGGGGGGGGGGGGGGGTCAATGCAAATAGTCCGTGTAGCCATTTCATTAGCTGTTCAGCAGTCTTATGGCTTGGAGGTAGAAGCAGGAAGGCAGGAAAGACATGCCATCTGCAAGTCAGCAGAATCACAAGCAGCTAGCCTGGAGCAACCCTTATGGGTAGGACATGGAGTTTTCCCTGGTCTGGGCCCGAAATTCATAAAGCATCTCAGAGTAGCAGTGCTGATCTCTTATAGATGGTGTTTCAGAAAGCAAAACTGATCTTAGATCAGCACTGCCTCTGGAAGCAACGTCAGCTCAAGCACTCATACTCATACAGCACTCATACTCTGAGATGCTTTGTGGATATGGGCACAGGTCAAGGAATAAAGGAAACACTTCTGACTTGAATTATGATTCATAGCTATGGCCAGGCGATTCCCTGACCATGTGTCCTGACTAGGAAACCAACATCAGATCAGTGGTACAGTATGTTAGGAAAGGAGATACAAAATAAAACACTATTGAAAAGCAGTGGAACATAGCTTGTATGTAGCCTGTGCCTGAGCAGGAAAAAGTAAACATGGATCAGCCTAGCCCAGGGCTCTATGGCCTTAATCTGAGGGATTAGGGCATCAGAAATGATGCTGTGACTGTGTGTTTGTGTGCACGTGTGTGTGTGTGTGTGAATGTGTGTGTGTGCGCGTGTATACTTGCAAATTAATCCATGTACGCGCACGTGTGTGTGCATACTTGTCCGTGCATGTGTGTTTGTGTTGCATTTGTGGTAGGCAGGCAGGCAGGGAGGTGGCCACGGGTTAAGAACTAAAGCCGCTTGGCCCAGATGAGATGGCTCTCAGGCTCTCTGCCAATCCCACCACAGCCAGCAACCCACTCTCACTGAGAGACGGTGAGCTAGGACACACCCACACAGACATGACTGTCAGACTGCTGCCTTCTCCCTCTCAATCGCTGTTTTCGCTCTCTCTACTGATTTGTTGATATCTATGTTTTTTTGCTGGGATGGAACAAAAACCAGCACACGCCTTGAGTCCCTTTCAAATGTAATTACATTGCAATGTTTTTAAACACATCACTCATGTCTTCTTGCCATCTTGGCTTCATGCCTGGTTCACTGAATAGGTCATTGCAATTTAACATGCTCTGTTACTAATAGAGCACTGTTGTCTCTAACGAATGAACTTTGTTAATGTAGCCCTTTCCTGCAGCCAAATGACCTAGTGGCCTCATGTGTGGAATGTTATTCATATTTTCCATAATTTTATATCTAATCAGCACGGTTTTGTAATATTTCAGTCTTCTGTGATGTATATAAAGTGTAATATTGGGATGCAAGCTCAATATGTAAAACATTTCAACTCTAAAGCTGAGAGGGTACATGTACTTCTTTTTTTAAGCCCATAACCATGTGTTGAGGTGTATACTTTGTTTCAAAGTAGATTTCTTAAAGGCTACTAAGAAACACTGTGACCCTGATTTAGGGGTCATTGAGCTCACAGTACCCTAGGAGGACTCAGTAGATGAGGCTTATGAGCGAAAACATCTGCGCTATGCCGATCTAGCTGCCGAAGCACGGCATCATGGCTGGAACACAGAAGTCCGACCAGTGGAGGTGGGCTGCAGAGGTTTTGTGGCAACATCTACAACCAGACTGCTTAGAGACCTGGGAATTAAGGGCCAGAGCCAGCGTTCGGCAATCAAAGCTGTATCGGAGGCGGCAGAAGGCAGCAGTCAGTGGCTCTGGATGAAGAGGAAAGACCCCAGCTGGGCCCCGAAGTGAGAGGGCCAGGAGGTATGTGGTCAACAATGCTTGACTCAGGGAGGAGGACGCCCCTGCCATGCATAGTCCCATGGGATGTTGGCTATCAACAACAAGGCAACTCCTATGACTAATTGGGAATGGGACGCAAGCGTAGGATTTATCACCCTGTCGCTGGCCGCCTTTGGGCAGGGTGTATAGTGTGAAAGGCCGAAACACCCTAGGAACCAAAGGTACACTACTGACGATGCGCTCCCCAAATTTCACCAGGCTCACTGTTCATGAACTCTTGGAAGTGCTTGCACAAAGGATAGTAACACATCATCCTGTGTTCTTGGAATCAATCTTAAAGGCTACTAAGAAACACTCTGTGACCCTGATTTAGCCCAGTGCAGTAAAATGTTAATCAAATCTGTTGAATTGAGGCATTCTGATAAAGTACGCTAGATTTTTGTCTTAATGTGTGTTTTTAACCTTTAACCTTAAAATGTTTATTAATTATGAAATTATAAAAAATATGAATAACATTCCACCCATGAGACCATTAGAGGGCGATTTGTTCAGGAAAGGGTTGTGTAGTGGTCTGGGTGTAGCTGGTGCAGAGGAGTCAGGCGCAGGACAGCAGAGATGAGTAACACAAGTAACTTTACTCAAATATTCCAATAACAACGTAATACCGAGCCCACAATAACGGACCGAACATACATAAAACAATCACGCACAAAAACCATGGGGAAAACAGAGGGTTAAATAATGAACATGTAATTGAGGAATTGAAACCAGGTGTGTAAAACAAAGACAAAACAAATGGAAAATTAAAAGTGGATCGGCGATGGCTAGAAGGCCGGTGACGTCGACCGCCGAACGCCTCCCGAACAAGGAGAGGGACCGACTTCGGCGGAAGTCGTGACAGGTTGGAATTTCCAAGACTGGATGAGACAGTGTATCACTGAATTGGTGGTTCTGGTCTCTATACAAGTATAGAAAGGATGAATAAGGAAGAGGAAATTAAGCCATGATAAATTGTACTGAGCAATATCCCTCGGAGTTTGAATCAATCTGCATATGCACAGTTTTACAAGAGCTATTTAGCCATATCAGGTTTTGTTCTGCTGTATATGATTCAACATGTCTTCAGTAAAGCAGGCTAAACCCTGAGCTAGGAGAGAGAGAAGAGAGAGAAGTGCCTTCCCTGACTCAATCACTCCTTCCCTGACTCAACCTGACTCATTCACTCCTTCACTGACTCAATCTCACTGTCACATTCTGACCTTAGTTCCTTTGTTATGTTTTTGTTTTAGGTTGGTCAGGGCGTGAGTTGGGGTGGGTAGTCTATGTTCTTTTTTCTATGTGTTTGGCCTAGTAGGGTTCTCAATCAGAGGCAGGTGTCGTTCGTTGTCTCTGATTGAGAATCATACTTAGGTAGCCATTTCCCACCTGTGTTTTGTGGGTGATTATTTTCTGTTTTGTGTCTTCACCAGACAGGACTGTTTCGTTGTCATTTCGTTCTTTCACTTTGTTGTTTTGTTATTCAGTGTTCAGTTGATTTATTAAATATTAACATGGACACATACCACGCTGCGCATTGGTCCGATCTTGACTACTCCTCGTGAGAGGAGGACGAATTACTTTACACTGACTCAATCTATCCTTCCCTGACTCAACCTGACTCAATCTCTATTTCCCTGACTCAATCTCTCCTTCCCTGACTCAACCTGACTAAATCGCTCCTTCCCTGACTTAATCTCTCCTTCCCTGACTCAAACTGACTCAATCACTCCTTCCTGACTCAATCTCTCCTTCCCTGACTCAATCTCTCCTTCCCTTTCCCTAAGGGAGAACACACAGGAAGGTTTGCTCTCAATCCCAGCTCCTAATAATAGACAACATTAAACTCTCAAATGCTTTTAGGAGGAAACATTATTCTCCATTACTGTTGCCGGGTAGAAACCCACCGTGACCGTTCGTTATTCGTCTTCCACAAGCATCTCTGAGGACGAGTCAAATGCCATATCATCCTTCCCCCATCGGCACCACGATGAAAGTGTCTTTATTGAAATGGTTTTGATATCAGATCCATCTCCCTGACAACATACCTGCTACATAATATAAACAAGCAAGGTATTTTGCAAAGGTGCCGAAGCAGTGGCTCACCCTTCCACATCGGATCAAAGGAGACAGAAGCATCTGGAGGATTTCATGTTCGAAGCTTAATGGTCAGGAAGTTCCTCATTAGTGATGCTTTTAATTAGGCTGCCAGTGAGTCTTCTCTTGCACAGCAGCCCAGCACAGCACAACCGTACAATACACCGTCTGTATGACCCAGATTGCAATGCTCCCTCAGAGATCCTAGTGTGCCTTATATAGTGTGCTAAATAAATATTTTGCTGCTTAGATGCCAGGGAGTTCAAAGGTTTTGTGATTTGAGGATGAAGTATCTAAATTAAGAAACACTTAAATTGTACTTGGTTAGTGAGAAGTTATTGTAGCTCCAAGTTGTTTTTGCTGTGGAATAAGGTAATACAGAACCTCTGGGCTATGATGTTGAATTCCTAGTGGTTTTATATCAGGAACCAAACTATCTCCCCTAATTCACTATCCATTACCTTACTTCAGCCCTCTTGCCAATGCCCTACTTTATTTTCTGTTCTCCCTCACCTGCTGTGTAGGCTGCTCTGCACCTTATATCTTATCATATCCAAAACCCAACTCCACACCTTCCCCCTCTATCACCCTCTATCTTCCCGATCACCACCCACTCTGCCCCATCCACTTACCAGCAAAGCAGCACACTCGAATCTCCCCCCAACCACCACCAACCACCACTCTCCTCTCTCCTGATAACACTGAGGTCCTGTGAGGTTGGCTATCTCACACAGAGAGTAGTAATTGCATTCTCCTCACTGCTGTGCCATTGTCCAATATTTCACCTAATAGTGTTTCTCTGACTGGGAGCTTTGTGGAACTCAAAAACCAATACAATCTCCTTTGTATTCAGCTTACTGCAATATAACTGTTATTTGTACAGTTTATACAAATTGATGTTTTTTACAGTACTGTAGGTCAACGTAGAAAATAATCTATGTTGGTGTATTTTTCAACAGGCTCCTGTCACACCCTGACCATAGTTTGCTTTGTATGTTTCTATGTTTTGGTTGGTCAGGGTGTGAGCTGAGTGGGCATTCTATGTTACATGTCTAGTTTGTCTATTTCTATGTCTGGCCTGATATGGTTCTCAATCAGAGGCAGGTTTTAGTCATTGTCTCTGATTGGGAACCATATTTAGGTAGCCTGGGTTTCACTGTGTGTTTGTGGGTGATTGTTCCTGTCTCTGTGTTTGCACCAGATAGGACTGTTTCGGTTTTCACATGTTCATTATTTTGGTAGTTTATTCATGTATAGTTTTCCTTTATTAAAATAACATGAATCATCACAACGCTGCATTTTGGTCCGACTCTCCTTCACATCAAGAGAACCGTTACAGCTCCAAAAACAATGTAGGCCTACCTGCCAATGAATTTGAATGTCGCATCACCTGACCACTAAAATAATCAGCTGTGAAGATGTAATGTACAGTAGTTGCTTACTGTTTAAAAAAATAAATATAATTACACCTTTATTTAACCAGGTAGGCCAGTTGAGAACACCTTTATTTAACCAGGTAGGCCAGTTGAGAACAAGTTCTCATTTACATCTGCGACCTGGCAACATTAAAACAAAGCAATTCAACAAAAACAACACAGAGTTACACATCAACAAACGTACAGTCAATAACACAATAGAAAAATCTATGTACAGTGTGTGCAAATGTAGAAGAGTTGGGAGGTAAGGCAATAAATAGGCCATAGAGGCTAAATAATTACAATTTAGCATTAACACTGGAGTGATAGATGTGCAGATGATGATGTGCAAGTAGAGATACTGGGGAGCAAGAGAATAAGTAACAATATGGGGATGAGGTAGTTGGGTGGTGTCACGAATATCACCGAAGGTGGTTCCCCTTCCCGTTCGGGAGGCGCTCGGCAGTCATCGTCGCCGGTCTACTAGCTGCCACCGATCCCTTTTTCCCCGTTTCGTTTGGTTTTGTCTAATTGGTTTCACCTGTTCCTTGTTGGGGTTTTTGGGTTGGGGTTATTTAAGTTCGGTTAGCCCGCCTGTGTTTGTGCGGGCTTGTTACTGTTATGTCAAGAGGTGTACCTGATCCTTTTTGTGTTTTTTTTTTTTTTGCTGTCTGGTGAGGTACCAGTTTGTACTTGGGTAGAGTTTATTACGCCTGTGTTCGGCGTCACCCGTTGTACGTTTTTCTGTTGGACATTAAAATATTTTTTTCCCGAATCCTCTGCTCTCTGCGCCTGACTCCACACCCATTACTCTTCGAGCGTTACAGGTGGGCTATTTACAGATTGGCTGTGTACAGGTACAGTGATTGGCAAGCTGCTCTGACAGCTGATGCTTAAAGTTAGAGAATGAGATATAAGTTTCCAGCTTCAGTGATTTTTGCAATTTGTTGAAGTCATTGGCATCAGAGCACTGGAAGGAAAGGCAGCCAAAGGAAGTGTTGGCTTTGGGGATGACCAGTGAAATATACCTGCTGGAGCCTGCGCTACGGGTTGGTGTTGCTATTGTGACCAGTGAGCTGAGATAAGGTGGGGCTTTACCTAGCATAGACTTATGGATGACCTAGAGCCAGTGGATTTGGTGACGAATATGTAGTGAGGGCCAGCCAACGAGAGCATACTGGCCGCAGTGGTGGGTAGTGTATGGGGCTTTGGTGACAAAACGGAGGGCACTGTGATAGACTACATCCAGTTTGCCGAGTAGAGTATTGGAGGCTATTTTGTAAATGACATTGCCGAAGTCAAGGATCGGTAGGATAGTCAGTTTTACATTGGTATGTTTGGCAGCATGAGTGAAGGAGGCTTTGTTGCGAAATAGGAAGCTGATTCTAGATTTCATTTTGGATTGGAGATGCTTAATGTGAGTCTGGAAGGAGAGTTTACAGTCTAACCAGACACCTAGGAATTTGTAGTTGTCCACATATTCCAAGTCAGAACCGTCCATAGTAGTGATGCTAGTTGTGCAGGAGTGTGTGGGCAGCAATCGGTTGGAGAGCATGCAGTTAGTTTTACTAGCATTTACGAGCTGTTGGAGGCCACAGAAGGAGTGTTGTAAGGCATTGAAGCTCGTGAGAATGTGAGAATAACGTACTCCTGAATGGCTGCCAAGAAATGGAATAATCCTAACAGAGGTAGTTGCACAGGGCACTCTGACTACAATGACAAACATATAAGTACTAATGGTTTTAAAAAGCCTGATGTAGTTTTCTCTCTCTCTCCATCTCTCTGGTACCAGGTCACATAGACAGGCAGAGTGAGTGCTATGGATTAGTGCTTTCTCCACTCCACTGCTGCACTGTGCACACCCAAGGTAGCCTCTATTCACACACATCTAAGAATCTATAATCCACGAACACAGCCACGGTCTTTAATACTCTCCCCGGTCTTTAATACTCTCCCGCTCTCAACCCTCTTTCTCCCCTCTCTCCCTTACTCCTCCACTCTTTCCCACTCTCCACTATTCTCCCCCTCTCTCCTCTCTCCCCATCTCTCCCCATCCCTCTCTACATTCTCTCTTTCTCTCTCCTCTATACTCCCCCTCTCTTCCTCTCTCCCATTCTACCCCCCTCCCATCTCACCTCTTCTCTCCTCTCTCCCAGGCTCTCTCCCCTCTCTCGTCTTCTCTCCCCCTTTGTGTTGAGTGGCTTTACTCTTCCAGAGGGTAACATTTCCGCTGGCACTCAGGCTTTTTTCTGAGGTCCTTTCCCTCTCTTTCAGGAGCACAGTTTTCACATTCACCCCATCTCTGTCATTTATTTTTACAAGGCACTCTCTTTCTCCCTTTCTCTCATGTGTATTCTATCATGGTTAAAGCATTAAGATCTTAAAGTGACCCCTCGAGTTGACATGGAGTTTCAGTAAAAGCTCTAGCTAGTGAAAGATGCCGTTGACATAATTTTTTAATGTAGAACCACTACTGTACTTATTTTTCTCAAAGAGCTTTGCACACCTGGATTTATATTTGCACATGATTCATTTTACAATAATTGATAATCGCTAGACAGCAATTTTCAAGTCTTGCCATAGATTTTCAAGCCGATTTAAGTCAAACCTGTAACTAGGCCACTTAGGAACATTAAATGTTGGCTTGGTAAGCAACTCCAGTGTATATTTGGCCTTGTGTTTTAGGTTACTGTTCTGCTGAAAGGTGAATTTCTATCCCAGTGTCTGTTTGAAAGCAAACTGAAGCAGGTTTTTCTCTAGGATTTTGCCTGTGTTTAGCTCTATTCCGTTTCTTTTTATCCTAAAAATCTCCCTTGCCGATGACAAGCATACCCATGATGCAGCCACCATCATGCTTGAAAATATGAAAAGTGGTACTCAGTGATGTGTTGTGTTGGATATGATCCAAACATAACACTTTGTATTCAGGACATAAAGTACATTTCTTTGCCACCTTTTTTGCAGTTTTACTTTAGTGACTTATTGCAAACAGAATGCATGTTTTAGAATATTTGTATTCTGCACAGGCTCCTTCTTTTCACTGTCAATTAGGTTAGTATTGTGGAGTAACTACATTGTTGTTGATCCATCCTAAGTTTTCTCTTATCACAGCCATTAAACTATGTAACTGCTTTATTTACCAATGGCCTCATGGCGAAATCCTGAGCGGATTCCTTCCTTTCCGGCAACTGGGTTAGGAAGGACGCCTGTATCTTTGTAGTGACTCGGTGTGTTGATACACCATCCAAAGTGTAATTAATAACTTTATCATGCTCAAAGGGATATTCAATGTCTGCTTTTTACCCATTTTTACCCATCTACCAATAGGTGCCCTTCTTTGTGTAATCGATTTGAAATGGCTAGCTAGTTAACGGGGTGCGCGCTAATGGCGTTTCAATCAGTGACGTCACTCGCTCTGAAGACCTTGAAGTAGTTGTTCCCCTTGCTCTGCAAGGGCTGCGGCTTTTGTGACGTGATGGGTAACGATGCTTCGAGGGTGGAAGTTGTTGATGTGTGCAGAGGGTCCCTGGTTCGGGGTGAGGAAAGGGAAGGAAGCTATACTGTTACATTGATGCTGTTGACCCGGATCACTGGTTGCTGCGAAAAAGGGGGTGAGTGTAACCAATGTGAAATGGCTAGCTAGTTAGCGGGGTGCGCGCTAATAGCGTTTCAATTGGTGATGTCACTCGCTCTGAGACCTTGAAGTAGTTGTTCCCCTTGTGGCGCAATGGGTAACGATGCTTCAAGGGTGACTGTTGTCTATGTGCAGAGGGTCCCAGGTTCGAGTCCAGGTAGGGGCGAGGAGAGGGACGGAAGCAACACTGTTACATTCGCAAGGCATTGGAAAACCTCCCTGGTCTTTGTGGTTGAATCTGTGTTTGAAATTCACTGCTTGACTGATGGACCTTACAGATAATTGGTTCTGTGGGGTACAAAAAGGTAGTCATTGAAAAATCATGTGAAACACTGTTATTGCACACAGGGTGAGTCCATGCAACTTTCTTCTATAGAGCTCCATTTTTATGGAATGGTCTGTCTTTAAGTCTTTATTGAAGACTCATCTCTTCATTAGGTCCTATGATTGAGTGTAGTCTGGCCCAGGGGTGTGAAAGTGAACGGAAAGGCACTGGAACGACGAAGCACCCTTGCTGTCTCTGCCTGACCGGTTCACTTCTCTCCACTGGGATTCTCTGCCTCTAACCCTGTTACGGAGGATAAGTTACTGGCTTACTGGTGCTCTTCCATGCCGTCCCTAGGAGAGGTGCGTCACTTGAGTGGGTTGAGTCTCTGATGTGATCTTCCTGTCCGGGTTGGTGCCCTCCTCGGGTTCATGCCATGGGGGAGATCTTTGTGGGCTTTACTCTGCCTTGTCTCAGAGTAGTACGTTGGTGGTTGAAGATATCCCTCTAGTGGTGTGAGGGCTGTGCTTTGGCAAAGTGGGTGGGGTTATATCCAGCCTGGTCTTATCCGGTGTCCTGTGTAAATTTAAGTGTGCTTCCTCTAATTCCCTCTCTCTTTCTCTTTCTCTTCTCTTGGAGGACCTCAGCCCTAGGACCATGCTTGACTACCTGGCCTGATGACTCTTTGCTGTCCCCAGTCCACCTGGTTGTGCTGCTGCTTCAGTTTCAACGGTTCTGCCTGCGGCTATGGAACCCTGACCTGTTTACCGGACGTGCTACCTTGTCCCGTGACCTGCTGTTTCCGACTCCCTTTCTCTACTGCACCTGCTGTCTCTAACTCTGAATGATCGCCTATGAAAAGTCAACTGACATTTACTCCTGAGGTGCTGACCTGTTGTACCCTCTACAACCACTGTGATTTTATTAATTGACCCTGCTGGTCATCTATGACCGTTTGAACATCTTGGCCATGTACAGTTATAATTGCCGCCCTGCACAGCCAGAAAAGGATCAGCCACCCCTGAGAGCCTGGTTCCTCTCTAGATTTCTTCCTAGGTTCCTGCCTTTCTAGGGAGCTTTTCCTAGCCACTGTGCTTCTACATCTGCATTGCTTGCTGTTTGGGGTTTTAGGCTGGGTTTCTGTATAGCACTTTGTGACATTGGCTCATGTAAAAAGGGCTTAATAAATACATTTGATTGATTGATTGATTGATCGACTGATTGATTGTGTGACTTGTTAAGCAAATCTTTACAAATCCATAACAAAGGGGTTGAATATTTATTCCCTCAAGACATTTCAGCTTTTCATTTTTTATTAATTTGAAAAAGTTCCACTTTCACATTATGGGGTATTGTGTGACACAAAATCTCTATTTTATCCATTTTAAATTCAGTCTGTAAAATGTGGGAAAAGTCGATTGGTGTGAATACTTTCTGAAGGCACAGTAGATCTCTCTGTTCAATATCACTTACCATTCAACTTCTTGACCAGTTGTCTGGGACAGGGTTGTTTCGATGTGCCAATTCGTAGGCAAGTTCTCTGCATTTAAGGCTACTAAGCACATGAAACTGGTCTGAGAGATTCTTGATATGTTTTGCAAGCTGACTCCATGTCATCAGATAAGACCTCGTGTGACTCTGCTACTCTATCATAGCCTTTCACAGGTACATCTTCATTTTCTGTTTTGCCAATGTACCTCCTCAGTGTCTTTCAGCGTATGTTTTCATCCCTTGCTTCTATTTGATTAGACTTCAACCCTTCTCTCACTTCCTTGGCTGCTCTCTCAAGAACATGAAGGGAGGCTAGACCCCTTCTTGTTTTACGTTTGTACACACAGGGCATGATGATGTCTGCTCTGTAACAATAAAAATGCTCTATCTGAAGTTCATATGCATGACACATTGCACAAATACTATGCATAGTATGCATAAAACCTTACAAAATGTAATCATCATTTGTATGGGGTATGGTGACCATTGGCTCAAAATACCCAATGGCCATTGACTCAACTTATACTCCAAGGCAAACATATTGACTATATTCGTCCACACAGCTACAAGGATGCACTACAGGATGGCAGGTAGCATAGCAGTTAGAGTGTTGGGCCAGTAACCAAACGGTTTCTAATTTCAAATCCCTGAGCTGACTAGGTGAAAAATATGTTGATCTGTCCTAGAGCAAGGTACTGAACCCGAGTTGCCCCATGGTCACTGTCAATAATGGCTGATCCCTAGCCATGACCCCACTCTCAGTGAGATATGAAAGAATTTCACACCACACACTTGTACAGGTTACACACTTGAGTGAATCAGGACACATATAAGCACCCCCTATTTAACTTTCATACTAGGCTCAGGACCTCCTATGGTAGTTTAAAGAGACCCCAACTGATGGGATATTAAAACAATATACAGTGCCTTGCGAAAGTATTCGGCCGCCTTGAACTTTGCAACCTTTTGCCACATTTCAGTCTTCAAACATAAAGATATAAAACTGTATTTTTTTGTGAAGAATCAACAAGTGGGACACAATCATGAAGTGGAACGACATTTATTGGATATTTCAAACTTTTTTAACAAATCAAAAACTGAAAAATTGGGCGTGCAAAATTATTCAGCCCCTTTACTTTCAGTGCAGCAAACTCTCTCCAGAAGTTCAGTGAGGATCTCTGAATGATCCAATGTTGACCTAAATGACTAATGATGATAAATACAATCCACCTGTGTGTAATCAAGTCTCCGTATAAATGCACCTGCACTGTGATAGTCTCAGAGGTCCGTTAAAAACGCAGAGAGCATCATGAAGAACAAGGAACACACCAGGCAGGTCCGAGATACTGTTGTGAAGAAGTTTAAAGCCGGATTTGGATACAAAAATATTTCCCAAGCTTTAAACATCCCAAGGAGCACTGTGCAAGCGATAATATTGAAATGGAAGGAGTATCAGACCACTGCAAATCTACCAAGACCTGGCCGTCCCTCTGAACTTTCAGCTCATACAAGGAGAAGACTGATCTGAGATGCAGCCAAGAGGCCCATGATCACTCTGGATGAACTGCAGAGATCTACAGCTGAGGTGGGAGTCTCTGTCCATAGGACAACAATCAGTCGTATATTGCACAAATCTGGCCTTTATGGAAGAGTGGCAAGAAGAAAGCCATTTCTTAAAGATATCCATAAAGTGTCGTTTAAAGTTTGCCACAAGCCACCTGGGAGACACACCAAACATGTGGAAGAAGGTGCTCTGGTCAGATGAAACCAAAATTGAACTTTTTGGCAACAATGCAAAACGTTATGTTTGGCGTAAAAGCAACACAGCTCATCACCCTGAACACACCATCCCCACTGTCAAACATGGTGGTGGCAGCATCATGGTTTGGGCCTGCTTTTCTTCAGCAGGGACAGGGAAGATGGTTAAAATTGATGGGACGATGGATGGAGCCAAATACAGGACCATTCTGGTAGAAAACCTGATGGAGTCTGCAAAAGACCTGAGACTGGGACGGAGATTTGTCTTCCAACAAGACAATGATCCAAAACATAAAGCAAAATCTACAATGGAATGGTTCAAAAATAAACATATCCAGGTGATAGAATGGCCAAGTCAAAGTCCAGACCTGAATCCAATCGAGAATCTGTGGAAAGAACTGAAAACTGCTGTTCACAAATGCTCTCCATCCAACCTCACTGAGCTCAAGCTGTTTTGCAAGGAGGAATGGGAAAAAATGTCAGTCTCTCGATGTGCAAAACTGATAGAGACATACCCCAAGCGACTTACAGCTGTAATCGCAGCAAAAGGTGGCGCTACAAAGTATTAACTTAAGGGGGCTGAATCATTTTGCACGCCCAATTTTTCAGTTTTTGATTTGTGTCCCACTTGTTGTTGATTCTTCACAAAAAAATACAGTTTTATATCTTTATGTTTGAAGCCTGAAATGTGGCAAAAGTTCGCAAAGTTCAAGGGGGCCGAATACTTTTGCAAGGCACTGTACTTTGGTTGAGATACAAGCATCATAAAACCTCTGACACAATACATTAATTTGACTTTTGTGAAAATCTGTTTTCTGGACCTAACTTGCTTACCACTTTTTCCATGTGGTTTCTTCCTTCACAGACTCCCTGAAATGATGACCTCTTCCTCAATATTTGGTCACATGATTCATTTTGTGTATGGTTCCCTAGAAACAAGGGGAGGTTCAACTAACCCTTTGCTCAACTTATCCCACACTGTAAGTGCTTCTTTGCCCCCTATTCATATACATAATGATACATTTTGTATTTTTTACAACTTCGGCAGAAAATAACTCCAAAGGAAAAGTCATGAACGCTTGACTGAACGTGATGGTGAACCAAGGCAGTCTTTCAACTTGACCTTGACATGGTATAGTAGCTGTCAGACCAGTGCAACCAGTGCATGGTGACAGTAAAAGCTTTTAGTTTCAAATAATTAGGTTCAGAGAATGCTATACAAGTCCTGCAGCCTACTTCAGATAACTGGCAGTAACCATAGAGGAGAGGAAAACAAAATAGAGGAATACATAAGCAAAAATTAAATGGAACCTTGTCTTGCATCTAAAAAGAACATCAAAAGAGATGCTCAAACACAGAAGGCAACCTTACATTTGATGTGCAATCTCCCTCCCTCCCTCCCTCCCTCCCTCCCTCCCTCCCTCCCTCCCTCCCTCCCTCCCTCCCTCCCTCCCTCGCACTTGCTCTCTCTCTCTCTCTCTCTCTCTCTCTCTCTCTCTCTCTCTGTTTCTCCCTCTCTCGCTCTGTCTCTCTCCCTCTCGCTCTCTCTCGCTCTCTCCCTCTCTCGTGAAGAGATGGTTGATGGGGATGAGTGTATGAACAAGGGAGTGAGATAGAGAAAGGGAGAGAGAGAGATAATGCCTTCTGAATGCATGATGAATTTAGTCATCAGGCTTAGGCTGACTGGGGGCCGATCGTAGCTGTGCAGTGCGCAGAGCAAGCGAGCGAACAAGCGTGCGTGTGAGTGAGTGTATGCGAGACCTTGCTCACAGGCACTCCATCATCAGCTATACCCTGCAGCCTCTCTCACTCTCTTATCCTCCTCCTGAAGAGAGAGAGAGAAAGAGAGAATCACGCAACACGCCAGAAAGAAGAAGTGGAGAAGATTTTAAAAACTCTCTCCTCTCTGCACTGCTCTTTTGCTGAGCGTGAGAGGGAAGGGAAGAGGGAGAGAGAGGGAGGCAGTGAGCTACAGAAATAAAACTGTGCTTCTTGTCGTCCGTGCTGCTTTCTCTGCTGTGGCTCCAGCCCACAGAGCTCTGATTGCCAGTGCTAGAGCAGTAGCAGTGTCTCTCTCTCTGCAGACTGCAGCCTGAGGAAGAGAGGATGCTTAATAACATGACAGACACCGAGGAGGGAGAGGGGGGACCCAACAGCCAGGGTGAGTTATGAAATATGTCACTGAGCTGTGAACGGGTGTGCAGGGGAGTGTGGGGGTGAATGTGCGTTTGTGCTGGGTGGTGGGAGGGGAGGGAGGTTAATAAGTGTGTTTGTGAGGGGGAGTTTAAATGTGTGTACAAGAGCAGTTTTTTGGGGGGCGGGGGGGGGGGTGTATGTGTGTGCAAGTGTGCATAAATGTGTGCATGTGAGTACAGTGCATGTCTTTGCAAGTTACAGTATGTACGAGAGAGTGTGTGTCTGTTTCCAGGGATATGGTGTGTTTGCCTGTGTCTCTCACTTCATGACAGAGACAGAGAGAGAGAGAGACAGAAAAATGGATGGACAGAGGAATGTATCTGTATCTCTGCACTCCTCTTCCTCCACTGGCTTATACAATCCTCAGCTGTGGCTGTTACTGCAAGGCTGCTGTGAATCTGTGGCAGGAATAATAATGGTGTTTCAGTGTTAAGAAGAGAAGAGGAGCAGCAGATAAAGTCCTGTAGTGCAACAGCCAGAGGACCAGTCTGCCTCATGGCACTGTCACTTGGCTCCCAAGCAGAGTCATGTTTGGGCAAGGGGACCGCCTGGGGATGCATATGTCAACCCCCATCTGTTTGCCAAGCGTTCAGGCCATTTCCTCTTTTATCTTAACTATAAACCCTCTGGTTTTTCTGAAGTTGAGTAAATACAGTGGGAGGACGGATGTCCCTGGACCGCTGGGTCTTTGCGGCAGAGCAGAGCGGTGCAGTAACATTTGTTTGTTTCTGCAGAGACACTTCTTTCCTTTAGATGTGGCTTGCAGTGATTTCAGCCCTTGCTTGTAGATGTATAGATCCACGTCATAGGCATCTTGTCTGGTCTGTGATACGGCTTAGAGAGCTCCTGGAGAGCGTCTGGGGAATCAATCCTCTCTTTAGGTGTTGCGATTCAACTCCAGGGATCTACAGAACTCATTCATTCTGATGTCTCGCCCCATCAAGGATTATCTTCCCATGGGGGAAAGATGAGCCATTCACAATGGTGGAAACTATGATAGCCCGATAGCCTTTGTTTGTTTGTGTGTGTGTGTGTGTGTGTGTGTGTGTGTGTGTGTGTGTGTGTGTGTGTGTGTGTGTGTGTGTGTGTGTGTGTGTGTGTGTGTGTGTGTGTGTGTGTGTGTGTGTGTGTGTGTGTGTGTGTGTGTGTGTGTGTGTGTGTGTGTGTGTGTGTGATTGAGTGTGTGTGCGCACGTGCCTGCTTGCGTGTGTGCATGTGCGTGTGCATTCACATCTTAAATCGTATTGAAAAGCCATTTCTTTGATTGGGGTCCACAGTATGCGTATGTGAGCAATGCAACAAAACGACTTCCCATGACAGGCTTGTGGGTGCTCCTTCTGTGTGTGCCTGTGTATGTGCGTGCATACGTGTACAGATGTAGTATCTTAATTTGATTACCCTGTTGCAGGAGAACTTTCCTGCATCATAGGCAATTTAAAACTTGTAGTGTATTTGAAGTTTAAAAAGGTTTCTGAAGTTTGTGACTTCCACTGTCACGATCATCGTAATGAGCGGATCAATGCGCAGCATGAGTTTAGTTCCACATATTTTTAATCTACGTGAAACAAACAAAACAATAAAAAAACAACGAAACCTGAAGTCATGACGTGCACACAGGCAACTAAACACAAACAATATCCCACAAAACACAGGTGGGGAAATGGCTACCTAAATATGATCCCCAATCAGAGGCAACGATAAGCAGCTGCCTCTAATTGGGAACCATATTAGCACCAACAAAGACATATTAGAACACCCCCTAGTCACACCCTAACCAACTACACCGTAGAGAACCAAGGGCTCTCCATGGTCAGGGCGTGACATCCACTTTGTAATTTCAGACTTCAAATGTATCAAACTCTACAAAAATGTCCATTAATTATAATCCACATAATAATTCACATTTCCTGTTGCTGCAGGATTATTGTCCTGCTGTAGCAAACTGGCTCAAACTGGCTCAAATTATGATCCTACATCTATAAGTGTGTGTGTTTGTGCTCTACATGGGAGATCTCTCTCCAAATCACCTCTGCCGTAAGGCAGGATTAATTATACACTGATAAAACAAATGAATTATGAATCACAGGGATTTCCCAAATTTATTATATGGCTGATATTTTTGCACATTTCAATTCTGCTTTTGAACTCCATACTTGTATTGATGTGAAGCAACGCTTTCCCAGCCACTGCAGTCTAAACTACTTGGTGCAAGCATAAATCTTAATATTTGCATTGTCGCTGTCTGTGGTGCTGAAATTGGGCTGTTAAAATACTGTTGTTCCTGGAAGCATGCCCTTATGTTTCTGTCTACTGCATTTGGTAATACAGTGACGTGCACACATTGCTGGCATTAGACTCTGTCCATGGTGCTGAAACTACACTTCAGCAGTGGCGTAGCCAGACATTTGTCACAGCTAACTTCCTACAATTTTACACATTTTGCCATGGGGCAAAGAGAAACATTTGCAGTTGTATAACTAATCTCATGCTATTCTGACTTACTAGGGGTGAGGCTTTCAGTTAGTTATTTTTGGCAACCTATCCCTTGAGAGTGAATGTCATTTCAGTTCATCTCTTCTTTTATACACTCTTCGATAAAAAGGTGCTATCTAGAACCTAGAAAGGTTTTTCGGCTATCAACATAGGAGAACCATTTGAAGAATCATTTTGGTACCAAGTAGAACCCTTTTGGGTTGCATGTAGAATCTTTTCCACAGTTTTACCTGGAACCGAAAAGGGTTATCCTATGAGGACAGCAGAAAAACTTTTGGTACCTTTTTTGTGTATATTTCATCAAATCTGAGTAACCCAGTGGACTGTGTGCTATGAATTATATCTGATGGTGTTTGCATCTTTAGATAAAAATACCAGTAATGCCCCGTTTGGAACACTGACAAGTAAATAAATAAAATAAAACATTTTTGTTGTTGTTGCTCAATCTGATTGGGTGGGCCTGGCTCCCCAGTGACTATGCCCCTGCTTGACAGATAGCTATCTCTCATTCTCTTAACGTGTGGACAGTTGTGTGAGATTCCAGACATCAAACTTATGAAATAACACAAATGGAATCATGTAGTAATCAGAAAAAGGCACAAAGAATGCCAAGAGTGTGCAAGGCTCTCATCAAGGCAAAGGGTGGCTACCTTGAAGAATCTAAAATCTAAAATATATTTTGATTTGTTTAACACTTTTTTGGTTACTCCATGATTCCATATGTGTAATTTCATAGTTTTGATGTCTTCACTATTCTACAATGTAGAAAATAGTAAAAATAAAGAAAAAGCCTTGAATGAGTAGATGTGTCCAAACTTACGACTGTTACTGTATATTCTTCAATTGCAATAAAGTCTAGTAACAGTTTCTACGAGCCTTCTACATTATACAGTTGAAGTCGGAAGTCATTAAAACACGTTTTTCAACCACTCCACAAATTTCTTGTTAACAAACTATAGTTTTGGCAAGTCGGTTAGAACATCTACTTTGTGCATGACACGAGTAATTTTTCCAACAATTGTTTACAGACTGATTATTTCACTTCAAATCAAATTGTATTTGTCACATACACATGTTTAGCAGATGTTAATGCGAGTGTAGCGAAATGCTTGTGCTTCTAGTTACGACAATGCAGTAATAACCAACGAGTAATCTAACCTAACAATTCTACAACTACTACCTTATACACACAAGTGTAAAGGGATAAAGAATATGTACATAAAGATATATGAATGAGTGATGGTACAGAACGGCATAGGCAAGATGCAGTGGCATAGTGGCATAAAAAGTGGCATAGTTTAAAGTGGCTAGTGATACATGTATTACATAAAGATGGCAAGATGCAGTAGATGGTATAGAGTACAGTATATACATGTACATATGAGATGAGTAATGAAGAGTATGTAAACATTATATTAAGTGGCATTGTTTAAAGTGGCTAGTGATACATTTTTTACATCAATTTCCATCAATTTCCATTATTAAAGTGAGCTGGAGTTGAGACAGTATGTTGGCAGCAGCCGCTCAATGTTAGTGGTGGCTGTTTAACAGTCTGATGGCCTTGAGATAGAAGCTGTTTTCAGTCTCTCGGTCCCTGCTTTGATCCACCTGTACTGACCTTGCCTTCTGGATGATATGGGGGTGAACAGGCAGTGGCTCGGGTGGTTGTTGTCCTTGATGATCTTTATGGCCTTCCTGTGACATCGGGTGGTTTAGGTGTCCTGGAGGACAGGTAGTTTGCCCCCGGTGATGCGTTGTGCAGACCTCACTACCCTCTGGAGAGCCTTACGGTTGTAGGCGGTGTAGTTGCTGTACCAGGCGGTGATACAGCCCGACAGGATGCTCTCGATTATGCATCTGTAAAAGTTTGTGCTTTTGGTGGCAAGCCTTGGCTTGGTGTCACCCGCAACTTGATGATTGAGTTGGAGAAGTGCATGGCCACGCAGTCGTGGGTGAACAGGGAGTACAGGAGAGGGCTCAGAACGCACCCTTGTGGGGCCCCAGTGTTGAGGATCAGCGGGGTGGAGGTGTGGTTGCGATTGCGTCGTCTGCGGACCTATTGGGGCGGTAAGCAAATTGGAGTGGGTCTAGGGTGTCGGGTAGGGTGGAGGTGATATGGTCCTTGACTAGTCTCTCAAGGCACTTCATGATGACGGAAGTGAGTGCTACCGGGGCGGTAGTCATTTAGCTCAGTTACTTTAGCTTTCTTGGGAACAGGAACAATGGTGGCCCTCTTGAAGCATGTGGGGACAGCAGACTGGGATAACAGACTCTGCGCATGCTCTAAGGATGCAGCTGGGGATGCCGTCTGGGCCTGCAGCCTTGCGAGGGTTAACACATTTAAATGTTTTACTTACGTCGGCTGCAGTGAAGGAGAGTCCGCAGGTTTTGGTAGCGGGCCATGTCAGTGGCACTGTATTGCCCTCAAAGCGAGCAAAGAAGTTATTTAGTCTATCTGGGAGCAAGACATCCTGGTCCGTGACGGGGTAGGTTTTCTTTTTGTAATCTGTGATTGACTGTAGACCCTGCCACATACCTCTTGTGTCTGAGCCTTTGAATTGCAACTCAACTTTGTCTCTATACTGACGCTTAGCTTGTTTGATTCCCTTGTGGATTGAATAGCTACACTGTTTGTATTCAGTCATGTTTCCGTTCACCTTGCACTGGTTAAAAGCAGTGGTTCACACTTTCAGTTTGGTGCAAATGCTGCCATCAATCCACGGTTTCTGGTTTGGGGATGTTTTAATAGTTGCTGTGGGTATGGCATCGCCAATGCACTTTCTAATGAACTCGCTCACCGAATCAGCGTATTCGTCAATGTTGTTGTTGGACGCAATGCAGAACATATCCCAATCCACGTGATCGAAGCAGTCTTGAAGCGTGGAATCAGATTGGTCGGACCAACGTTGAACAGACCTGAATAAGGGAGCTTCCTGTTTTAGTTTCTGTCTATAGGCTGGGAGCAACAAAATGGGGTCGTGGTCAGCTTTTCTGAAAGGAGGGCGGGGGAGGGCCTTATATGCGTTGCGGAAGTTAGAATAACAATGATCCAGGGTTTTTCCAGCCCTGGTTGCACAATCGATATGCTGATAGAATTTAGGGAGTCTTGTTTTCAGATTAGCCTTGTTAAAATCCCCAGCTACAATGAATGCAGCCTCAGGATATGTGGTTTCCAGTTTACATAGAGTCAAATAAAGTTCGTTCAGGGCCATCGATGTGTCTGCTTGGGGGGGAATATATACGGCTGTGATTATAATCGAAGAGAATTCTCCTGGTAGATAATGCGGTCAACATTTCATTGTGAGGAATTCTAAGTCAGGTGAAAAGAAGGACTTGAGCTCCTGTATGTTGTTATGGTCACACCACGTCTCCTTAATCATAAGGCATACCCCCCCCGCCCCTCTTCTTACCAGAAAGATGCTTGTTTCTGTCGGCACAATGCATGAATAAACCAGCTCGCTGCAACGACTCCGTTAGCGTCTCTCGAGTGAGCCATGTTTCCGTGAAGCAAAGACGGTTACCGCCTCTGATGTTTCTCTGGAATGCTACCCTTGCTCGGATTTCATCAACCTTGTTGTCAAGAGACTGGACATTGGCGAGTAGTATGGTAGGGAGTGGTGCGCGATGTGCCCATCTCCGGAGCCTGACCAGAAGACCGCGTCGTTTGCCCCTTTTACGGCAACGTTGTTTAGGTTCGCCGGCTGGGATCCAATCCATTGTCCTGGGTGGTGGGCAAAACACAGGATTCGCTTCGGGAAAGTCGTATTCCTGGTCGTAATGATGGTGAGTTGAGGTTGCTCTTGTATTCAGTAGTTCCTCTATGTAATGAAACCTAAGATTACCTGGGGTACCAATGGAAGAAATAACACGTAAAAAAACTAAAGACTGCATAGTTTTCTAGGAACGCGAAGCGAGGCAGCCATCTCTGTCGGCGCCGGAAGTTTAAAAAAATATATTTTTAAAAATTAATTTAAAAAATTCCAGTGGGTCAGAAGTTTACATACACTAAGTTGACTAAACAGCTTGGAAAATTACAGAAAATTATGTCATGGCTTTAGAAGCTCCTGATAGGCTAATTGATATTATTTGAGTCAATTGGAGGTGTACCTGTGGATGTATTTCAAGGCCTACCTCCAAACTCAGTGCCTTTTTGCTTGACATCATGGGAAAATCCAACAAAATAAGACAAGACCTCAGAAAAAAAGTTGTAGACCTCCACAAGTCTGGTTCATCCTTGGGAACAATTTCCATATGCCAGAAGGTACCACGTTCATCTGTACAAACAATAGTACGCAAGTATAAACACCATGGGATTACGCAGCTGTCATACCGCTCAGGAAGGAGACGCGTTCTGTCTCCTACATACTTTGGTTCGAAAAGTGCAAATCAATTCCAGAACCACAGCAAAGGACCTTGTGACGATGCTGTAGGAAGCAGGTACAGAATGATCTATATCCACAATAAAAATTAGTCCTATATCGACATAACTTGAAAGGCCGCTCAGCAAGGAAGAAGCCTCTGCTCCAAAACCGCCTTAAAAATGCCAGACTATTGTTTGCAACTGCACATGGGGACAAAGGTCGTACTTTTTGGAGAAATGTCCTCTGGTCTGATGAAACAAAAATATAACTGTTTGGCCATAATGACCATCGTTATGTTTAGAGGAAAAAGGGGGAAGCTTGCAAGCCGAAGAACACCATACCAACCGTGAAGCACGGGGGTGACAGCATCATGTTGTGGGGGTGCTTTGCTGCAGGAGGGACTGGTGCACTTCACAAAAGTGGCATCATGAGGAGGGAAAATAATGTGGATAGATTGAAGCAACATCTCAAGACATCAGTCAGAAAGTTAAAGCTTGGGTCTTCCAAATGGACAATGACCTCAAGCATACTTCCAAAGTTGTGGCAAAATGGCTTGAGGACAACAAAGTCAAGGTATTGGAGTGACTATCACAAAGCCCTGACCTCAATCCTATAGAACATGTGTGGACAGAACTGAAAAAGCCTGTGCGAGCAAGGAGGCCTACAAACCTGACTCAGTTACACCAGCTCTGTCAGGAGGAATGGGCCAAAATTCATCCAACTTATTGTGGGAAGCTTGTGGAAGGCTACCCAAAACGTTTGACCCAAGTTAAACAATTTAAAGGCAATGCTACCAAATACTAATTGAGTGTATGTAAACTTCTGACCCACTGGGAATGTGATGAAAGACATAAAAGCTGAAATAAATCATTATCTCTACTATTATTCTGACATTTCACATTCTTAAAATAAAGTGGTGATCCTAACTGACCTACTCAGATAAAATATCAGGAATTGTGAAAAACTGAGTTTAAATGTGTTTGGCTAAGGTGTATGTAAACTTCTGACTTCAACTGTATATCTATTATAACCATTTATCCGTTTCTAGAGGCTGCTATGTTTTCGAGCATGTTTTATAATGCTGTGTGATGCGTTATGAATGCATAGCCTAAATTATGTTAAAAACCTTGTGACCTGTTATGAATGCTCATAGCAACTGTTATATTCCAAAATGTGATAGAGGTCCATATAAATTAATTGAAATTGCATTATACAGGTGGTTCATAGACAGTGTTACCGTAATCCCTGTCCAACTCATGTCTTTGTCAATGAAGGGGTGTGTAACGTTGGGATCGACTGCCTGATTGAGTTTTACAGGATTAAGCTCGAAATTGGATTAACAGGGAAGATGTGCTATATGTTTATTGACTTGAAATTCAGTGAGCATGCACCCTCCTGCAGTCTCCCGGAGCTGCTGAGAACACTGACACATTGACATTCATGCACACATGCACCCGCACAAACACACGCACACACACACACACTGGTCAAATCAAACCGTTATTAGCCAGTATATATACAGTGCCTTCAGAAAGGATTCACACCCCTTTTCCACATTTTGTTGTGTTACAAAGTGGGTTTAAAATGTATTTAATTGTAAGTTTTTGGTCAAAATTCTTCACAAAATATTCTGTAATGTCAAAGTGGAAGAAAAATTTAAAACACTTTTTTCAATTAATATTGGAAAATAAAACAGTAATATATCTTGATTAGATAAGTATTCAACCCCCTGAGTCATTAGATGTTAGAATCACCTTTTGCAGCGATTACAGCTGCGAGTCTTTCAGGGTAAGTCTCACTGTCATTTACGTTAGTATTGTGGAGTAACTGCAATGTCATTGATCCACCCTCAGAAATCTCCTATCACAGCCATTAAACTCTGTAACTCATTTTAAAATCCCCAATGGCCTCATGGTGAAATCACTGAGCGCTTTACTTCCTTTCCGGCAACTGGGTTAGGAAGGGTGCCTGTATCTTTGTAGTGACTGGTGTAGTGGTACACCATCCAAAGTGTAATTAATAACTGCACCATGCTCAAAGGGATATTCAATGTCTGCTTTTTTTACCCATCTACCAATAGGTGCCCTTCTTTACGAACCATTGGAAAACCTCCCTGGTCTTTGTGGTTGATTCTGTGCTTGAAATTCACTGCTCAACTGAGGAACCTTACAGATAATTGCATGTGTGGGGTAGTCAATTAAAAATAATGTTAAATGTAACACAACAAAATGTGAAAAAGTCAAGGCACTCTACTAAACACCCACCTCAGGAGAGCAAACTTCATCCAAACATTTAAACTTCAAATAGAGCTTAATGAAAAATGTTGCTCATAAGTTTACTCATAGGGGTATCATGTAATGTTGTTGGAAAGGCTTATTCAAATGAAACATAGGCACCTGGTATTTCAAGAAGGGAACAATAACAGGGATTCTTGCACTGATCTTCTTCTGCAGGCAGCTCTGTAGAGTGGTCACTAGCTGGCACAGCCACAAAGTTATAACATCTGATTTTAAACCAAACACTAACCTTAACCCTAATCTTAACCACACCACTAACACTAATGCCTAATTCTAATGCTTAAATGAATCTTTCACTAACTTTTACAGTATCAACATTTTTGACTTTGCATCTGGCCTATTTAGGGGAAATCACTCAATTCTGCCTCTAGGACAAGACTCATGACAATAAACATCAGCATTCAATTAAACCTGCCCCATAGTATATTGCTAATAAAGGCTGAATATACAGTATTAACTTAATGAAGAAAATATATAGGAAACTCCAATTATGCATCTGGCTCTGCCATCTACGTAATGGCTGTTTAAGTATACAGTCATTACTTCAGTTCCAACTTATATTTATTCTAGTTGATGCACGTGGGCCCTGGTGAGGGTGACATTCTTGTTTTTTTGTTTAGCAGTGATTAAAACGGTGTTTTTGTAGCTCAATGCTAATGAGGGTGAGGGACTGTGACCAGAGAGGTCCAGATCCTATTTTGAGACTTTTATTTCTCCCAATCAGACTGAGAAAGGGAGAGAGAGAGGGAGAGAGAGAGAGAGAGAGAGAGAGAGAGAGAGAGAGAGAGAGAGAAAGAGAGAGAGAGGGAGAGAGAGAGAGATATATATATATATATATGTAGAGAGAGAGAGAGAGAGAGAGAGAGAGAGAGAGAGAGAGAGAGAGAGAGAGAGAGAGAGAGAGAGAGAGAGAAAGAGAGAGGGAGAGAGAGAGATATATATATATATATATGTAGAGAGAGAGAGAGAGAGAGAGAGAGAGAGAGAGAGAGAGAGAGAGTGAGCATATCCATTTCCATTTGTCTTGTCATTACACTCTGTGGCTGTCCACTTACTCCGTAGCAATTTTCACAAACCTGTAAAATTAAATCTGTGTCATCTGATTTCGCTTGGCACTCGCTTATTCTCTCTCTCTCTCTCTCTCTCTCTCTCTCTCTCTCTCTCTCTCTCTCTCTCTCTCTCTCTCTCTCTCTCTCTCTCTCTCTCTCTCTCTCTCTCTCTCTCTCTCTCTCTCTCTCTTTAATCCGTTTTATAATAAGGCTGTAACGTAACAAAACGTGGAAAAGGTCAAGGGGTCTGAGTACTTTCCAAAGGCACTGTAGTTATCTTTTTGCTTTCTTATAATTTGGTTGGGTATAAATGTGTTTCTGTCCTGTGGCTCAGAACCACCTGGCTGAGTTGACTCTTCTGTAGGTTAATCTCTCTGTAGGTGATGTGACATGGTGAGGTTGCAGAGAAGAGACCAGACGAGGACTCAGTGGTTAAGGATAAACATAAAGCTTTACTTAGAAACGGTAGCCACAGGATCCCAGTAAACATGAAAAAACAACAAACACTAAGTCTCGAAAACTACCTCAGGAAACAAAAGCACACCGTTAACAATTCAAGCTTCGGCAAAGGACAACCTAACAATTAAATAGGACACACCTGAGTGTCGTTAATGTCTCTAGGATGGTCTCTGCGAGAGAGAGAGAGAGAGAGAGAGGAGAGAGAGAGAGAGAGAGAGAGAGAGAGAGAGAGAGAGAAAGAGAGAGATGGGATGACAGAGAGAGAGAGAGACAAAGAGAGACAGGTGGAATGAGGGAGAGTGAGCATGTTTGTGAAAATTGCTATGGAGTAAGTGGACAGCCACAGAGGAGTATAATGACAAGACAAATGGAAATGGATATGCTTGATAAATAAGCTGTGTCCTGCTGTCGGACCAGCAGACATAATGTTATCTCTGGAGGAAAATGATTGTTCAGCCATGTCTCCCCATGATTCAGGATCCTGTGGAGAAATACACAAGGATCAGGGGCAATTCGTGTCATTATTTAGTGTTGGGTGGCTAGCAGGCGTTGTAATGTCAATGGTAATGTGCCTGAAGTAAGTCATTGAAGAACATACAGATTTGGGGAGAGGGGGTTGGGGTTTAAGAATAATGGAGGCAACTGTGTTCTTGGGGACCTTCAATGCTGCAGAAATGTTTTGGTACCCTTCCCCAGATCTGTGCCCAGACAGAATCCTGTCACGGAGCTCTACGGACAATTCCTTCGACCTCATGGCTTGGTTTTTTCTCTGACATGCATTGTCATCTGTGGGACCTTATATAGACATGTGTGTGCCTTTTCACATCATGTCCAGTCATTTGAATTTACCACAGGTGGACTCCAATCAAGTTGTAGAAACATCTCAACGATGATCAATGGAAACAGGATGCACCTGAGCTCAATTTCGAGTCTCATAGCAAAAGGTCTGACTACTTATGTAAATAAGGTATTTCTGTTTTTAATTTTTAATAAATGTGCAAACATTTTTAAAACCTCTTTTCACTTTGTCATTATAGGGTATTGTGTGTAGATTGCTGAGTATTTTTTTTAAATAATCAATTTTTGGATAAGGCTGCAACTTATCAAAATGTGGAAAAGGTGAAGGGGTCTGAATACTTTCCGAAGGCACTGTACTTCAGATTGTTTAATCAGTATTTTATACATGATCTCATAGAAAATTGTATAGTGTTTATAAAGAGAGAAACAGGGATATAGAGATAAAGTAGATAGAAAGAGACAGACACATAGATGAAAGGGATGCAGATAACTGGGAAGGAAGGAAGGAAGGAAGGAAGGAAGGAAGGAAGGAAGGAAGGAAGGAAGGAAGGAAGGAAGGAAGGAAGGAAGGAAGGAAGGAAGGAAGGGACATGAGTCACTCCTTCCTTTGCCTTCTTCCTCTACCACCTCCTCCTTTTCCTCCTCCTCTTCTTCTTCCTCCTGTACTCTAATCTATGCTCTGGTTATGTCTGGCTCCATCTGTCCCCTGCGTGTGATCTCAGATAATGTCTTCTCTAATATTAGTATTCTGTACATCGAGCCAGACATCAGCACAAACGTGCCTGGTACAGACAAAGATCGCTGGCTGATACACAATCTAGGCGGGCAGCTGTGAAACTGTAAGTTGAAATACGCCTCTCAAGTCCCCCTCATTTGAGGATGGTTCTTCGAGGTTGTGGTTCTATGTCCCAACACTTATGTCTGAACATTTAAAGTGCAGAATATGCATTTGAACGGACAGTGCAGAGGAAATATGCCCAACACATATTGCACCCACAAGATACAGTGAAGCAGTCAGTGCAGGACACAGTCCTAGAATCCACATGATTTCACTCTCCATCCAATATGGCTCCACACCAGAATTGGTTATTGTTGTCTATGTAGATTGGAGATTGGGAAATGCACCAAATTCTAATTATATGGGTATCAGACATGGCTCACAGGTGGAGGGTGACCTTTTGTTTTCAATCCAGCATTTGATATACATCATTATGGGATAATGAGGCAGTCTGCAGTCAACACACACACACACACACACACACACACACACACACACACAAAGTAGAGTGATCATCAGCCCCATAGAGAAAGAGAACATACTAATGAAACAAGTCTTGGAGCAAACAACCCCAAAATGAAAAAGAGCCCTTCTATCCTCTTTAAAATAATACATTTTTCTGATCGTCTTCAAAGAGATACTACGTAAAAATAAGTTTTCATTCCAATGAAAACTGTGGCTGTGGAGTCCCTAGAGCCCAGAGTTTACAGCCTACCAAGCAGCAATAAAAACTGACACGTTGGGGGCTAATCAATAGTCCAGCAATGGGAGTCGTACTGAGGTGGGAGGACGGGTGTCTCACCTCTGGAGTGGGCTCGCACATCAGAAACACTTTCATTCACTCCCTTTCTGTGGGAAAGAAGCATCAACTCCACCTCGTAAATAATCTCCCTTCTCCCATCCCAAGCAATGGAGTTCTGATGTACCTAACCCCCCCCCCCCAAGCTAGTTGCCACGTTCATACTGTAGCAACAAGGACCATTGGCTAATATAATAGCATTGTGTTTGTGTCCTGTGATGCATACATTACATGTTTGCAGTTTTGAACTTAGGAGAGTACACTCTTAGAAAAAAAGGTGCTATATAACCTTAAAGGGTTCTTTGGTTGTCCCCATAGGTTAACCCTTTGAAGAACCCTTTTTTGTTCCAGGTAGAACTCTTTTGGTTCCAGGTAGAACGCTTTTGGGTTCCATATATACTGAACAAAATTGTAAACGCAACATGTAAAGTGTTTCATTAGCTGAAATAAAAGCTCACAGAAATGTTCCATATGGACTAAAAGCTTACTTCCCTAAAATGTTCTGCAGGAATGTCCACCAGAGCTGTTGCCAGATCATTTTATGTTAATTTTCTACCATAAGCCACCTCCAACATTGTTTTAGAGAAACAACAACACAGAGTTACACGTGGGATAAACAAAGGTATAGTTAAAAACACAATAGAAAAATCTGTATACAGTGTGTGCAAATGAAGTAAGGAGGTAAGGCAATAAATAGGCCAATTGTGGCGAAGTAATTACAATATAGCAATTTACACTGGAGTGATATATGTGCAGATGAGAATGTGCAAGTAGAAATACTGTTGTGCAAAAGAGCAGAAAAACAAAAACAAATATGGGGATGAGGTAGGTAGTTGGTTGGATGGGCTATTTACAGATGTGCTGTGTTACAGCTGCAGCGATCGGTAAGCTGCTCTGGCAGCTAATGATTTCAATAGATCATTATGACTAAAGTCAAATTCCACGTGACAGTTGAGTCACACTAATCTCCGCACTGTTGGTAGTACCCAACTAGTACCCAACTCGCCTAATGGTCTTGTACTCAGGGCTCTATTGTCCCTCTAACCACCATGACATCAATGAAAGGCAATCCCATCAAACACTTATTACCAAAACAGTATCATGCTTTTAAAACCCACTGTGATTGATCAATTTGAAGGAAGAAGTTCAACCACAGGTTGGAACTGAGTGGAAAACATGGTCATTGTGGATGTTGTTTCAAAGCTTAGCACAGGGAAAAAGGGGAGGGTTTGGCTGGCTGGCGACTCATTGTGGCGAGCCAGGCGCCTGCAAACTGACGTCAGTCGCCAGTTGGACTGTGTTCCCTCTGACACATTGGTGTGGCTTGCTTCCAGATTAAGCAAGCAGTGTGTCAAGAAGCAGTGCGGCTTGGCAGTGTCGTGTTTCAGAGGACGCATGGCTCTCGACCTTCGCCTCTCCCGAGTCCATAGGGGAGTTGCAGCGATGGGACAAGACTGTAACTACCAATTGGATATCATGAAATTAGGGGAAAAAAAGAGGAAAAAGGAAAAGAAACATGAAATATTACATTTACATAAGTTTTCAGACACTTTACTCAGTACTTGTTGAAACACCTTTGGCAGCGATTACAGCCTTGAGGCTTCTTGGGTGTGACTCTACAAGCTTGGCACACCAGTATTTGGGGAGTTTCACACATTCTTCTCTACATATCCTCTCAATCTCTGTCAGGTTGGATGGGGAGCTTCGCTGCACAGCTATTTCCAGGTCTCTCCAGAGATGTTCAATCGGGTTCAAGTCCGGGCTCTGGCTGGGCATCTCAAGGATATTCAGAGACTTGTCCCGAAGCCACTCCTGCATTATCTTTACTGTGTGCATAGGGTCGTTGTCCTCTCGGAAGGTGAACCTTCGCCGCAGTCTGGAGTCCTGAGTGCTCTGGAGCAGGTTTTAATCATGGATCTCTCTGTACTTTGTTCATCTTTCCCTCGATCCTGTCACGATCGTTATAATGACGGACCAAGGCGCAGCGTACGTAGAGTTCGTGCAGCAAATGGCGTGCTCACAGATAACTAACCAAAAAACAAGATCCCACAAAAAACAGTGGGGGAAATGGCTGCCTAAATATGATCCCCAATCAGAGACAACGATAAACAGATGCCTCTGATTGGGAACCATACCAGGCCAACATAAACATACAATAACCTAGATAACTCACCTTAGTCACACCCCGACCTAACCAACATAGAGAATAAAAGGCTCTCTATGGTCAGGGCGTGACAGATCCTGAATAGTCTCCCAGTCCCTCCCGCTGACAAACAACCCACAGCATGATGCTGCCACCACCATGCTTCACCGTAGGGATGGTGCCAGGTTTCCTCCAGGCCAGAGAGTTCCATCTTGATTTCATCAGACCAGAGAATCATGTTTCTTATGGTCTGAGAGTCCTTTAGGTGCCTTTTACTGAGGAGTGGATTCCGTCAGGCCACTGTAACATAAAGGCCTGATTGGTGGAGTGGTGCAGAGATGGTTGTCCTTCTGGAAGGTTCTTCCATCCCCACAGAGGAACTCTAGAGCTCTGTCAGAGTGACCATTGCATTCTTGATCACCTCCCTGACCAAGGCCCTTCTCTCACCTCCCCTCTTCCATTTAAGAATGATGGATTCCACTGTGTTCTTTGAGACCTTCAATTCTGCAGAAATGGTTTGGTACCCTTCTCCAGATCTGTGCCTCGACACATTCCTGTCTCAGAGCTCAATGGACCATTCATTCGACCTCATGGCTTGGTTTTTGCTCTGACATGCACTGTCAACTGTGGGACCTTATATAGACAGGTGTGTGCCTTTCCAAATCATGTCTAATCAATTGAATTTAGCAGAGGTGGACTGTTGTATAAACATCTCAAGGATGATTAATGGAAACAGGATGCCCCTGAGCTCAATTTCGAGTCTTATAGCAAAGGGTCTGAATACTTATGTAAATAAGGTATTTCAGTTTTTTATTTTTAATACAGTTTCAAAAATGTATTAACAAATGTGGAACAAAATGTGGAAAAAGGGAAAGTGTCTGACTACTTTCAGAATGAACTGTAGTCTAATAGCTTACCGCATATTCCAAACAGTAGAAAAACATTTAAAAAAAAAAATATTTAAAATGTCTTTGGTACATATTTGGTCTTGCCTTTACTACAAAATTAAACAAATTCTAGTAATCGCCTTTGAATGTGGACTGTATTATTATGCATACTAGATGAACTGATTACCTTACGCTCCAAAATGTATATCCATGAGTCTGGGAGAGAATGTATAGGCCTTGGCGATGCTATTAGTTCATTGATTGTGTAGGGCGGCTTACAGTTAGCCTACAATTACAGTGAGTTTGTATTTGATTTTGAATAACCTAGTAATAGGGCATTTTTTATATTTTCATAATCAATAGGCTGACACATTACCTTTAGCTACAGATTATCTCACCACAATGTATTTCCATCTCCTCTCTCTCCTTCATTCCTTTCTCGAGTGCGCAGAGAGAGGAGCTGTCAACAGTTTTAATTAAATATGTTTTCTTGTGAAAATATGTTACTATCGATGTTCCCGAACAGATTTCAATTAATAGCTGCAGGAACAGGGTTGGAGAGCCCATGGCATACAGAGTTTGGACAGAATATGACCTGTAGCGCAGCGAGAGGCTGCATGCTCCTCAAACAGTGGTTGATGCATGGAGTGAAATACATTGTGTTCTTATAAGCCCAGACATTTCTTTCTTTTTTTCCCTTCTTCCCCCCCCCCCTTTTTCTCCACCATTTCGTGGTATCCAATTGTTAGTAGTTACTATCTTGTCTTATCGCTACAACTCGGGAGAGACGAAGGTCGAAAGCCATGCGTCCTCCGAAACACAACCCAACCAAGCCGTACTGCTTCTTAACAATGCGTCGGAGGAAACACTGTGCACCTGGTGACCTGGTTAGCGTGCACTGCGCCTTGCCCGCCACAGGAGTCGCTAGTGTGCGATGAGACAAGGATAACCCTACCGGCCAAACCCTCCCTAACCCGGTATTGGCTAGGCCAATTGTGCGTCGCCCCATGGACCTCCCGGTCGCGGCCGGCTGCGACAGAGCCTGAGCTAGCACTGTGATGCAGTGCCTTAGACCACTGCGCCACCTGGGAGGCAAGCCCAGACATTTCTATATGCAATCCTGTGTGAAAGCAGTGTTTTGACCAAAAGGTTGCTGGATCGAATCCCGAGCTGACAAGGTAAAAATATGTTGTTCTGCCCCTGAACAAGGCAGTTAACCCACTGTTCCCGGTAGGCTATCATTGTAAATAAGAATTTGTTCTTAACTGACTTACCTAGTTAAATAAAATGTTTGCCACTTAAGAGGAAGATCTCAGCTGCTACTATATTTATGTCTGAGCTGCTCATATTAAGCACATGCTCTGCAATAAAACTGGAGTAACCTACGCTGGCATGATTGAAAAACAAATTTTGTGAAAGCGGCCTCCATTCACCATTCGAGTGCATACGGATTTTATTTAAACAGGCAAGTCAGTTAAGAACAAATTCTTATTTTACAATGGCGGCCTCCCCCGGCCAAACCCTCCGAGTCCGTTTGGGACTCCCAATCACGGCCGGTTGTGATACAGCCCAGGATCGAACCAGGGTCTGCAGTGACGCCTCCGTGTGCCACTCGGGAGCCACTCGGGCGGATGACATGTATTTTTTCCCCCTGTTCCTGCCCAATTGATAATGGGCCATTATAAATCCAAACTGAAGACAAGATTTAATTGAGAATAGTCTGATAGTCACAGCTTTTACGGTAAACCACTTCATTTACGGTAAACCACTTCAAATCACTTCACTTCATTGTTTGTGTTTATCAATCTCACTTCTTGTAACATCTGAGATCTAATTCCCTTAAAGCACCTATTGGTCTTCATACGCATTGATTTTGACCAATTACAGTCAGACGAAAAGGTTCCTCTACTCTCGCCCTCTTTCTCGCTCCTTTTCTCCTTTTCACTCATTCTCTCAAGGCATCATGATAGGGGATGTGCACTGTATGTTCCTCTAGGTTCTTCACAGTAAAAGGGATGTGGACTGTATTTTCCTCTAGGTTCTTCACAGTAAAGGGGATGTGGACTGTATTTTCCTCTAGGTTCTTCACAGTAAAAGGGATGTGGACTGTATTTTCCTCTAGGTTCTTCACAGTAAAGGGGATGTGGACTGTATGTTCCTCTAGGTTCTTCACAGTAAAAGGGATGTGGACTGTATGTTCCTCTAGGTTCTTCACAGTAAAAGGGATGTGGACTGTATTTTCCTCTAGGTTCTTCACAGTAAAAGGGATGTGGACTGTATTTTCTTCTAGGTTGTTCACAGTATATGGGGTGTGGACTGTATGTTCTTCTAGGTTCTTCACAGTATAGAGGATGTGGACTGTATGTTTTTCTAGGTTCTTCTCAGTATAGAGGATATGGACTATATGTTCTTCTAGGTTTTTCACAGTATAAGGGATGTGGACTATATGTTCTTCTAGGTTTTTCACAGTATAAGGGATGTGGACTATATGTTCTTCTAGGTTTTTCACAGTATAAGGGATGTGGACTGTATGTTCTTCTAGGTTCTTCACAGTATACACCACCTTTCCATCTCATTGTGGGTTTTATTCTGTTACCAATTCATTTGTTTCGTTCAGCAAATGTTTGCCTTACTTTTTGGGAATGGGCTCATAATTAAGCATTTCCCTGTAAAGCCTACACCTGTTGTATTTGGCGGATATGACCAATAATATTTGATTTGGATTGGATCTTAATATTGCACACTACTGCATATACCCCAGGACACTGCATTCTACCTTGTTTTCCCCAGCCCCCAACAAACACACACACACTTAATTCCTCACATGACGGTTGTTAGAGTTATTTTGTTTAATCGATGCTACTGTATGCCTGTTTCTACTCCCTGTAGCTGACAGGCCCTATAAAAGCCCCCTGTTGAGGCTGTAATCAAATCACCATAAATACCTCTGCATTTCCTTACTGAAGTAAAATCAGAGATACACAATGTTTTATTATTTGACTGACATCCATACACTTGGAGATCCTTCATTTCATTTCCGTCTCTAAATATTGGGGTTATTATCCTCCATCTTGTCCGTTTCTGTTGACAATGCTGTTATCAGTCCATTCATGTAACAACAATGATGCCAACATGTAGCCTACAGTAAACAAAAACATGATTATGGATAAAAACATGTATATGATTATATAGTGGATTCAGAAGAACATCTTAAAGGCTTTACCTCTTAAAGCCGTGTTACACAGCATGACACAGAAAAGTTTGGTCACCACTTATGTAACAACAGCATGTACAGACAGAATGTTGGCATGTCTGAGCAAGACACAGGTCAGAGGTTAGGGTATTATTATGATGGATAGACAGACGCCTGTTAAAAATAAAACACAAGCACAGCGCTGCCAAATCAACCAAATGCCCCGAATTTGCTTTGAGCATGTAGAATACTGTGTAATGAAAATGTAGTTGAGAAAGACAGAATATTATTATCCAAAGAAGATTACACAGGAAAGACATGTCTTGGAACTCTAGATTTGATTTTCAAGTTCTGAGTTCAAGGCTGCGTCATTCTTAGCTGCGGAAACAGTAGGTAGTCACAGGCAGATGGTCCAAACCGCTTGTTGGGTCTGTTTGAACTGACAGAGATTAAGCAAGTGCTGGAACCATGGAACCATGGAACCATGGAATGTAGAGAAGAAGACACTATGGGGTAACATTCATTCACCCACTTAATGCTTAGTATCCCTCGTAAGCACAGTGACTCTGTGGCCATGGCATCATTGTTGTTTGGCACATTTGTGAATATGTCTGGTACAACAACTCTACCTGTACAACAGCATATTGATTCATGGATTTACAATGTAACCTACAACATCTAACAACAATCTAGCTCTTATTGGCATGTACTGGCACTAATCTAGCACTTATTAGTTTACATGTACAACATGACTTCATGACTATCAGACACAGGCATGCAATGCGTATCCTGCTTACGACAGGTGTGATTTGCTGTCTCTCCATCCACGGCCATTCATTCCTTCAGAGCAGGCAACCCCCTGCCTCTTCATCATGTATTGCTTCTTTACTGAAATGTATTACTTTCGATAAGATTGCTTTAACGAAAATGCTCCCCAACACATCACCTCTGCACACTCCAAGGTAAATGATGAACGTGGCGGCATTAGGAAGTAGAGCTGCGTTGGCTAATGGAAATAAACTAAACATTTCCATCGCAAGATTAGTGGGACTGACCAGAGGCATCTGTCTTTCCTTCCCTGACTTTTTACCTCTGTCCCTGACTCTCTACCCTGTCATTCTACCCTGTCCCTGTCATTCTACCCTGTCCCTGTCATTCTGTCTGTCTGTCTCTCTCAATTCAATTCAAAGCGCTTTATTGGCATGGAAACATAGGTTTACATTTCCAAAGCAAGTGAAATAAACAATAAAAAATGTACAATAAACATTACAATCACAAAAGTTCTAAAGGAACCGAGACATTTCAAATGATAGATTTTGTCGATATACAGTGTTGTAATGATGAGCAAATAGTTCAAGTACAAAAGGGAAAATATATTAACATAAATATGGGTTGTATCTACATTGGTGTTTGATCATCACTGGTTGCCCTTTTCTTGTGGCAACAGGTCACAAATATTGCTGCTGTGATGGCACACTGGTAATTCACCCAATATATATGGGAGTTAATCAAAATTGGATTGTGCACATAGCCTGTCTTCTCTTGAGAGCCAGGTCTGCTTACGGCAGCCTCTATCAATAGCAGGGCTATGCTCACTGAGTCTGTACATAGTCAAATCTTTCCTTAATTTTGGGTCAGCCAAATAACATTCTAGTTAGCTCTGTTTGTTTATTAATCCTTTCCAGTGTGTCAAGTAATTATGTTTTTTTCATGATTTGGTTGAGTCTAATTGTGCTGCTGTCCTGGGGCTCTCTTTGTGTTTGTGAACAGAGCCCCAGGACCAGCTTGCTTACAGGACTCTTCTCCAGATTCATCTCTGATAGCTTTGTTATGGAAGGTTTGGGAATCACTTCCTTTTATTTTTTTAAACCATTATTGAACTAGGCAAGTCAGTTAAGAACAAATTCTTATTTACAATGACAGCCTAGGAGCAGTGGGTTAACTGCCTTGCTCAGGGGCAGAATGACAGATGTTTACCTTGTCAGCTCAGGGATTCAAACTAGCAACCTTTCTTTTACTGGTCCAACACTCTAACCACTAGGCTACCTGCCACCCAGATGGTTAGGTGGTTGTAGAATTTAGATGGTTAGGTGGTTGTAGAATGTCTCTTTTCTGAAAGTCTGACAGCAAAGACATCATGACCAGATGAGGACAACCGCTGTTCCGGCCATACATATATATATATATATATATATATATATATATATATATACACACACAGTGGGGCAAAAAAGTATTTAGTCAGCCACCAATTGTGCAAGTTCTCCTACTTAAAAAGATGAGAGAGGCCTGTAATTTTCATCATAGGTACACTTCAACTATGACAGACAAAATGAGGGAAAGAAATCCAGAAAATCACAATGTAGGATTTTTAATGAATTTATTTGCAAATTATGATGGGAAATAAGTATTCTCTTCAAAATTATTCAGCCCCTTTAAGTTAATACTTTGTAGCGCCGCCTTTTGCTGCGATTACAGCTGTAAGTCGCTTGGGGTATGTCTCTATCAGTTTTGCACATCGAGAGACTGAAATTTTTTCCCATTCCTCCTTGCAAAACAGCTCGAGCTCAGTGAGGTTGGATGGAGAGCATTTGTGAACAGCAGTTTTCAGTTCTTTCCACAGATTCTCGATTGGATTCAGGTCTGGACTTTGACTTGGCCATTCTAACACCCGGATATGTTTATTTTTGAACCATTCCATTGTAGATTTTGCTTTATGTTTTGGATCATTGTCTTGTTGGAAGACAAATCTCCGTCCCAGTCTCAGGTCTTTTGCAGACTCCATCAGGTTTTCTTCCAGAATGGTCCTGTATTTGGCTCCATCCATCTTCCCATCAATTTTAACCATCTTCCCTGTCCCTGCTGAAGAAAAGCAGGCCCAAACCATGATGCTGCCACCACCATTTTTGACAGTGGGGATGGTGTGTTCAGGGTGATGAGCTGTGTTGCTTTTATGCCAAACATAACGTTTTGCATTGTTGCCATAAAGTTCAATTTTGGTTTCATCTGACCAGAGCACCTTCTTCCACATGTTTGGTGTGTCTCCCAGGTGGCTTGTGGCAAACTTTAAACAACACTTTTTATGGATATCTTTAAGAAATGGCTTTCTTCTTGCCACTCTTCCATAAAGGCCAGATTTGTGCAATATACGACTGATTGTTGTCCTATGGACAGAGTCTCCCACCTCAGCTGTAGATCTCTGCAGTTCATCCAGAGTGATCATGGGCCTCTTGGCTGCATCTCTGATCAGTCTTCTCCTTGTATGAGCTGAAAGTTTAGAGGGACGGCCAGGTCTTGGTAGATTTGCAGTGGTCTGATACTCCTTCCATTTCAATATTATCGCTTGCACAGTGCTCCTTGGGATGTTTAAAGCTTGGGAAATATTTTTGTATCCAAATCCGGCTTTAAAGTTCTTCACAACAGTATCTCGGACCTGCCTGGTGTGTTCCTTGTTCTTCGTGATGCTCTCTGCGCTTTTAACGGACCTCTGAGACTATCACAGTGCAGGTGCATTTATACGGAGACTTGATTACACACAGGTGGATTGTATTTATCATCATTAGTCATTTAGGTCAACATTGGATCATTCAGAGATCCTCACTGAACTTCTGGAGAGAGTTTGCTGCACTGAAAGTAAAGGGGCTGAATAATTTTGCACGCCCAATTTTTCAGTTTTTGATTTGTTAAAAAAGTTTGAAATATCCAATAAATGTCGTTCCACTTCATGATTGTGTCCCACTTGTTGATGATTCTTCACAAAGAAATGCAGTTTTATATCTTTATGTTTGAAGCCTGAAATGTGGCAAAAGGTCGCAAAGTTCAAGGGGGCCGAATACTTTCGCAAGGCACTGTATGTATATATATATATATAGAGAGTGAGAGTGAGAGTGAGAGTGAGAGTGAGAGTGAGAGAGAGAGAGAGAGAGAGAGAGAGAGATCTCTCTCATGGTCTAATCTGCTTGCCAGATGTCCCCACCCCGTCCCACCAGTGTTTTGGATCTGAATCAATTTGTGTAATTGCCCATACACTAATGCAGAATGAGTCCATTTTAATTTTACAAAGAGCGAGAGAGTGAGATATGTCAGGAGCAGTATTTGTCCTCAGCCTCATCTGGTTCTGATGTCTTTGCTGTCAGTCTTTTTTGTCATGAGACTTGTTTGTCTGGTCTTTGGGAAGCAGTGAAAGTGCAACACAGTCTGTCCTTCCACTGCAATGCAGGGAGCATCTCATCTCAACTTGGCAGGGGTCACCTGTGTTCAGGTGCTTTCCCACGGATCTAGGGTCAGCGTTCCCCATCCCAGCCAGCAGGGAGGCAGAAATAAAACAGATTCCAGGTCTGTGCTGTGTGTTACATTACCCTCCATCAGATGCTTCAGGTTCTCAAAGTGTTTTCCTTGCATATTGTTTCTAAGTTGACGGTACAGAAAACCAGTCATGAGTGTTCTGGTGTAATATGGTGTGATGTGCTGTGGTGGTTTGGTGTGATGTGGAGTGATGTGGTGGTGTGATGTGTGTGATGTAATGTGGTGTAGTGTGTTGTAGCGTGGTGTGATGTGGTGTAGTGTGGCCAATTTGGCAGGGGTCACCTGTGTTCAGGTGCTTTCACACGGGTCTAGGGTCAGCTTTCCCCATCCCAACCAGCAGGGAGGTGTGGTGTGGTGTGATGTGTTGTGGTGTGATGTGGTTTGGTTTGGTTTGATGTTGTGTGGTGTGATGTGGTGTGCTTGCAATAACAGGTTCACAGTAGATATGTGAAAATGTTTCTTCATTTTGTGGACCAAAATACCTGCAATATATAAAGGGCAGAAAAGGGAACACATTGCAGACAGTGCAGTAATGTTTGTGAATGTACTCTCCCTTCTTTACAGTGTCTATTCATTCCATTGTTTCACTTTTTATTTGATTCATTCTATTCAATAATGGGTTCATTCATTCATTCATTTGTGTATTCACCTGCAGGCTGTTGTGAGAGAACTGAGCAGTGTTTATATCATTGTGGAGTGTGTTAGGTATTATATCATTGTGGAGTGTGTTAGGTATTATATCATTGTGGAGTGTGTTAGGTATTATATCATTGTGGAGTGTGTTAGGTATTATATCACTGTGGAGTGTGTTAGGTATTATATCATTGTGGAGTGTGTTACGTATTATATCATTGTGGAGTGTGTTAGGTATTATATCACTGTGCAGGGTGTTAGGTATTATATCATTGTGGAGTGTGTTAGGTATTATATCATTGTGGAGTGTGTTAGGTATTATATCATTGTGGAGGGTGTTAGGTATTATATCATTGTGGAGTGTGTTAGGTATTATATCATTGTGGAGTGTGTTAGGTATTATATCATTGTGGAGTGTGTTAGGTATTATATCGTTGTGGAGTGTGTTAGGTATTATATCATTGTGGAGTGTGTTAGGTATTATATCATTGTGGAGTGTGTTAGGTATTATATCATTGTGGAGTGTGTTAGGTATTATATCATTGTGGAGTGTGTTAGGTATTATATCATTGTGGAGTGTGTTAGGTATTATATCATTGTGGAGTGTGTTAGGTTTTATATCACTGTGCAGGGTGTTAGGTATTATATCATTGTGGAGTGTGTTAGGTATTATATCATTGTGAAGTGTGTTAGGTATTATATCATTGTGGAGTGTGTTAGGTTTTATATCACTGTGCAGGGTGTTAGGTATTATATCATTGTGGAGTGTGTTAGGTATTATATCATTGTGGAGTGTGTTAGGTATTATATCATTGTGGAGTGTGTTAGGTTTTATATCACTGTGCAGGGTGTTAGGTATTATATCACTGTGCAGGGTGTTAGGTATTATATCATTTCAGAAGAGCATTGCATTATGTAAGGCGTTCCTCCTCTTAATACCATATACAGTTCTTTAATATTGCTGCTGCTTGCTCGTAATTCCACTGATGTAGTCTCAGTTGATTTACGGCTTTGCTAAATTGTGATTGCCAGCTGTTTCTGGCTGGATTGGATGATAGGACATTGGCCATTTCTCTGTGCGGTGATGATAGTGGTGGTTGTAGTGATGCAGGTTAAATATCTCAGACCTTCTACATCCCAACGAGGTGAGGAGAGTAACTGATCTGATCTGAACCAAAGGAGGTCAAGGAATGTCAATAGGTTGTCTGAAGTTCATCAATCATCTTGTGCTTGCTTAGCTTAGTAGTGCCTATCTGCCCACTGTTATATTCCAGTGTCAGAAACTGTCATTAATCTACAGCGAATGAAAATGTCATAAAGGTTTGAATATCTTGTACTCATTAGTGTATATAAATGATCAGATTCAAAATGGTGATTGATGTAGATTCACTCTAAAAACCAACACATGGTTGCCATCTCCTCTATTTCAAAAGCAAAGTCAGAACTACAAATGACACCTTATTCCATACAAAACAATAGTGCACATTTAGTTCTGTCAGAGTTAAACACACCACACCACACCACCAGATCACGCCACACCACCACACCACATCACGCCACACCACCACACCACGCCACAACACCACATCACGCCACATCACACCACACCACATGATGCCAAGCCACACCACACCACACCACCACGCCACGGCACATCACACCACATCACACCACCACACCACACCAGATCACACCAGATCACGCCACATCATCACACCACACCACACCGCTGTAGTGACGTTGTATTGATTCATGTGACGACTGCTGCTCATCGAATGATTAACGGTTTCTAAATACGTGATTAATTGAATCAGGTAATTATTAACTCATTAACCTGTGGCACCGTGGGAAAGTTTGGTTTTATTGAGTTTCTATTTCCCAAATTAACTCAACGAATCAGAATATTGATTTTAGTCGTTAATTTATCAATTTCCTCTAAAGTCTCATTCTGAACGTTGCATAATCCGTGAATCTGCACAAAACCGAGTCCCACCAATTAGTCCGTACCACACCAATTGAGTTGATGATAAAATGATAAAATAAGATACACATACACAAACATACAGTCTAGGCTATTGATTAGAACTTTGTAGAACGAAACAGCTCCCTAGCGGGCCAACACAATATGACACGTGTTACACAAAATGGGGATTTCAAAAGAGAGAGAAAGAGAGAGAGAGTACACGAGAGAAAAGTACACTTGGGTGCATTTGTCAGCTATGCTTATTTTAACCATAACCTTTCCCCGAACTGCTGCCCTTATGGGTCAGAATATAATGATGTCATTATGTGTTGAAGGTCTCCGACTATGGGTCAGAATATAATGATGTCATTACGTGTTGAAGGTCTCTGACTATGGGTCAGAATATCATGATGTCATTACGCGTTGAAGGTCTCCGATTATGGGTCAGAATATAATGATGTCATTACATGTTGAAGGTCTCCGACTGTGGGTCAGAATATAATGATGTCATTACGTGTTGAAGGTCTCCGACTGTGGGTCAGAATATAATGATGTCATTACGTGTTGAAGGTCTCCGATTATGGGTCAGAATATAATGATGTCATTACGTGTTGAAGGTCTCCGACTGTGGGTCAGAATATAATGATGTCATTACGTGTTGAAGGTCTCCGATTATGGGTCAGAATATAATGATGTCATTACGTGTTGAAGGTCTCCGACTGTGGGTCAGAATATAATGATGTTATTACATGTTGAAGGTCTCCGACTGTGGGACAGAATATAGTGATGTTATTACATGTTGAAGGTCTCCGATGGGGTTCTCTGCATGGACCGTTTCGGCTTCTCTGATGACGCACTTCTCTGGTTACAGGGTGTAACTCTCTGGTTGTCCTCACGATGTCAGTGTCCTTTGTCAGTGTCCTTTGTCAGTGTCCTTTGTCTCAGTGTCCTTTGTCTTAGTTTCCTCGCCCTTGTTCTGAAAGGGGTCTTTTGAGAACAGCCAGCCCTGTAGTGTTTCCGGCTTTAGGGCAATTCTCTGGGCGTACCAAGTTATGAGGCAAGGTCTGGATTTTACTCTGATCAAATTTAGACAACTAACCTCACATTTCATCTTTACAAAAACATTATCTTTGATCTGGACATTTTCCACACAACGTACAATGTACAAACATCAAGCATATACTAGGAATACTCTTAAACTTACAATGTTTTCGTTATAACGTTGTCCTTCAACTTTTAATAACATAACAAAAACAACATCAACTTTCATATTCCATCTATCGTCATTACCACCATTGTGGTTGACCCAAAGTCCATGTATTACATGTTAATGTTCTGAGGACAAAGGAATTTTGTCTGTTGCCTTAGATTTACAATGGGTGTGAGGTGTCTCCTCCCCATCTCCATACCTCTCGATCTCCTCTGGTGGGTGTGAGAGATCTCTCTGTAGGATTGTGGTCCACGGTAACCTGACCCGAGCAGGCCAGTCATGACATCAAACCACCACATCACACCACACCACACCACCTGTAGCACACGCTCCAGCAGGTATATCTCTCTAGTCACCCCCAAAACCAATTCTTTCTTTGGCCGCCTCTCCTTCCAGTTCTCTGCTGCCAATGACTGGAACGAACTACAAAAATCTCTGAAACTGGAAACACTTATCTCCCTCACTAGCTTTAAGCACCAACTGTCAGAACAGCTCACAGATTACTGCACCTGTACATAGCCCACCTATAATTTAGCCCAAACAACTACCTCTTTCCCAACTGTATTTAATTTTTATTTATTTGTTTATTTTGCTCCTTTGCACCCCATTATTTTTTATTTCTACTTTGCACATTCTTCCATTGCAAAACTACCATTCCAGTATTTTACTTGCTATATTGTATTTACTTTGCCATCATGGCCTTTTTTGCCTTTACCTCCCTTCTCACCTCATTTGCTCACATTGTATATAGACTTGTTTATACTGCATTATTGACTGTATGTTTGTTTTTACTCCATGTGTAACTCTGTGTCGTTTTATCTGTCGAACTGCTTTGCTTTATCTTGGCCAGGTCGCAATTGTAAATGAGAACTTGTTCTCAACTTGCCTACCTGGTTAAATAAAGGTAAAATAAAATAAATAAATAAAATAAAAATCACACCACCATATCACACCATACCACATCACACTACGCTATGTGACGCCACACCACCACACCACGCCACACTAAACCACCATATCATGCCACATCACACCACACCACACCACCATGCCACGCCATGCCACACCACCACATCATACCACATCACACCACCACATTACCCCACCACACCACATCACACCACCACATTACCCCACCACCACATCACACCACACCACATCAGACCACCACGTCATACCACATCACACCACATCACACCACCACATTACCCCACCACACCACATCACACCACCACATTACCCCACCACCACATCACACCACACCACGTCAGACCACCACACCACATCACACCACGTCACACCACACCACCACATAACACCACACCACACCACACTACATCACATCACACCACCACATCACACCACACCACACTGCATCACACCAGCTCATCCTTCTGATTGAAGCTGTGTTAACTCCCTGTTCTTTGAATGAGATCACAGGGATCATCAGGATGCCAGAAAGGCTTCTGTTGGCTTTGGTACGAGAAACCTCTAACAGATCTTTTTACAGCTAGGGCCTACCTGCCTAAACAATGGGTAGGAAATCTCTGCTACTTGTTGGGGTAGAAATACCTTTTGTCTTTAGTGTTTAGTCCTCTGTTTTATTTTGTGTTGACAGAACTTTGCACAGTGCAGAGAAAGAGATATGGGAGTGAATGAGAGAACGGGAGAGGGAGAGGGGTGGGGGAGAGAGGGATGGAGAGAGAGAGACCCACACTAATCCTCAAGCTAAGCTGATACATCTGATACTTTCTCTCACACCCTGTCTGCTTAGATTGGAGATTAGGAAATATAGCTATCATGTAATCCTTTCTTCCTCCTCTACCTCCTCCTATCCCTCCTTATCACTTTTCCTCTCACAACCAGCTCACACTGTTCCAGTGTGTCACACCACACTAACTTCAGAGAAAGTGTGGAAATAAGGCTAGCTGCTTACCAACTCCTGACACAAATTCTCATCTGCTTATTGACAATGTGCTCTCTCCACAGGCACAGGCTGCACTGTACACTATCTCTAGTTGTAGATATTCAGCATAATCAGTATTTCGTGCATCTTAGCATTTCTACATCCTTGAAAAGGGGCTGAGATGAGATTCTATAGGCTTGTACTGTTACTAGGGAGAATAAGAGAGAGGGGAAAAAACAGGCTCCAAAAGTCTACATAGATTACTGAAGAATCCTCTGAACATGACAGGCAGCGGTGTCCAGGGGAGACGTTTATGGGAGTGTTTATGATGGGCAGAGTGAGAACAGGAGAGGATCCATGGCTGCAGCCTTTTCCCACCTTGGTATTCCCTTCCATGAATCCATGGAAATGCAGCCATGTGAAGTCCCAGTACTGGAAGCATACACAGCAGGGAGTAACTGCCTAGTTAAATAAAGGTTCAATCAAATAAAAATACAAATGTGCCTCCTCCATACATACAATAACATTATTACACAATAATATGCTTCCTAGTAGGATAAATCCTGTACTTAAGCAACACAAATGTGCGATGGGTGCTTAGAAATCTTAGAAATCTGATTCATTTAAAAACAGCTTAAAGAAGATTAGATTACGACAGTCTTTTTGAGTCTTTTTGTCCTTGATTGAGGGATGTGAATGTACCCCCTTGAGGGGTCAGTCAGAGCCAACCAGAGTTGAGTTATTACATCACTGCATCAGGCTCGTGGGCTGATTGAGACTAGATGCGCACTCCTTCTGGCTCGGTCACTGTATCTCTCTCTCTGTTGCTTTCTTTCTCTCTCTCTCTCAGTCTCTCTCTCTCTCTGCATCTGTCTCACTCGCACGCTCACTGTTCTACACCAGAGCATTGTACCACACAACAGAGCTAAATAGCTCCGACATGCTCAGTAGGAGCCAACGTATCTTCCTTTAGCCTTGTCAGGGCCGACACCCACCTTAGAGGCTATGTCACACACCTGTGAACACCTCAAGCAAAGTACGCACCTGGAAAGAAATTGACAGGGCTGTGGAAGGGGTTGGGGTAAAGAGGGGAAGGTTGCATAATGCATGATGGCCTTGGGGTGCGACTTGTTTTCTTCCAAATAGCTCATATGACTGATCATCACACAGCCTCGGCGGGTGCTGGGTAGAGGTCGCTTTTTCACTTCATTTGTGCAAAACACATAAAGGCACAGTTATTAGATTAAGCATATGTATCATTGATTGTGGCTCTGAGGTCTGCCGTGACGTGTGGGACGTCTCTGGAATGCTTGGCATTGCAGACACGTCTCCTCTTAGTGTCTCCCCCCCTAGATACCCCTAGATACTTCTCGTCTAAAACAGTGGTTTCCAAACTGTGGGACGCACACTGTGGGACGCACACCTGGGGAGGGAGGGGATATTTAAAAATATCTAGTCAATTTTTTAAATATTTTTTTAAGGAAAAAAGTCCAGCTTTCAACTTACTCTTACTTACTCTAGTTTTAATAATTGGGTAGTGCGTCATCAGCATTCCTCTTATCATTGCATACTTTGGAGAGCTATTTGTAACTTGTTAGAAATGTCCAGATCAACTAGTCCATGTCAGCTAAACATTTTCAGCTAGGTTTTTTTAGCCCATAGAGTCACTCAAATATCACATGAATGCAAATTAGACATGGAAAAATGTATAGAACTGCAAGAAAATGTGCATCAAAACTGCAACATTTTCTCTGCACCCCATGACAAAATGTGTAGAATTACAGGAAAGAAGCTTTAAACTGCTAAATGTTCTCTCTGCCAACAAGATGAACAGTGCTTGTGCCCATAGAAATAGACATGGTACGCGCTGAGGGGGTACGCGGGATGTTCCCCAATGCTGCAAGGGGGACCTGAGTGAAAAAGATTGGGAACCCCTGGTCTAGAACACTCCCTGATCCTGCTCTAGTCTAGAACACTCCTTGGTATTGCTCTAGTCTAGAACACTCTGATACTGCTCTAGTCGAGAAGACTCCCTGATACTGCTCTTGTTTAGAACACTATCTCATACTGCTCTAGTCTAGAACACTCTGATACTGCTCTAGTCGAGAAGACTCCCTGATACTGCTCGTCTAGAACACTATCTCATACTGCTCTAGTCTAGAACACTCTGATACTGCTCTAGTCGAGAAGACTCCCTGATACTGCTCTTGTCTAGAACACTATCTCATACTGCTCTAGTCTAGAACACTCTCTGATACTGCTCTAGTCTAGAAAACTCCCTGATATTGCTCTAGTCTAGAACACTCTGATACTGCTCTATTCGAGAAGACTGCCTGATACTGCTCTAGACTAGAACACTCTCTGATACTGCTCTAGACTAGAACACTCCCTGATACTGCTCTAGTCTAGAACATTCTGATACTGCTCTAGTCGAGAAGACTGCCTGATACTGCTCTAGTCTAGAACACTCTCTGATACTGCTCTAGACTAGAACACTCCCTGATACTGCTCTAGACTAGAACACTCCCTGATACTGCTCTAGTCTAAAACACTCCCTGATACTGCTCTAGTCTAAAACACTCCCTGATACTGCTCTAGACTAGAACACTCCCTGATACTGCTCTAGTCTAAAACACTCCCTGATACTGCTCTAGTCTAAAACACTCTCTGATAATGCTCTATTCTAGAACACTCTCTGATAATGCTCTAACAATCAATAAATAGTTTTGAGGTTCGGTGTTGAGATTTGATTTTGAGGGGGTATAGGATCCATCATTGGAATGAGCACTTTTATCTTAATGTTGAGAAAAGTGTAAATACACTATAGCAATTAGGGGTAAATCATATAGTCAATTTATTTTTTTGCTGAAAACTGCCTCTGCCTGCAGGCGGCAAGATACTGAGAAGTCTTGAGCACTAGGCTTCCAGTTATTTGATTTGGGAAAAGCATTTGAAAGAGTTACTAAACTGTCTTTATTGTAAGCTGGAAGCAAGAACCTGCATATTTTGTAAACTGTGCTTTAAGGCTCCCGAGTGGCGCATCGGTCATAGGCACTGCATCTCAGTGCTAGAGGCGTCACTACAGACACTGGTTTGAATCCAGGCTGTATCACAATTGGCCCAGCGTCATCTGGGTTTGGCCGGTGTAGGCCGTCATTGTAAATAAGAATTTGTTCTTAACTGACTGGCCTGGTTAAATAAAAATAAAATATACATTTAAGAGGTGTGGTTTGGCAAATGATTGCATGGCTGGCAATCAGTCTCAGCAAAAGGTAGCTAAACTTTTAGAAAAACAACGACAACCCTTGTTGGTTCCAGGTGAAATCCTGTTGAACCCTTTGTGGAAAGGGTTCTACATGGAACCCAAAATTGTTATACTTGGAACCAAAAGGCTTCTATCTTGAACCAACAACGGTTCTTCAAAAGGTTATCCCATGGGGACAGGCTAAGAACACTTTTAGTTTCTAGATAGCACCTTTTTTTTCTAACAGTTTAACTACCTTTTTTCTGTGCTGATAGTAATCCTGTTTGTGAGTCCTAATCCAGGCCATCTAGTCCCCAGAGCACTATGTTGAAAAAGATTATTGTTCTTCCTGTTTGGGCTTAGTCAGGCCTAACAGTAGCTGGATGGCAGGACAGCAGGACAGTGTTTCAGAGCCATGTTACTGGGCAGTTAGTAGGTGCTGCTCACACTGGAGATAAGGAGAACCATTTTGACCATGCAAAAAATGCAGTGATGTTGACAAGAATTACTATCATTTCAAGTACATGGTATGGTGTGGCGCTTTATAGTATTGTCTAACATCTTTGCATCCCAGCTTCATTTCCATCTCCTAAGCAGGGTTGGGGGATCAATTCCGTTTCAGGATATTAATGTCCACCTTTTTTTTCCTGGAAATTGTTTGAGTTTAGGAGTTGTAATAAAAACAGAAATGGAACCTCACCTCAGAATTCCTTCTGTCTGTGGAGCAACAAAAACACTTTGGAGGCAGGTAATGTACAGTTTAACCAGCCGGTTTATTCAGTAAAACAAGAATTTTCTGCAGAGAGAGGACATTTTCACTTTCCACTAGTCAGGAATGAGACAGAACCACTGGGGGGAATTGGCCACCTGTAACCAACAGACCTTTAATGACTGATTGGATCCCAGGAGGGTCGAAGGCCAGTTCCTGCCTACCTGAAAGAGAACATCAGGAAGGGACAAACAGGTAGCCTCGTAATTACCAGACTGATTAGAGCTGCTCTATCAATTTGTGTAGCGAAACAGAATGTACGCTTGCGAGGCTTCTGGATAGTTGTACAAGGTATAGGGAAGGAGGGGAGAGAATGTTTTGGCTTTTGCACAAGGTAAAGGTAAAGATAAGAGTGTAGCCTCTTTTTTCAGCCCCTGGACATTTTGTTGCACAAAAAAAAGGATGTTCTTTGAGATGGGAGTCTTCACCATCAGTCACTTAACAGGGGCAGTTGTCCTCGTATGGAGTGGATGAGCTCTGTGTAATTTGGCTGACGTGAACATGGGCCATAGGGTGAGTTCCAGAATGGCAGTAGGATTCTAAATGACATCACCGTTGCATGTCTGCCTGTATAAAGAGCAGGCCTGCTGCAGTGCGGTGGACTGAGCAAGAGGAGACAAAGTCGACAACAGTCTGAGATCAGGCCTCAGATCAGACCTTTCCCTCTCACACAGCTAGGGATGGCGTGTGTCACAGTCTGACTGTGTTTTTGCTGTGGACCATATTGAGGCTCATAATATGTGTGACACACTCAACGTACAATTACCCTGTCCACACCTCAAAGAACCTTTATATCTTTCATTGTCACAATTGTAAACATGTATGTATTTTTGTTTGTTTGTTGCTTTGCTTCATTCACACCTGCACTGTTGGAACTCAGAGCTTAGGAATGTTACTGTACACTGTAACTACACCTGCGACCCTGTGCATGTGACTAATTCATCAACCACAAAAACATCTGTAGCGCAGAGAAACGGTCTGTGGCACTCAGAGACAAACTGCAGGCAGGCAATGAGAGAGATTGAGAGAGAAAGAACAAAAGAGAGCCAGAGAGGAAGGAAAGAGAGATTACAAAGATAGCGAGAGAGTGAGAAAGAGAGAGGGGCGCGTTAGCAGCTGATGGAGAGGCAGGCGTTTTGTGCGAGCGTGATATTAGAAGCCTGATGACATTAAAGGACATAAGATTAAACCACACACTATGCAGTGTTTGAAGGGTGGTAATGAGCTTGGCATAATGAAATAGATGCAGAGAAAGCAGAGTGGAAATGTAACCATTCTCCTATCTGTTTAAAATGCTATTTGTGCTGCTACGGTGGTAAATATGAAAATAAAGTCTTATTGGCTGCACTTGTCACAGGGGACAGTCTTGTACTTCAGCCCCTTTTCAGGTGTCCCAACTTTTCTTTCTTCAAAAAAGGGTCCCTGAGTGAGGGTGACAGTGAGAAGGAGAGAGAGAAAGAGAAAGCATGCCTGCCTCCACAGGACCATGACTGTCATGGTTCCTTCCTTCCCTCTCCCTCTCCATCAGCTGCTAACGCGCCAACAAACAGTGGAACAGAATGCTCTCATTATCGCCTGTGCTCCCGAGTGTATTGTCACCAGGAGCTCAGCGGGTCGCTGCTACCCTCAGGGAACAGTCATGTTTTCAAGCTGCAGCATCACACGCTCGTGGAGGTGATGATTTCATGGATGTGAGAGATGATGCTGAGAGGATGCCTTGGTGGTGAGAACAGTGTTTTAGATGTGAGAGATGATGCTGAGAGGATGCCTTGGTGGTGAGAACAGTGTTTTAGATGTGAGAGATGATGCTGAGAGGATGCCTTGGTGGTGAGAACAGTGTTTTAGATGTGAGAGATGATGCTGAGAGGATGCCTTGGTGGTGAGAACAGTGTTTTAGATGTGAGAGATGATGCTGAGAGGATGCCTTGGTGGTGAGAACAGTGTTTTAGATGTGAGAGATGATGCTGAGAGGATCCCTTGGTGGTGAGAACAGTGTTTTAGATGTGAGAGATGATGCTGAGAGGATGCCTTGGCAGTGAGAACAGTGTTATAAATGTGAGAAAAACTGGGATTTTATTCCTTATTCCTACTTTATACTGTACAACAATGGGCGGATACTTTGTATTTCTACTTCTAAGGTACTCATTGTGCGCTTTATATCTTACATTTGACATCACAAGCTCAGTTAATAGCTGATTGATGATAATCTCTGACTAGTAGCTATGCCAAAGGTGGGATAATTGACATGCTGGTGATGTGGATTCACCTGTAGCCAGTAGCAGTGAATTTGAACAGTTTCTATCTGGGTCACGTCATATCCTCCTCCGCACACACAAACATGGCAGCTGTTGCCGAGGATCCGTCTCTGTGCTCTATGTTCTCTTCTCTCTCCCAGGCATGCTTTGAAGACACTCTGCAGATGTATTTATAACTCCATCCACAGGCAGACAGCAGATACCTGGGCGGAGTGAGAATACAGAGAAAGACAGTTATATAACCAGCAACCACAGGAATCACAGCGCTCTCTCTCTCTCTCCCTCTCGCTCCCTCTCGCTTCTGCCCCCGCTCCCTCTCGCTCCCTTTCGCTCCCGCTCCCTCTCGCTCCCGCTCGCTCCCTCTCGCTCCCGCTCGCTCCCACTCCCTCTCGCTCCCGCTCCCTCTCGCTCCCGGTCCCGCTCCCTCTCTCTCCCGGTCCCGGCCTCGCTCCCTCTCGCTTCCGCGCCCTCTCGCTCCCGCTCACTCTCGTTCCCGGTCCCGCTCCCTCTCTCTTCCGGTCCCGCTCCCTCTCGCTCCCGCTCCCTCTCGCTCCCGGTCCCGCTCCCTCTCGCTCCCGGGTCCCGCTCCCTCTCTCTCCCCCACCCGCTCCCTCTCTCTCCCCCACCCGCTCCCTCTCGCTCCCGCTCCCCCTCCCGCTCCGCTCCCGCTCCCCCTCGGGCTCCCTCCCTCTCGCTCCCCCTCCCACTCCCCTCTCGCTCCCACTCCCACTCCCCTCCCGCTCCCCCTCCCGCTCCCGTAACGTATAAAATAGTTGAGCAAATAGTTAAACTACAAAAGGAAATATATGGTTGTATTTAACATAGTGTTTGTTCTCTCTCTCTCTCTAATCCAGTACTACAGTAGCTGAGGCAATGATGGGGTAGTGTAAGGTACTTTGGGGTTGGTGCAAATGGAAATGGGAAGTGCTGCATATGATGCACATTGTGCGATTTATGTATTATTTATTCAACAAATGGAAGCAGACATAGAAAGATGTACAAACAAGAGCTCCATAACATACTCTCCTGCGCTCAGGTCCCTCTGAAGCCTCTGTATGAGAACACTGACGTGTACCCATTGGCTCCAGTGCAGATAGAGAAAGAATGAGAGTGAGCGAGAGAAAGAGATAGGTAGTGAAACAGAGAGATAAGAGAAAGGGAGAATGAGAGTGAGAGAGAAAAAGAGCATGTGTGTGAGAGAGAGAGAATTAAAAACAAATCACATTTTGATAAACTCCCATAACTATTGGGTGAAATACCACAGTGTGCCATCACAACAGCAATATTTGTGACCTGTTGCCACAAGAAAAGGGCAACATGTGAAGAACGGACACCATTGTAAATACAACCCATATTTATATTTGTTTCTTTTCCCTTTTGTACTTTAACTATTTGCTCATCATTACAACACTGTATAGAGCCATAATATGACATTTGAAATGTCTCTATTCCTTTGGAACTTTTGTGAGTGTAATGTTTATTGTTCATTTTTTATTGTTTATTTCACTTGCTTTGGCAATGTAAAAATATGTTTCCCATGCTAATAAAGCCCTTTGAAGAGAGAGAGAGAGAGAGAGAGAGAGAGAGAGAGAGAGAGAGAGAGAGAGAGAGAGAGAGAGAGAGAGAGAGAGAGAGAGAGATCCATCCCTCTGCCAGGCGGATCATTACAGTAAATTAAAAGCAGGGCCTGGACTATGAGTGACCACTTCTAGCACCTGTATCAGACCTGTCAGCCGCAGCCAGACAGCATATCAAACTCTTATTCCATTCATACTTGCAGCCCTGTCGATAGCTATAACTCAGACGACAACAGGGGCGTAATTTAATTTTGGACAGATCGGGTCGACCCGCCGCTCCGTTACCCTCTCTCTCTTATCTTTTGTCCCTGGGCCATCTTATCTCTCCAGCCCACAGCAGGTGCCGCTGCCTCGCCGGAGGGGGCGAGAGGAGGGGGAGGGAGGGGAGGAGAGAAGAGAGAAAGGGGGATCATTGAGGATCTGATCTGCCGATGAGTCTTCAGTGCAGTTAAATAGCGGTGTGAATGCAGTTTAATGATCTCAATCGACAATCTCCCTCTACAATCTCCCTGAACAATCTCACAGTGGGTGTTTATGTGGAAGGAGGAGTGTGTTTAATGCTGTTATCCACAAAGCAGAGCACCTCAGGTGGCAGTTTCACCTCACAGGTTTACAAGAACCCATACCTGTCAGAGATTAAAAGCAATGATGCAAAGCATTCAATGACAATAGCAGTGGGTAGATGTTATTGGAAACCCAATGATGCATGCTGTTTTAATTGAAAGATAGTTTGCAATATTCACCTGTCTCCCTTGTTACATTAACTATACAGAGAGTCTACTTCAAAAAAGGGGTCAGGATTATGCAACAGAGTATTCAGGAGTATGCAATAGTTGAACATACAACTATTGCATTACAGAGTGCCAGGTGCCCCAACTTCTATGAAGGACACAGAGCTATGGCATGCAATCATTCTGCACATTGTGCTGCCATAAGCAGGTAAGCGATATGGTACCCAGTTTGGTTCATTCAACTTGATCACACTGTAATTCACCCCATGTTCACTCTGCCTAACAAGGGCACATCTCTACTGTATGACATTGAGTCCCCCCCATCACAGAAAATGCAGCATCATTCCTCCTTTTGGTATTCCCTCCGCACTGCCACTAGGGCTACTTACTTTTTACACAGCAATGAATCTATTTTGATGACAAGTGGCAATGAAATGCACATTTGACATTTATGTTGGATGCGTTGTTTGCGGACTGAGCTACATTTGAGAGTTATCTCTGGTGGCTGGGGATGTGAGCAGCACTGCGACATCGCTGAGAAAAAGACAGACGGACAGACAGAAAGGCAGACAAACAGCCAAGCAGCCAGGCATGCGAGCAGACAGGAAGGTAGGAAGGAAAGCAAGCAGGCAGATAGGCAGGCAAGCAGACAGGCAGGTAGGCAGACAGGCAGATAGGCAGGCAAGCAGACAGGCAGGCAGACAGGCAGGCAAGCAGACAGGCAGGTAGGCAGGCAAGCAGACAGGCAGACAGGCAGGAGGCACGCAATGCTGTCACTCTATTAGAGACAAAACACTATCCTAGAACAGAACACAGACAGATGCGTGTGTGTGTCACTCCAGTCCCGTGCGTGTGATCTGTGATCTGTGTGCATGTGTCAGATGGTCAGAGAGTGACGGAGAGGGATCTCTCTCACATGCAGATGTTAATTTCTCTCTTCCACTGTGGCCTCCAGCAGCTGTTGGATAATCCTCTTGAGCCAGCCTTCTATTAAGCTTTTAAAAGCCGGTATAAACTGTCCATTTTGAAATAACCATTTCACATCAATCTGCACTCCCGCAGCTTTTCAACCTGGCTGCAGCAGCAGCTACCTTGGTCCTGCTGTTGCTGCGGCAGAACTTTATGACATCAGAGAGAGAGAGCGAGAGCAAGTATGTGTGGAAGAAAGAGAGGGGGAGAGAGAGAGCGAGAGCAAGTATGTGTGGAAGAAAGAGAGGGGGAGAGAGAGAGCGAGAGCAAGTATGTGTGGAAGAAAGAGAGGGGGAGAGAGAGAGCGAGAGCAAGTATGTGTGGAAGAAAGAGAGGGGGAGAGAGAGAGTGAGTTTGATCTCTACAAAAATGGAGGCATGATACATTTGGCTGCATACTTTTTTTTGACATATCATTATCTTGACAAGGTAGAGTCACCCGAATAATCATGCTGTTGCCTCCAAATGTGCCACCAGCATGACAAGTCAATTTGTTACATTTGCAAATGGATCTGCTATGGCAATTAGGCTGTGTAGAGAATGGTAGCTTATCTGCTACGCAGAACCCCTCTCTCCTAAATGCCAAACTTTGACTGGGCCACAAAGGATTTATCCTGACAACTAATGACAATTTTAGATTCCGAGTTTAACACCCTTTGTCTGCATTTTTAAGCCCTTTACCTCCAGCCCTGCACATAGACATTTGGAAGCTGAGTCATTGGATGTGGAATGTGGTTTTTGACTGTGGGGGTTATGCTAGTGCGGACAGAGAGTTGTGTAGTCTCACTGTGTTGGATGCTCTATGTCTTCGTGCTCTATGTCTGTGCTGTAAGCCATTATGTGTGTATGTGTGTGTTCTATGCCCATCTTTGAGCAGATTTTTGCCATGAGCAGGCCAAATATGGGTCAGATGAGTCTCCTCTTCCTCCTCGTGATGTCTGACCTAAAAAATGAGAATCTGTGGGATAGCAGGGATTACGGTAGCTCTGTGCTCCTACACATGTCCATATTAACCCCACAAACATGGCAGGCTCACTCTGCCTATGAAAATTAACCCACCAGGTGAGACTGGTCCCACTTCCTCGGCACTACAGTGCAGAACTCCACCTTGGATGAGGTCAATTGGTGAATATATTATGTTGCTTTAGTGCTATGTTATTATGCATCAGGTATGAATATGCAGTGATTACATAATGCAGTGAAGAAAATAGATGGAAACAGAGGAGTAATAAAGTTGACCATTTCTTATCATTAATTCTAAACTGGGTGGTTCGAGCCCTGAATGGTGATTTGCTGACAGATGTGGTATATCAGACCGTATACCACAAGTATGACAAAACATTTATTTTTACTGATCTAATTACGTTTGTAACCAGTTTATAATAGCAATAAGGCACCTCTGGGGTTTGTGATATATGGCTAATATACCACGACTAAGGGCTGTGTCCAGGCTCTCCTCGTTGCGGCTTGCTTAGGAACAGCCCTTAGCCGTGGTACATTGGCCATATACCACACCCCCTCGTGCCTTATTGCTTAATTATTCAACATGCCCTATCTCTTTCTAGTGTAATGAATGGTCACTAGTAGTTATATTTCTTTACTTGCACTACTTGGCATAACCTCGAGGCTTGGATGCATATAATTAGTGTGTAAATGAATAATTCACAGCCACACACACAGCCAAAGCAATCAATTAGTCACCATTTGTATTGGCATTGTTGTCTCCATAACTAATGCCGCCAGGTTGACTGGGGAATTTCTGATGCTTCTGATTTACACGGTATGTCAATGGTGAGATCGATACGGTCTGTCTGCTCTCTGTTAAAACAGACCATCATTTGGTGCTGATGGATGAAAGGGATTCTGTGTCTCATGTTACAGGATGGGGAGAGAGAGAGTGTGTGTGGCAGAGTTAGGGCAGTTGTTAGTTAGACAGACGAAGAAGAAGAACAAGAACAAGAGTGAATTTAGGGATGTCAGTTGCAGGGGAGGGACTGAAAAGGGGAGTGCATCTCCAAAGCTACTCACACCTTATCCCCTCCTCACTCGAGCAGCAGAGTGGCAGTCAGGCTTAACCTCTGTCCTCTGGGCAGGTAGGCTCACTGAGAGAGAAAAGACTGAGAAATTCTAATTGGGTGAAACTTACTGGGATACAGAAAAGTTTGATTGGAGCAGACTCTGAAGCAGACATTGTGGCACTGAGCTGACTGTTACATTGCTTGTTAACTCTTTGGTCCTTTAAAACTTCTTCATGATCGGTGTCCCTTCCATGGGACGGCTGAGCTAACATAGGCTAATGCGATTAGCATGAGGTTGTAAGTAACAAGAAACCTTCCCAGGACATAGACATATCTGATATTGGCAGAAAGCTTACATTCTTGTTACTCTAACTGCACTGTCCAATTTACAGTAGCTATTACAGTGAAATAAAACCATGTCATTGTTTGAGGAGAGTACACAATTTTGAACATGTTAAGATATTAATTAACAAATTAGGCACATTTGGGCAGTGTTGATACAAAATTTCGAACAGAAATATAATGGTTCATTGGATCAGCATCAAACTTTGCAAATACACTGCTGCCATCTAGTGGCCGAAATCTAAATTGAACCTGGGCTGGAACAATACATTATGGCCTTTCTCTTGTATTTCAAAGATGATGGTACAAAAAAATACAAAAGAATGAATGTTTTTTTCTTTGTATCATCTTTTACCAGATCTAATGTGTTATATTCTCCTACATTACTTTCACATTTCCACAGACTTCAAAGTGTTTCCTTTCAAATGGTACCAATAAAATGCATATCCTTGCTTCAGGGCCTGAGCTACAGGCAGATTTGGGAATGTAATATTAGGCAAAAGTTTAAAAAAAAGGGGCAGATCCTTAATTAAGAACCAAAAAGGGTTATTCAAAGGATTCTCCTATGGCGACAGCCAAAAAAAACCTTTAGGTTTCTAGATAGCACCTTTTTTTCTAAGATTGTGTAGAGGGGACTGGGCCTAATATAGCATCGATAGAAGCAAGGGAAATCTTTGTGTGTGAACAGGACTGGGCCTATTATAGCAGCTATAGGAACAAGGGAAATCATTGTGTGTGAAGAGGACTGGGCCTGTTATAGCAGCTATAGAAACAAGGGAAATCATTGTGTGTAGAGGGGACTGGGCCTGTTATTGCAGCTATAGAAACAAGGGAAATCATTGTGTGTAGAGGGGACTGGGCCTGTTATTGCAGCTATAGGAACAAGGTCAATCATTGTGTGTAGAGGGGACTGGGCCTGTTATAGCAGCTATAGGAACAAGGTCAATCATTGTGTGTAGAGGGGACTGGGCCTGTTATAGCAGCTATAGGAACAAGGTCAATCATTGTGTGTAGAGGGGTCTGTTATAGCAGCTATAGGAACGAGGTAATTCATTGTGTGTAGAGGGGACTGGGCCTGTTATAGCAGCTATAGGAACAAGGGAAATCATTGTGTGTAGAGGGGACTGGGCCTGTTATAGCAGCTATAGGAACAAGGTAAATCATTGTGTGTAGAGGGGACTGGGCCTGTTATAGCAGCTATAGGAACAAGGTAAATCATTGTGTGTAGAGGGGACTGGGCCTGTTATAGCAGCTATAGGAACAAGGTAAATCATTGTGTGTGAACAGGACTGGGCCTGTTATAGCAGCTATAGGAACAAGGGAAATCTTTGTGTGTGAACAGGACTGGGCCTGTTATAGCAGCTATAGAAACAAGGGAAATCATTGTGTGTAGAGGGGACTGGGCCTGTTATAGCAGCTATAGGAACAAGGTAAATCATTGTGTGTAGAGGGGACTGGGCCTGTTATAGCAGCTATAGGAACAAGGTAAATCATTGTGTGTAGAGGGGACTGGGCCTGTTATAGCAGCTATAGGAACAAGGTAAATCATTGTGTGTAGAGGGGACTGGGCCTGTTATAGCAGCTATAGGAACAAGGTAAATCATTGTGTGTGAACAGGACTGGGCCTGTTATAGCAGCTATAGGAACAAGGTAAATCATTGTGTGTAGAGGGGACTGGGCCTGTTATAGCAGCTATAGGAACAAGGTAAATCATTGTGTGTAGAGGGGACTGGGCCTGTTATAGCAGCTATAGGAACAAGGTAAATCATTGTGTGTAGAGGGGACTGGGCCTGTTATAGCAGCTATAGGAACAAGGTAAATCATTGTGTGTAGAGGGGACTGGGCCTGTTATAGCAGCTATAGGAACAAGGGAAATCTTTGTGTGTGAACAGGACTGGGCCTGTTATAGCAGCTATAGAAACAAAGGAAATCATTGTGTGTGAACAGGACTGGGCCTGTTATAGCAGCTATAGAAACAAGGGAAATCATTGTGTGTAGAGGGGACTGGGCCTGTTATAGCAGCTATAGGAACAAGGTAAATCATTGCGTGTAGAGGGGACTGGGCCTGTTATAGCAGCTATAGGAACAAGGTAAATCATTGTGTGTAGAGGGGACTGGGCCTGTTATAGCAGCTATAGGAACAAGGTAAATCATTGTGTGTAGAGGGGACTGGGCCTGTTATAGCAGCTATAGGAACAAGGTAAATCATTGTGTGTGAACAGGACTGGGCCTGTTATAGCAGCTATAGGAACAAGGTAAATCATTGTGTGTAGAGGGGACTGGGCCTGTTATAGCAGCTATAGGAACAAGGTAAATCATTGTGTGTAGAGGGGACTGGGCCTGTTATAGCAGCTATAGGAACAAGGTAAATCATTGTGTGTAGAGGGGACTGGGCCTGTTATAGCAGCTATAGGAACAAGGTAAATCATTGTGTGTAGAGGGGACTGGGCCTGTTATAGCAGCTATAGGAACAAGGTCAATCATTGTGTGTAGAGGGGACTGGGCCTGTTATAGCAGCTATAGGAACAAGGTCAATCATTGTGTGTAGAGGGGTCTGTTATAGCAGCTATAGGAACGAGGTAATTCATTGTGTGTAGAGGGGACTGGGCCTGTTATAGCAGCTATAGGAACAAGGGAAATCATTGTGTGTAGAGGGGACTGGGCCTGTTATAGCAGCTATAGGAACAAGGTAAATCATTGTGTGTAGAGGGGACTGGGCCTGTTATAGCAGCTATAGGAACAAGGTAAATCATTGTGTGTAGAGGGGACTGGGCCTGTTATAGCAGCTATAGGAACAAGGGAAATCTTTGTGTGTGAACAGGACTGGGCCTGTTATAGCAGCTATAGAAACAAAGGAAATCATTGTGTGTGAACAGGACTGGGCCTGTTATAGCAGCTATAGAAACAAGGGAAATCATTGTGTGTAGAGGGGACTGGGCCTGTTATAGCAGCTATAGGAACAAGGTAAATCATTGCGTGTAGAGGGGACTGGGCCTGTTATAGCAGCTATAGGAACAAGGTAAATCATTGTGTGTAGAGGGGACTGGGCCTGTTATAGCAGCTATAGGAACAAGGTAAATCATTGTGTGTAGAGGGGACTGGGCCTGTTATAGCAGCTATAGGAACAAGGTAAATCATTGTGTGTGAACAGGACTGGGCCTGTTATAGCAGCTATAGGAACAAGGTAAATCATTGTGTGTAGAGGGGACTGGGCCTGTTATAGCAGCTATAGGAACAAGGTCAATCATTGTGTGTAGAGGGGACTGGGCCTGTTATAGCAGCTATAGGAACAAGGTCAATCATTGTGTGTAGAGGGGACTGGGCCTGTTATAGCAGCTATAGGAACAAGGGAAATCATTGTGTGTAGAGGGGACTGGGCCTGTTATAGCAGCTATAGGAACAAGGTAAATCATTGTGTGTAGAGGGGACTGGGCCTGTTATAGCAGCTATAGGAACAAGGTAAATCATTGTGTGTGAACAGGACTGGGCCTGTTATAGCAGCTATAGGAACAAGGGAAATCTTTGTGTGTGAACAGGACTGGGCCTGTTATAGCAGCTATAGAAACAAGGGAAATCATTGTGTGTAGAGGGGACTGGGCCTGTTATAGCAGCTATAGGAACAAGGTAAATCATTGTGTGTAGAGGGGACTGGGCCTGTTATAGCAGCTATAGGAACAAGGTAAATCATTGTGTGTAGAGGGGACTGGGCCTGTTATAGCAGCTATAGGAACAAGGTAAATCATTGTGTGTAGAGGGGACTGGGCCTGTTATAGCAGCTATAGGAACAAGGTAAATCATTGTGTGTAGAGGGGACTGGGCCTGTTATAGCAGCTATAGGAACAAGGTAAATCATTGTGTGTAGAGGGGACTGGGCCTGTTATAGCAGCTATAGGAATAAGGTAAATCATTGTGTGTAGAGGGGACTGGGCCTGTTATAGCAGCTATAGGAACAAGGTAAATCATTGTGTGTAGAGGGGACTGGGCCTGTTATAGCAGCTATAGGAACAAGGTAAATCATTGTGTGTAGAGGGGACTGGGCCTGTTATAGCAGCTATAGGAACAAGGTAAATCATTGTGTGTAGAGGGGACTGGGCCTGTTATAGCAGCTATAGGAACAAGGTAAATCATTGTGTGTAGAGGGGACTGGGCCTGTTATAGCAGCTATAGGAACAAGGTAAATCATTGTGTGTAGAGGGGACTGGGCCTGTTATAGCAGCTATAGGAACAAGGTAAATCATTGTGTGTAGAGGGGACTGGGCCTGTTATAGCAGCTATAGGAACAAGGTAAATCATTGTGTGTAGAGGGGACTGGGCCTGTTATAGCAGCTATAGGAACAAGGTAAATCATTGTGTGTAGAGGGGACTGGGCCTGTTATAGCAGCTATAGGAACAAGGTAAATCATTGTGTGTAGAGGGGACTGGGCCTGTTATAGCAGCTATAGGAACAAGGTAAATCATTGTGTGTAGAGGGGACTGGGCCTGTTATAGCAGCTATAGGAACAAGGTAAATCATTGTGTGTAGAGGGGACTGGGCCTGTTATAGCAGCTATAGGAACAAGGTAAATCATTGTGTGTAGAGGGGACTGGGCCTGTTATAGCAGCTATAGGAACAAGGTAAATCATTGTGTGTAGAGGGGACTGGGCCTGTTATAGCAGCTATAGGAACAAGGTAAATCATTGTGTGTAGAGGGGACTGGGCCTGTTATAGCAGCTATAGGAACAAGGTAAATCATTGTGTGTAGAGGGGACTGGGCCTGTTATAGCAGCTATAGGAACAAGGTAAATCATTGTGTGTAGAGGGGACTGGGCCTGTTATAGCAGCTATAGGAACAAGGTAAATCATTGTGTGTAGAGGGGACTGGGCCTGTTATAGCAGCTATAGGAACAAGGTAAATCATTGTGTGTAGAGGGGACTGGGCCTGTTATAGCAGCTATAGGAACAAGGTAAATCATTGTGTGTAGAGGGGACTGGGCCTGTTATAGCAGCTATAGGAACAAGGTAAATCATTGTGTGTAGAGGGGACTGGGCCTGTTATAGCAGCTATAGGAACAAGGTAAATCATTGTGTGTAGAGGGGACTGGGCCTGTTATAGCAGCTATAGGAACAAGGTAAATCATTGTGTGTAGAGGGGACTGGGCCTGTTATAGCAGCTATAGAAACAAAGGACATTGTTTCGATACCATTTGACGACTACGGTGGGATTTCACACTTGTATAATCTGCACACTTCAGAATCCATGACACAGTGCGTTTGGAAAGTATGCAAAACCCTTGACTTTTTCCAAATGTTGTTACATTACAGCCTTATTATTAAAAAAAATATTCCCCTCATCAATCTACAGACAATAACCCATAATGACAGTGCAAAAACAGGTTTTTAGACATTTCTGCAAATCTATTAAAAATAAAAAAACTGAAACTGTACGTGTCGAAAGATTGTAAATTTTACAATTGTAAGATTTACAATTGTAAGATTGTAAAAGCTTCAATCAGTATGGAGTCAGAGTGATGTCAGAACAGGTTCAAAGGTGAGGGTTCATTGGGACGGTTCTAAGATAGTTTGGTAGATGGAATGAAAGAGGTAGTGGGGATGAGTATGCAGTTAAAACCCTGTGGATTGTGGTCAGGAAATACTTCATGCTCTGTAATGATTTATGAACTAGCAGGGCTTTTTTCATCTTTAAGTCTTTATGAAAGAGAAGATTATGGATGGACCAATCTGCCGGTGGGGTTGGTGATGATTTTCTGATGTCATACTATGCATGAAACCAGTGATATTGTTAGGTAGTTTTCTTCAATAGCATCTCAAGTGTTAGAGAAATAACATGCAAACTCTGCACTGATTCAGACTTCTAGCAAATCTGACCTCTAGACATCCCCACCCAGGAAATATGGCCTATTTTTGCTGTGTTAACTTGATGTCCTGTAATGGAAGATATTTACAGTGGTCCCAGGGTAATATCTTAGGGCCAATGCGAGGATACATCACTATTAATTTATAGACGTTGACAGGCCACGTCATTACAAGAGCAAGAGTGTCAACATGGTTTAGAGGCTGGAGATGGCTTAGGCTGGACGGAGAAAGAGAGAGGGAGAGAGAGAAAGAGAGAGAAAGAATGAGAGAGAGAGAATGAGAGAGAGGAGAGAAGGAGAGAGAGAAGGGGAGAGAGAATGAGAGAGAGAGAGAGAGAGAGAGAGAGAGAGAGAATGAGAGAAAGAATGAGCAAGAAAGAGAGAAAGAGCAAGATAGAGAGAGAGAGAGAGAGAGAGAGAGAGAGAGCGACACAGAGAGAGAGAGAGAGAGAGAGAGAGAGAGAGAGAGAGAGAGAGTGAGGCTTAGAGAGAGAGCGTACACCAGTTCTACACTGTGTGTCCAGGGTTTGAAAGAGTATTGGCGGAGGTTAAATCAGCAGCCAGGCTGTGGGATGTTTGCATGCTTGACCTCAGTGTCAGGTAATCCCCCTGCCTCTGCCATCCCATCGAAGATTATACATTTCAGATACGTGGTGCTCATGTTGGGAGACTGGGGCTCAAAGTGCACTGGTGTGGAGGGAAAATCATGCACCAGAAAATATGGCATAGAGGAAAATATACACACACCCATACACATACATGGACACGCATGCATTCATACACATACATGGACACGCATGCATTCATACACATACATGGACACGCATGCATTCATACACATACATGGACACGCATGCATTCATACACATACATGGACACGCATGCATTCATACACATACATGGACACGCATGCATTCATACACATACATGGACACGCATGCATTCATACACATACAGTACATGGACACGCATGCATTCATACACATACATGGACACGCATGCATTCATACACATACAGTACATGGACACGCATGCATTCATACACATACAGTACATGGACACGCATGCAATCATACACATACAGTACATGGACACGCATGCATTCATACACATACAGTACATGGACACGCATGCAATCATACACATACAGTACATGGACACGCATGCATTCATACACATACAGTACATGGACACGCATGCATTCATACACATACAGTACATGGACACGCATGCAATCATACACATACAGTACATGGACAAGCATGCATTCATACACATACAGTACATGGACACGCATGCAATCATACACATACAGTACATGGACACGCATGCATTCATACACATACATGGACACGCATGCATTCATACACATACAGTACATGGACACACATGCATTCATACACATGCATGCACACACGTATAAAAAAATATTTACAAAAATATGTTTTGGAAAACATGGAAAAGGTTCAAAAAATTCATAACAGATTACATTCTAAGCCAAAGGCTAAAAATGTGGTTTAAATGCAGATTTTTAAAATGTGCTGGATTACTGTATTTTAAGGTGGTATTACAATGGGAATAAAAAGCATCAACTGCACTGATATGATGGCAGGTAGCCTAGAAGTTAAGAGCGTTGGGCCAGTAACCGAAAGGTTCGAATCCCCAAGCAGACTAAGTGTAAATCTGTTGATGTGCTCTTGAGCAAGGCACTTAACCTTAGTTGCTTTGCATAAGAGTCTCTGCTAAATCAGTGGTTCCCAAGCAGGGGTAATAGAACCCCTGCGGGTACTTGGCCTATCCACAGGGTTACTTGAGAAGACTCATGAGCCCATAGGGTTACTGGTAAAATGCACATGAGGGGGTACTTCGGGGCTACCTGGGCAGAGCAACATTCGGCTGGTGGTACAGTAAATGAAAATGGTTAGGAACTACTGTCCTGAATGACGAATATGTTCATCAAAGCAGTGAGTTTGGGGCATGTTTTTGGTCTTATTCCATGTGAAAGAGAGCACTGCTTTATATTCAGTGAGCATTAGGTTCAGGTATGGGGTGAGTGTATAGGTTCAACAATGCAGCTAAATGCTGTTATCCTCTGTGCAACCTCAAACTACATGAAAATTAAATGTTTGCTTATCCAATGTGACAGGGAAATGTTCCAAGTTTCAAAGGATTACTGTGCTGTGTGAGAGCAATTTGGCTGCTATTTGACTTTGTCTCCTTGGTTTCAAGATTAGAGTATAATGCCGTTGGAGCCACCGATACAGAAACACAATTGACTGAGATATTATGTCCAGCCTGTAGCTAATGCTACATGTTCATCATCAGAAATGTATTTACAAATATATCACTATTCTTCACAGTGTAGTCAATGTGCAGTCGTGGGAGCACACTTTTGGCCTTACCCTCAATTTTCTAGTAGAAGATTTGTTTTGGCTCATATCAAGAGGAAGTTAGAGGAGGTGTCAGACTCTGAAAAGGAAGTACACATTGTCTCTGTCCCTGCTGAGGGTGCTGACTTGGCCCACAGGACACTTATTTATTTAGTGTATTTCCTGAATAGATAATCCACTGCCAGGGGGAAAGGGTACAGCATGTTACTGTTAGAATACAGCAACTTTGACAGGACTAGCCCTGGATGGCTACAAACAAGACAGAGCCCCATCCAGCTGCTCAGGGCCTACCTTGACTTGAGATGTTCTTTGTGCTCAACTAGAGTGTTCCAGTGCATGATTTACACAAAACGTTATCAGCTGTTTCAAATGTACTGTCTCTCAGTCCAAGCTGCTTTAGAATGCATGTAGCACCCGACCTTACCCCGGCCCAACTCATAGCTCATGGGTATGGATGAGCTCCACTTAACCTCTATGGCTCATTCATTCAGCACCTCCTAATATCTCAGATCAAGCTGAAGAAAAGATGCACCACTTCGGCTGCACATGAATAGTGATTCTGCAGCTGTCTGATCACATCAGTGTTGTGCACAGGTTTGACTGATAAACAGTGAGTCAGGCTTTGCATGTAAATGAAGAAGGAAGCAGACTGGTACTGAGCAGGATTTGTGATGCACCCATTCTGTTCCATGGTTCTGTTCTAGCTAATACAGTTCAAATAGATTCCTTCTGGAGCTAATTTAACTAGCAGCGTTGCAATTGTGAATGGCTGATCTTTTGGCTAGTCTTTTAGTTAGTATCTCTCCACAGAGACCACCAGTGTAACTTTATGAGAGAGACAGAAGATTTATTGCTGTTTTCACAGCCCTATCCCCCAGACTCCTCTCTTCTCTTCTCTCTCCATCCAATCAATAAAGGGCTGTGTCTCTTCTGCTGCTTGGCACTCTCCCCACAAGTGTGTTGGCTCATCTACTCAGGTACTGTTGTGTTTCAGTGTTTTAAAACGCCACAGGGATTAAGGTCTTGTGTTTGTGTGGTTTTCTGCTTGTCTCTATACTGATGTGATTATCTACACCGGATAAATTACACAGATTACAACAAATGGACAATGCTGTGACGCGGTGTCACATTCGTAAGCATTTTCTACCTCTCCCTGAACCAGTCTGTAATACCTACATGTTTCAAGCAGACCACCATAGTCCCTGTGCCCAAGAACACCAAGGTAACCTTTCTAAATGACTATCGCCCCGTAGCACTCACATCTGTAGCCATGAAATGCTTTCAAAGGCTGGTCAAGGCTCATATCAACACCATTATCCCAGACAAAGGAGCTGATAGTGGACTACAAGAAACAGAGGGCCAAGCACGCCCCCATCCACATCAACGGGACTGTAGTGGAGTGGGTCAAGAGCTTTAAGTTCCTTGGTATCCACATCACTAAGGAATTAGCATGGTCCACACACACCAACACAATTGTGATGATGACAATGCCTCTTCCCCCTTAGGAGGCTGAAAAGATTTGATATGGGCCTTCAGATCCTCAAAAAGTTATATAGCTGCACTATTAAGAGCATCTTGACTGGCTGCATCACTGCTTGGTATGGCAACTGCTTGGTATGGCAACTGCTTGGCATCCGACCGCAAGGCGCTACAGAGGGTAGTGCATAAGGCCCATTACGCAGCTGGAGCCAAGATCCATGCCATCCAGGACCTCTATACCAGGCGGGGTCAAGAGGAAGGTCCTAAAAACTGTCAAAGACTCCAGCCACCCAAGTCACAGACTGTTCTCTTTGCTACTGCAAGGCAAGCGGTACCGATCAGCCATACCTGGAACCGACAGGACCCTGAAGAGCTTCTACTCCCAAGCCATAAGATAGCTACTGTATATATAGTAGTTAGTTAAATAGTTAACCAAGTAGCTACCTGGGCTATCTGCATTGACCCTCTTTGCACTAACTCTTTTGACTCATCACATACGCTGCTGCTACTTTTACTTATTTATCTGGTTGCCTAATCACTTTACCCCTACCTATACAGTTCATTCAGAAAGTATTCACACCCCTTGACTTTTTCAACATTTTGTTGTCTTGTAGCCTGAATTTAAAATGGTTTAAATTCAGATTTTGTGTCTCTGGCCTATACACTATATCCCATAATGTCAAAGTGAAATTATATTTTTCGAAATGTTCTACAGTATTCAAACCCTTTATTATGGCAAGCCTAAATATGTTCAGGAGTATGAATTTGCTTAACAAATCACGTAAGTTGCATGGACTCACTCTGTGTGCAATAAAAGTGTTTAACATGATTTTATTATGACCAGCTCCTGTCTGTACCCCACACATACAATTATCTGTTAGGTCACTCAGTCAATCAGTGAATTTCAAACACAAAGACCTGGGAGGTTTTCAATGCCTCGCAAAGAAGGGCACCTATTGGTAGATGGGTAAAAATGTGATGGGAAAAACTAAGGATTGATCAACAACATTGTAGTTATACGAAAATACTAACCTAATTGACAGAGTGAAAAGAAGGAAGCCTGTACAGAATAAAATTATGAATTTATTTATTTATTTATTTTTATTTTACCTTTATTTAACCAGGTAGGCAAGTTGAGAACAAGTTCTCATTTACAATTGCGACCTGGCCAAGATAAAGCAAAGCAGTTCGACAGATAAAACGACACAGAGTTACACATGGAGTAAAAACAAACATACAGTCAATAATGCAGTATAAACAAGTCTATATACAATGTGAGCAAATGAGGTGAGAAGGGAGGTAAAGGCAAAAAAAGGCCATGATGGCAAAGTAAATACAATATAGCAAGTAAAATACTGGAATGGTAGTTTTGCAATGGAAGAATGTGCAAAGTAGAAATAAAAAAATAATGGGGTGCAAAGGAGCAAAATAAATAAATAAATAAAAATTAAATACAGTTGGGAAAGAGGTAGTTGTTTGGGCTAAATTTTAGGTGGGCTATGTACAGGTGCAGTAATCTGTGAGCTGCTCTGACAGTTGGTGCTTAAAGCTAGTGAGGGAGATAAGTGTTTCCAGTTTCAGAGATTTTTGTAGTTCGTTCCAGTCATTGGCAGCAGAGAACTGGAAGGAGAGGCGGCCAAAGAAAGAATTGGTCTTGGGGGTGACTAGAGAGATATACCTGCTGGAGCGTGTGCTACAGGTGGGAGATGCTATGGTGACCAGCGAGCTGAGATAAGGGGGGACTTTACCTAGCAGGGTCTTGTAGATGACATGGAGCCAGTGGGTTTGGCGACGAGTATGAAGCGAGGGCCAGCCAACGAGAGCGTACAGGTCGCAATGGTGGGTAGTATATGGGGCTTTGGTGATAAAACGGATTGCACTGTGATAGACTGCATCCAATTTGTTGAGTAGGGTATTGGAGGCTATTTTGTAAATGACATCGCCAAAGTCGAGGATTGGTAGGATGGTCAGTTTTACAAGGGTATGTTTGGCAGCATGAGTGAAGGATGCTTTGTTGCGAAATAGGAAGCCAATTCTAGATTTAACTTTGGATTGGAGATGTTTGATATGGGTCTGGAAGGAGAGTTTACAGTCTAACCAGACACCTAAGTATTTGTAGTTGTCCACGTATTCTAAGTCAGAGCCGTCCAGAGTAGTGATGTTGGACAGGCGGGTAGGTGCAGGTAGCGATCGGTTGAAGAGCATGCATTTAGTTTTACTTGTATTTAAGAGCAATTGGAGGCCACGGAAGGAGAGTTGTATGGCATTGAAGCTTGCCTGGAGGGTTGTTAACACAGTGTCCAAAGAAGGACCGGAAGTATACAGAATGGTGTCGTCTGCGTAGAGGTGGATCAGGGACTCACCAGCAGCAAGAGCGACCTCATTGATGTATACAGAGAAGAGAGTCGGTCCAAGAATTGAACCCTGTGGCACCCCCATAGAGACTGCCAGAGGTCCGGACAGCAGACCCTCCGACTTGACACACTGAACTCTATCAGAGAAGTAGTTGGTGAACCAGGCGAGGCAATCATTTGAGAAACCAAGGCTGTCGAGTCTGCCGATGAGGATATGGTGATTGACAGAGTCGAAAGCCTTGGCCAGATCAATGAATACGGCTGCACAGTAATGTTTCTTATCGATGGCGGTTAAGATATCGTTTAGGACCTTGAGCGTGGCTGAGGTGCACCCATGACCAGCTCTGAAACCAGATTGCATAGCAGAGAAGGTATGGTGAGATTCGAAATGGTCGGTAATCTGTTTGTTGACTTGGCTTTCGAAGACCTTAGAAAGGCACGGTAGGATAGATATAGGTCTGTAGCAGTTTGGGTCAAGAGTGTCCCCCCCTTTGAAGAGGGGGATGACCGCAGCTGCTTTCCAATCTTTGGGAATCTCAGACGACACGAAAGAGAGGTTGAACAGGCTAGTAATAGGGGTGGCAACAATTTCAGCAGATAATTTTAGAAAGAAAGGGTCCAGATTGTCTAGCCCGGGTGATTTGTAGGGGTCCAGATTTTGCAGCTCTTTCAGAACATCAGCTGAATGGATTTGGGAGAAGGAGAAATGGGGAAGGCTTGGGCGAGTTGCTGTTGGGGGTGCAGTGCTGTTGTCCGGGGTAGGAGTAGCCAGGTGGAAAGCATGGCCAGCCGTAGAAAAATGCTTATTGAAATTCTCAATTATGGTGGATTTATCAGTGGTGACAGTGTTTCCTATCTTCAGTGCAGTGGGCAGCTGGGAGGAGGTGTTCTTATTCTCCATGGACTTTACAGTGTCCCAGAACTTTTTTGAGTTAGTGTTGCAGGAAGCAAATTTCTGCTTGAAAAAGCTAGCCTTGGCTTTTCTAACTGCCTGTGTATAATGATTTCTAGCTTCCCTGAACAGCTGCATATCACGGGGGCTGTTCGATGCTAATGCAGAACGCCATAGGATGTTTTTGTGTTGGTTAAGGGCAGTCAGGTCTGGGGAGAACCAAGGGCTATATCTGTTCCTGGTTCTAAATTTCTTGAATGGGGCATGTTTATTTAAGATGGTTAGGAAGGCAAAAAAAAAAAAAAATATATATATATATCCAGGCATCCTCTACTGACGGGATGAGATCAATATCCTTCCAGGATACCCCGGCCAGGTCGATTAGAAAGGCCTGCTCGCAGAAGTGTTTCAGGGAGCGTTTTACAGTGATGAGTGGAGGTCGTTTGACCGCTGACCCATTACGGATGCAGGCAATGAGGCAGTGATCGCTGAGATCTTGGTTGAAGACAGCAGAGGTGTATTTAGAGGGGAAGTTGGTTAGGATGATATCTATGAGGGTGCCCGTGTTTAAGGTTTTGGGGAGGTACCTGGTAGGTTCATTGATTATTTGTGTGAGATTGAGGGCATCAAGTTTAGATTGTAGGATGGCTGGGGTGTTAAGCATGTTCCAGTTTAGGTCGCCTAGCAGCACGAACTCTGAAGATAGATGGGGGGCAATCAGTTCACATATGGTGTCCAGAGCACAGCTGGGGGCAGAGGGTGGTCTATAGCAGGCGGCAACGGTGAGAGACTTGTTTTTAGAGAGGTGGATTTTTAAAAGTAGAAGTTCAAATTGTTTGGGTACAGACCTGGATAGTAGGACAGAACTCTGCAGGCTATCTTTGCAGTAGATTGCAACACCGCCCCCTTTGGCAGTTCTATCTTGTCTGAAAATGTTGTAGTTTGGAATTAAAACTTCAGAATTTTTGGTGGTCTTCCTAAGCCAGGATTCAGACACAGCTAGAACATCCGGGTTGGCAGAGTGTGCTAAAGCAGTGAATAGAACAAACTTAGGGAGGAGGCTTCTAATGTTAACATGCATGAAACCAAGGCTATTACGGTTACAGAAGTCGTCAAAAGAGAGCGCCTGGGGAATAGGAGTGGAGCTAGGCACTGCAGGGCCTGGATTCACCTCTACATCGCCAGAGGAACATAGGAGGAGTAGAATAAGGGTACGGCTAAAAGCTATGAGAATTGGTCGTCTAGAACGTCTGGAACATAGAGTAAAAGGAGGTTTCTGGGGGCGATAAAATAGCATCAAGGTATAATGTACAGACAATGCATCCTGTTTGCAACAAGGCTCTAAAGTAATACTGTAAAATATGTGGCAAAGCAATTAACTTTTTGTCCTGAATACAAAGTGTTATGTTTGTGGCAAATCCAATACAACACACATATATATACATATATATCCATATTTTCAAACATAGTGGTGGCTGCATCATGTTATGTGTATGCTTGTAATCATTAAGGACTAGGGAGTTTTTAAGGATAAAAAATAAACAAAGAGCTAACAATGGAGCTAAGCACAGGCAAATTACTAAAGGTAAATCTGGTTCAGTCTGCTTTCTACCAGACACTGGGACATGAATTCCCCTTTCAGCAGGAAATTAACCTAAAACACAAGGCCAAATCTACACTGGAGTTGCTTACCAAGAAGACACTGAATGTTCCTGCGTGGCAGGGTTAAAGTTTTGACTGAAATCTGCTATTGAAAATGGTTGTCTAGCAATGATCAACAACCAATTTGAAAGAACTTGAAGAATTATGAAAAGAATAATGGACAAGTGTTGCACAATCCAGGTGTGGAAAGCTCTTACAGACTCACAGCTGTAATCAATGCCAAAGGCGCTTCTACAAAGTACTGACTCAGGGGTGTGAATACTTATGAATACTTATGAACATGTTATATTTAGCATGTGACAAATACATTTAGATTTTATTTGATTTTTTATTTGATCTGGGCATTGATGTTTTTGATTATATTCATGTTAGCTGACGGTGAAAGTATTGGATTTGCTGTTTTGTTATTTCAGTCAGTTTGTGAATAGTTAATGCTTTAAACGTCATTGGGAGATAGGACTGGATAGTGTCAGCGAGCTAGCTGAGGACCCACAACCACACTGCAGGGACCTTTAGAGGCAAAGGAAGGGAGAGTGGTCTCAAGACTATGAAGCCTCATCCTTAATGGGAGCATTAATCAACATGTGCTGCGTCACCAAGGACTCAGAGGACACGTTGTATGAGGGGACCTTTATCATGAGCTCACACACTGTAGTCTTAATTAAATAGAATGTATAGTCACACACACCTCTCACTAAACAGCCTCCTTCTCTAGTATTTTCTCCCTCTCTCCATGTTCTACTGTGGAGGTTAGAGAGTGATCTTTGAGCAACTTTCAGGACCAATTAGGGTTAATTGCCTTGCGCAAGGTCACATTACAATATTTTTAACCTAGTCGGCTCGGGGATTCAAACCAGCAACCTTTGTGTTACTGGCCCAATGCTCGTAATCACTAGACTACCTGCCACCCTGTTATGCAGTGCAGCAGAGCTGAGTGGGAGAATCATTTCACAACTAAAGAGTGTGGATGTCCTTCCCTGGCAAGATCAATATTGTAGGTAAAGGATGAACAGGGAGACTGTATGTAAATCTGACAGAGGTCAAATTGATCTACCTTCTACAAGCACGCACACACACACACGCACACCATACACACACACGCACCCAAACACACACACGCGCGCGCACAACATATATACATACACACACACACACACACACACACACACACACACACACACACACACACACACCATACACACACACGCACCCAAACACACACAGAGAGATGGAGCAGGAAGGGAGACTCTTTCTAACAACACGTTCTCTCTTTCTATGTAAATCTATGTCGTTTACAATAATTGTATGATTAATAACTACAGCAACAATATTTTTAGAGAGCCATTTGAATGCCAAACAGAGCATGCACATAAATAAAAATCCATCTTTAAAAAGCTTTGAGATCTTATGAGAAGCACTAGCTACATAGTGTAAATGCAATTCATGGCCCATTTCTATAAAGCACCAAGACAGGGACTAATTCATTACATGCACTTGGATAGGTCAATATAAACTCATAAAGCAGAATCAACTGCTGTGCGCGTTCCGAGGCTATGCCTGCTGATTAAATGATCCGGGCTGTGGTTAATGATATGAGCCGCTCTATCTGCTCTCCAATGGGCATCTCTCATACTGGGTCATCCCACCAAAGGTAAATTAAGAAACCTTCATGGCCAATGGGTTTTTACATACAGGACTACAGTACAGTATGCATGCCTGCCATGAATGTGATCAGAACGACGGTCAGGTGTACATACTGCATAATAAACTGAAAATGTTATCTAGCTTACATGGTGCTATCCAGATCCATAAAGTATGGGGGCTCTACAAATATAGGATACAGAAGGACACTAATCCTGCAACAACAGGACATTTGAATTACTATGTGGATTATAGTTCATGGACATTTTTGAAAAATCAAGTCTGAAATTTCGAAGTGGGAATTACAAATTTCAGAAGCCTTTTTACACCTCAAATACACTATACATTTTTTTTTCTGGAATGTTCTCCTGCAACAGGGTGATCAAATTAATATCCTACATCTGTACCTAGCAAGATCATAGTGTAAATGCTTATTAGACACGAATATGTCAATACGGGCAGTCCCATGACATGCCATGCTTTGTGAGATAACATTTCAAACCTTCGATCTTACATAACCTATTCACCCATCTTACAAACACGTCTACATTATGCTGAATCATTGAATGTACAGTTTTGTTACATAACATAAAACACAGCAGTAAGCTCCATGTAAAGCACATAGAATAAAATATATAGTGCAGCTTGTTACCAAAGAGCCAGAGCTATATAGGCCATAAACTGCTAATTCACTGCACTCCCTGTGCTCAGAGTAGGATGAAGCCCCCCCATCTTAGATTTGTGCCTTAGGGCAACTTCTAGCCAGAGCCCCTGTACTGTTGGCTGATGTGGTTGGTTTGGCTTTAATGTAATGCAGCACACACACTGCATGTCCTGTGCTAGTTTTGGTGTGTAGCGATATGCCAGGTTGACTGTGCTGTGTGTTCTAGTGATGGCTGGTGTGGTCGATCGTTGTGTGCTGCCTGGCTGCCTGGCGCTGATGCACTGCAGTGGATCTTTAGTATTCCTCTCCTGCCTTCTGAGGGTCTCCTCTGGGACTGGAGCGGAGCCAGTGCCCATATCTACCACCGCTCCCTCTCTCTCCCTCTCCCCCCCTCTCCCTCTCCCCCCCCCCCCTCTCTCTCTCTCCCCCCGTCCTTCCTTCCTTCCTTCCATCCCTCCCTCCCTCCCTCCCTCCCTTAACGCTATTAATAGGCCCTGCGCACAGAGTCTGTCAGGCAGCTGACAGGGGCCACAATCAGAACTACATGCCAGGCTGGAGAGGGAACAGGGCAGGCAATCCAAAAAGTATCGATTGGATGACTGTGCTTGTGTGTATGTGTGTGTGAACTGACTTTCTATGGTTCTCTGTGTGATATGATGAATACACACAATTTAGAATCTCTGGTTCCATTTGTCATTCCCAGCATGAACCCTTCCCACACAAAGCCTGTACAGATCCATCTAAAGAGAGAATTTCCTGGCTCTAGCGACTACCCCTTGTGTCTTAACATAATTCAATCCTGAACGATGAATCATTTCTCCAAGCTAACATCATTTATTAACAAACAACACATTCATATTAATCGAAAAACAATCATTTCACTCCTCCTGTTAAAACAACCTTGGTCTGTCATTAAAACTACATATTGAGAAAGTAATCTTTCAGTGTTGCCAATGTCTGTGTTTTGCAAACATTCATATTAATTAAATATTATCCCCATTTGAATCAACATCTCTCTTTTAAGGATTATTTGTGTGTGTGTGTGGTGTGTGGTGTGTGGTGTGTGGTGTGTGTGTGTGTGTGTGTGCGTGCGTGCGTGCGTGTGTGTTTCTCTGTTAACCCTTAGCGTGCTGTCTGTGTGTTGCAGGCGATGGGAACCCCAAGGAGAGCAGTCCCTTCATCAACAGCAGCAGTGCCAGCGACGTGGAGAAGAGCCAGCAGTACGATGGCAAGAACATGGCCCTGTTTGAGGTCTGTAACATGAGGCTCCTTCACTTGCTTACATATAATTACATAGTAATGATCTAGTAATTATCAAATTGCTTTGTTCCATTGGTTTCGATGAAACAAGCACCTACAGTATATATGAAGCCTTGCTTACTTACTTACCATCTGACAGCAGGTGGGTTGAATTCTTTGAAATAAGAACTGGCTTAATCATATAGTTTCTCAGTTGTCAATATCAGCTGAGAGGACTGTAAAATTCAATATTACCTGCATGTTTCCTACTGTGTTTTGTCCATTGGTATAGTGATATGGTGTGTCTGTCCACCTTTCTTTCTGTCCTGCAGGAGGAGATGGACAACAGTCCTATGGTGTCGTCCATACTTAGCAGTCTGGCCAACTATTCCAACCTGCCTCAGGGCAGCAAAGAGCACGAGGAGGCCGAGAACGAGGAGGGGGCGGCACCATCCAAAAAAAAACCTGCTGTCAAGGTACTCCATCTAATCTAACTAAAGTCTTATCCTAAACATAAACATTAGCTGAAGTTTGACTTGATCTGAGGTGGCAGAGTGTATCCCTCCCAGGTCTCCATCCTCCACCTGGATGAAAAGAGGGCCTGGACAGGACGTTATTAATGACGCTGTTGGTCATGTTTAGGCCTGGATAGGACGTTATTAATGACGCTGTTGGTCATGTTTAGGCCTGGACAGGACGTTATTAATGACGCTGTTGGTCATGTTTAGGCCTGGATAGGACGTTATTAATGACGCTGTTGGTCATGTTTAGGCCTGGATAGGACGTTATTAATGACGCTGTTGGTCATGTTTAGGCCTGGACAGGACGTTATTAATGACGCTGTTGGTCATGTTTAGGCCTGGACAGGACGTTATTAATGACGCTGTTGGTCATGTTTAGGCCTGGACAGGACGTTATTAATGACGCTGTTGGTCATGTTTAGGCCTGGACAGGACGTTATTAATGACGCTGTTGGTCATGTTTAGGCCTGGACAGGACGTTATTAATGACGCTGTTGGTCATGTTTAGGCCTGGACAGGACGTTATTAATGACGCTGTTGGTCATGTTTAGGCCTGGACAGGACGTTATTAATGACGCTGTCGGCCATGTTTAGGCCTGGACAGGACATTATTAATGACGCTGTTGGTCATGTTTAGGCCTGGACAGGACGTTATTAATGACGCTGTTGGTCATGTTTAGGCCTGGTCAGGACGTTATTAATGACGCTGTTGGTCATGTTTAGGCCTGGACAGGACGTTATTAATGACGCTGTTGGTCATGTTTAGGCCTGGATAGGACGTTATTATTGACGCTGTTGGTCATGTTTAGGCCTGGACAGGACGTTATTAATGACGCTGTTGGTCATGTTTAGGCCTGGATAGGACGTTATTAATGACGCTGTTGGTCATGTTTAGGCCTGGTCAGGACGTTATTAATGACGCTGTTGGTCATGTTTAGGCCTGGACAGGACGTTATTAATGACGCTGTTGGTCATGTTTAGGCCTGGACAGGACATTATTAATGACTCTGTCTGCCATGTTTAGGCCTGGACAGGACGTTATTAATGACGCTGTTGGTCATGTTTAGGCCTGGACAGGACGTTATTAATGACGCTGTTGGTCATGTTTAGGCCTGGACAGGACGTTATTAATGACGCTGTTGGTCATGTTTAGGCCTGGACAGGACGTTATTAATGACGCTGTTGGTCATGTTTAGGCCTGGACAGGACATTATTAATGACGCTGTTGGTCATGTTTAGGCCTGGACAGGACATTATTAATGACGCTGTTGGTCATGTTTAGGCCTGGACAGGACGTTATTGATGACGCTGTTGGTCATGTTTAGGCCTGGACAGGAGGTTATTGATGACGCTGTTGGTCATGTTTAGGCCTGGACAGGACGTTATTGATGATGCTGTCGGCCATGTTTAGGCCTGGATAGGACGTTATTGATGACGCTGTCGGCCATGTTTAGGCCTGGACAGGACATTATTGATGGCTGTGCACGCTGTCCGTTTCCTTCCCCGCCGATTCACAGCCGTTTGGTCATTTATCGGGCCTGAGCAGGGCTGTGAATCTTGTCCTGGAGGCAGAACTGAGCCATTTCCCCTTAGAAAGGCCTGCAAATTCAAAATTGGCTATATTGTAAGAAATCATAATTAGCTCTTTGGTCTTAATTAAAGTTTATGGTTAGGCATTATGGTTATCAGTGTGGTTAAGGTTAGGGTTAAGATTAGGTTGCATCACATCCGGCCGTGATTGGGTGTCCCATAAGGCGGAGCACAATTGACCCAGCGTCATCAGGGTTTGGCCAGGGTAGGCCGTCATTGTAAATAAGAATTTGTTTCTTAACTGACTTGCATAGTTAAATAAAGGTTACAGGTTTAAAATCTAATTTTATGACTTTGTGGCTGTGCAAACTAGTCACTTCTCTGCAGAGCTGCATCTAGAACAAGATTCATGATGAAAAATGCTAACCTGCCTGAGCAGGGCCACATTAGGCCTGTTATCCAGCACATGTGCAGTGGAGCATAACCCTGATACAACAAGCTGCTCTCTCAGCCTGTCTTGTTACCCTGACACAACAAGCTGCTCTCTCAGCCTGTCTTGTTACCCTGACACAACAAGCTGCTCTCTCAGCCTGTCTTGTTACCCTGACACAACAAGCTGCTCTCTCAGCCTGTCTTGTTACCCTGACACAACAAGCTGCTCTCTCAGCCTGTCTTGTTACCCTGACACAACAAGCTGCTCTCTCAGCCAGTCTTGTTACCCTGACACAACAAGCTGCTCTCTCAGCCTGTCTTGTTACCCTGACACAACAAGCTGCTCTGTCAGCCTGTCTTGTTACCCTGACACAACAAGCTGCTCTCTCAGCCTGTCTTGTTACCCTGACACAACAAGCTGCTCTCTCAGCCTGTCTTGTTACCCTGACACAACAAGCTGCTCTCTCAGCCTGTCTTGTTACCCTGACACAACAAGCTGCTCTCTCAGCCTGTCTTGTTACCCTGATACAACAAGCTGCTCTGTCAGCCTGTCTTGTTACCCTGACACAACAAGCTGCTCTCTCAGCCTGTCTTGTTACCCTGACTCAACAAGCTGCTCTCTCAGCCTGTCTTGTTACCCTGACACAACAAGCTGCTCTCTCAGCCTGTCTTGTTACCCTGACACAACAAGCTGCTCTCTCAGCCTGTCTTGTTACCCTGATACAACAAGCTGCTCTGTCAGCCTGTCTTGTTACCCTGACACAAATTAAATCAAATTGTATTTGCCACATTCTTCATAGACAAGAGGTGTAGACTAACAGTGACTTGCTTACTTACGGACCCTTCCCAACAATGCAGCGAGAAAAAAATAGAAGTAATAGAAAAATAAAATAATAATAACATCAGGAATAAATAAACAATGAGTCATGATAACTTGACTACATACACAGTGTACCAGTACCGAGTGGATGTGCAGCGGTACAAGGTAATTGAGGTAGATATGTACATACAGGTAGGGATAAAGTGACTAGGCAACAGGATACACAATAAACAGAAGCAGCAGCGTATGTGATAAGTCGAAAGAGTTAATGCAAGAAGGGTCAATGTAGATAGTCTGGGTAGCTATTGGTTAACTATTTAACCTCAGGAGTCTTATGGCTTGAGTGTAGAAGCTGTTCAGGGTCCTGTTGGTTCCAGACTTGGTGCATCCGTATCGCTTGCCATGTGGTAGCAGAGAGAACAGTCTATGACTTGGGTGGCTGGAGTTTTGACAATTTTTAGGGCCTTCCTCTGACATCGCCTGATATAGCAACGTGGTCTCAGAGCACTTCGTATTATTCTGTACGTAACTACTCCATTTAGTATTATATGTTACGTTTCGTATGGTATATATTAATTTGTGGATGTCCATCATCGATTTTGTACAATATGTTACAAATTACAATTCATATTATATGTTACGAATTTGCAAAATGTATGAAATCTTACTAATTCTAGCTAGGTGGCTAATGTTAGCTAGGCTAGGGGTTAGGGTTAAGGTTAAATTTAGGAGTTAGGTTAAAGGGTTAAGGTTAGGGTTAGGGTAAGGGGAAAAGTTAGCTAAAACGGGTTAAGATTAGGGTTAGGGTTAAGGGAAGAGTTAGCTAACATGCTAAGTAATTGCAAAGTAGCTCAAAAGTAAGTAGTTGAAAAGTTGCTAATTAGCTAAAATGCTCAAGTTGTCCGTGATGAGATTCGAAATCGCAACCTTCAAGTTGCTAGACGTTTGCATTATATGCAAACCTATCCACCCTGACCAACCACCCTACTTTTGTATTTTCCTTATGTAACCATCTGTGTTATGTAACCATACCAAACATAACTTATCATACTAATTTCAGTGTCTCAGATTTACGTTTACTATGTTAAGTCTAGTCTATGAGAGCAGGCTGTGGAAAGAGATCCTGGATGACAGGGAGCTCTGCCACAGTGATGTACTGGGCCATATGCACTACGCTCTGTAGCGTCTTGCAGTCGGATGCCAAGCAGTTGCCATATACAACAAGCTGCTCTCTTGTCCTGTCGTTACCCTGATACAACAAGCTGCTCTCTCGTCCTGTCGTTACCCTGATACAACAAGCTGCTCTCTCGTGCTGTCGTTACCCTGATACAACAAGCTGCTCTCTCGTCCTGTCGTTACCCTGATACAACAAGCTGCTCTCTCGTCCTGTCGTTACCCTGATACAACAAGCTACTCTCTTGGCCTGTCTTGTTACCCTGATACAACAAGCTACTCTCTCGTCCTGTCGTTACCCTGTTACAACAAGCTGCTCTCTCGTCCTGTCGTTACCCTGATACAACAAGATGCTCTCTTGGCCTGTCTTGTTACCCTGATACAACAAGCTGCTCTCTCATCCTGTCGTTACCCTGATACAACAAGCTACTCTCTTGGCCTGTCGTTACCCTGATACAACAAGATGCTCTCTTGGCCTGTCTTGTTACCCTGATACAACAAGATGCTCTCTTGGCCTGTCTTGTTACCCTGATACAACAAGCTGCTCTCTCATCCTGTCGTTGCCCTGAGAAAACAAGCTGCTCTCTTGGCCTGTCTTGTTACCCTGATACAACAAGCTGCTCTCTCGTCCTGTCGTTACCCTGATACAACAAGCTGCTCTTTGGCCCTGTCTTGTTACCCTGGTCTGAGGCAGGTTACTGCATCATTCCCCTCCACTCATTTTCTTGTTATCTGCATCTTCATTTGACAGCTTCTTTCAGCCAAGGGTCCAAAAGAGGCTGATATAAGAGAATTCTAAACGGGTAGTAGATATTAACCTGAGAGGATGGGATGATGTTTTTATTTTATTTTTTATCTTAGACAAGATGAGGAGTAGCATCATACCAGCCTTACTCAATCACCTGACTACAATTCATCTCATGCTGTGAAATTGGGGCACATGATCACATGGCATGGTAATTGGTCTGACAGGTTATTTTAGAGGTGGTTTGTGTTGTTTTAGGGTAGAGTTTTGTGTGCTGTGGACTTCAGTAGTGTTCTCTACAGCAGTGGTTCTCAACCCTCGTCCTGGGGACCTAAAGGGGATTTTTTTTTTTTTTTTGCCCTTGCACTAACACACCTTTCAAATGACCAGCTTCAGCTTGTTCATAATTAATTATTTGAATAAGCTTTGTTTGTGCATGGGCAAAAATAAAAATGTGTACCCCTTTAGGTCCCCAGGACCAGGATTGAGAAACACTGCTCTACAGTGAAAGAGACAGGCTGCCGTGGAGCCTGTCACTGAATGCTAAGTAATTCCATATATGGTGTGGCGAGGCTCCTATTGTGATGAGTCACCTGGAGGATCTGAGGTCCAAGGGCAAAACCTGAGGTAGACAGTCTGTCAGAGTGGCCCTGCAGTAGGCTACCTCTCACTGGCTCTCCCCTGTGGCTCTGCAGAACCCTTGGGGCTAAGACATCTCTCTCTATATACAGATTACAATTTCCTTCCCATGTCTCGTCTCCTCCCTGGACTCCACAGAATTTAAATGAGGAGCTTCAGACACTTATTTGGTGTAAGGAAGACAAGCAAGGACTAAGAGGACAAATAATTGCTTGTACCTCTACTTGTACTGTCTTATAAGACGCTGTCATTGTTGTCATTGTTGTCACTATTGGATATGACCAAAACCCTGTTTCATAGGCGATTGGAATTTAAACTGACTTTCCAATCTTATCCTAGAATAAATTGCATTTAAAAGTAATAAAAAAGTGTGAATCCTGCACTACCATAATGTGTTAGTAATGTCCCGTACGGGTATTAGCTACTGGAGGTCTGGTCACAAGTGGAGTCCTATGGCAGATCCAATCCCATTGAACTCAATAGCTGAAAGCTATGTCTAATCAAGGGTAGCGTTTGAGAACGACACTGTGGGATGACATTGTTGGGATAATTACATTTTCTCCCACATACATAGCTAAACAGATAGGCCCATGTGAAGAAATTAATGAGGGTCCTTCTCCCTGGCAACAGGACAACTGTGCTAGCCATTAGCTAAATGGGCTGGCAGAGCGATAGAGGACATTGGGTTTGGGCAGCCAGAGCTAGTATCTAGAGCCACTTCCACCTGCATGAATAGAAGAGTGAAAGTAAGTTTCTACTACTTAACTATGATATCACATATATGGATTATTTTCTCTCTGTGTAGTGAGACACAGAGGAATCTCTGCTGCCTGAATTTCAGCTTAATTGCCTCAGAAGAAAAGCTTTCAGTCATGGACGGCAGAATCGCTCTCCAAAATAATGAAGAAAAGGAAAAGCCTTATCTTCCTGCTGCCATTCAAATAGGTTAATGGGGAGGAGATGTCTCCGTTATGACTGAATAAAGAGCTTGTCATTCCCTCTTCATTTGATTACTGTCTCTTTGTGATGGGATAGAGGGGGGCCTGTGAGCTTCTGATGAGTCTGTACTGTATTTCAGTATGATGAGTGCAGAATGAGTCTGTACTGTATTTCAGTATGATGAGTGCAGAATGAGTCTGTACTGTATCCACCAAACTCAGATGCAAGATTTGGTCACTGGAGGAATTTGTTTTGTTCCACTTGTATATTAATGGTTGTACTGCCGTGCCACTGTTAAATGTTCATATCACGTACACACACACACACAGTTTTAATCCGTTTTGCGCTGTGTTTGTTCTCCAGGCACCATCACTGGGCACTCTGATGGGGGTGTACCTACCCTGCATCCAGAATATCTTTGGTGTGATCCTGTTCCTGCGGATGACCTGGATGGTGGGCATCGGAGGGGTCTTTGGCTCCTTCATCATAGTCTTCATGTGCTGCTCCACGGTGAGTCTGGACCATATCCTTCTCACAAACCTACTCTCTTCTGTTCTCCTCCTCTCTCCCTCTCTATCCTAATGTCCATCAGTGTTAGAATGGGCACTGTGCCTGCCAGAGCAGAGGCCAGTTTGCAGCTCTGATAAGGATATACTTAACACCACTTCCATTTTAATTCTGTTTGATGTCCAAAGCTCTCCCAGTTGAGTAAATCCTAGTTTAATCCTGTTTTGACCTGAGGTAACCCTACAAGCTTTACAGAATACATTTACAATTCATCCCTTCACTTACAGAAATAGCTATTAATTTACAGTGTTGTATACATAAGTATATTTTGGGTTTCTATACATGCTGATTCATAGATATTTCATAATTTGTTACTAAAAATAATGATATAACCCAGAACAACTGAAACTTCAATTCCAGAATGCATTTGGAATATAGGATAATAAAAATAAAAAATCATAATGGTGTTCCTTTTGATTAATTCTGGTTTGTCTCCCCAAGGGACTAAAAGCTATAGCCTTAGTAGTACTAGCCTTGAGGACTATCTCCCCCTATGAGCCAACCTCCAAACAATAGGTGACCAATCTTACCCCCGTCTATCTCAAGATTCAGTAACAAATGAAGGCTAGCTAGCACTCTAAGCTACTATCAGCTCCATCACTGCCGATTAGCATGTCAGCAACAGTACTAAAAAAAGGCAGATACAGCCCGTCAGATCAAAGGACTGATCATGTAACGGTCGTCGTATGAAGGAGAGGACCAAAGCGCAGAGTGGTAAGTGTTCATCCTGATTTTTAATACGAATAGTGAACACTGAAACAAAAAACAATAAAACAACAAACGAACAGTCCTGAACAGTGAAATAAAACACAGAACAGTAAATAATCACCCACGAAACACAATAGAAAACAGGCTCCCTAAATATGGTTCTCAATCAGGGACAACGATTGACAGCTGCCTCTGATTGAGAACCATACCAGGCCAAACACAGAAATAGCAAATCATAGAAAAACGAACATAGACAACCCACCCAACTTACGCCCTGACCATACTAAAACAAAGACATAACAAAAGAACTAAGGTCAGAACGTGACAGATCAAAGACAACATCAAACCCCGACAGCTCTGATTAGGCAGTGAGCTCAGGACTCTAAAGGACTGCTACTGTACCTTGGGCCATACATAGAGGTTGTGACCTGGACTCGAGTGGGACCAGTGGGACATCTGTTCCAGTCCCACCCCAGGGATTAAAAAAAAAATGTATTTCACCTTTATTTAACCAGGTAGGCTAGTTGAGAACAAGTTCTCATTTACAATTGCAACCTGGCCAAGATAAAGCAAAGCAGTTCGACACATACAACAACGCGGAGTTACACATGGAATAAACAAACATACAATCAATTATACAGTAGAAAAAGTATATATACGTCATGTGCAAATGAGGTAGGATAAGGGAGATAAGGCAATAAATAGGCCATGGTGGCTTAGTAATTACAATATAGAAATTAAACAGTGGAATGGTAGAATATGCAGAAGATGAGTGTGCAAGTAGAGATACTGGGGTGCAAAGGAGCAAGATAAATAAATAAATACAGTATAGGGATGAGGTAGTTGGATGGGCTATTTACAGATGGGCTATGTACAGGTGCAGTGATCTGTCTAGTTCTGGATAGGAAAGTGTTAAATTACTAATGGACTAGTAGACCCTGAGCAGCAGAGCCTCCTCTTTGTTCTGCAGTCTGTGGACATACATGTGGAGATCCTTCAGATAAAGGCATCTGTATTCTACGTTGGGTTTGCTCCTAGCAGAACTCTGCTAGACGAAGTGAACTTCTGTGCCTCGCATACTCACTTAAAAGACCTTTGCCTGAAAAACGCGAAAAAAACGATACTAGTTTGTCCACCTTGAGATGCCGTAACCAGTATGTACTTCCTCGAAATGGTCAGAATTAATCTAAGATAGCTCAAGAAATCCATCTTAAATTTTGAAGTTTTTGCAGAGGAGATCTAAGTCATGAAATTTTACAAATTAAGATGTTTGGTGCCATATATCTGAAGTGAAAAAATGTGCATGAAATCGAGTCATCTCTCATTGAATGACAACAAACACTTTATTGAAGAATCCCTTCTGTTGTCCAATCACAGACGAAGGTGCGTAGACTTCGGCTACCGAACTTTGGCTTTCCTCGAGAAAAAATGTAATGCGTATGAACAGCCTAAATAACCCTTGCCGAAGACCAAAACGAACAAAATCAGCACAAAATGTCGTAGTAATATACAGTGCCTTCGGAAAATATTCAGACTCCTTGACTTTTTCCACATTTTGTTACGTCACAGCCTTATTCTAAAATATATTAAATGAAATTATTTCCTCAGCAATCTACACACAATACCAAGTAACGACAAAGTGAAAATATTTTTTAAACATTTTTGCACATTTAATAAAAACAGAAATACCTTATTTACATAAGTATTCAGACCCTTTGCTATGAAACTCGAAATTGAGCTCAGGTCCATCCTGTTTCCATTGACCATTGTTGAGATGTTTCTACAACTTGATTGGATTCCACCTGTGGTAAATTCAATTGATTGGACATGATTTGGAAAGGCACACAGCTGTCTATGTAAGGTCCCACAGTTGACAGTGCATGTCAGAGTAAAAACCAAGCCATGAGGTCGAAGGAATTGTCCGTAGACATAAACATTTAGGCAGCATTGAAGGCCCCCAAGAACACAGTGGCCTCCATCATTCTTAAATGGAAGAAGTTTGGAACCACCAACACTCTTCCTAGAGCTGGCCGCCCGGCCAAACTGAGCAATCGGGGGAGAAGGGCCTTGGTCAGGGAGGAGTTCTTCTGTGGAGATGGGAGAACCTTCCAGAAGCACAATCACCTCTGCAGCACTCCACCAATTTGGCCTTTATGGTAGAGTGGCCAGACGGAAGCCACTCCTCAGTAAAAGGCACATGACAGCCCACTTGGAGTTTGCCAAAAGGCACCTAAAGACTCTCAGACAATGAGAAACAAGATTCTCTAGTCTAATGAAACCAAGATTTAACTATTTTGCCTGAATGCCAAGCGTCTCATCTGGAAGAAACTTGGCACAATCCCTACGGTGAAGCATGGTGTTTGTCAGCGGCAGGGACTGGGTGACTTGTCAGGATCAAGGCAAAGATGAACGGAGAAAAGTACAGAGAGATCCTTGATGAAAACCTGCTCCAGAGCGCTCAGGAACTCAGACTGGGGTAAAGGTTTCCAACAGGACAATGACCCTAAGCACACAGCCAAGACAAAGCAGGAGTGGCTTCGGGACAAGTCTCTGAATGTCCTTGAGTGGCCTAGCCAGAGCCTGGACTTGAACCCGGACATCTCTGGAGAGACCTGAAAATAGCTGTGCAGCAACGCTCCCCATCCAACCTGACAGAGCTTGAGAGGATCTGCAAAGAATGGGAGAAACTCCTCAAATACAGGTGTGCCAAGCTTGTAGCATCATAAGACTTGAGGCTTTAATCGTTGTCAAAGGTGCTTCAACAAAGTATTGAGTAAAGGGTCTGAATACTTATGTACTTTAAATGTGATATTTAATATTTAATATTTTTTCTCAAATGTCTAAAAAACAGTTTTTGCTTTGTCATCATGGGGTATTGTGTGTAGATTGATGAGAGGAAAAAAACGATTTAATCAATTTTAGAATAACTCTGTAACGTAACAACCTTTTGGAAAGGTCAAGGGGTCTGTTCCGAACTCTTTCGGATGGGAAGCACCTTTAGATAGAAAAGACAGCAGGTTTTCACAGGATGGGAGAAGTGTCCAAGCTATATCTTATAAGAGATTATAACCCAACGCTGATTTGACGCTTCATGTTTTCCTGTCTTGTTCTACATTGTACCAGACATGGGTTCAAATACATGTGCATTTGAAATGACAAAATAATATTTGATTTGAAAAGTAATTTAAATACCTGAAATTGTATTTGAACCCAGGTCAGCTTTGTACATGGTTATCAGTTCACATCACTGTCAATTTACATATATCATGTGTCCTCACTTGATGAGGGGTAAGGTGATCCCAGATCTGTGTCAAAGGGCAACTTCTTCCAGGAGCTTGTCTGTCTGCCCAGGGATGCTCAAGGAGCATGATTCCCAGTAGAGCAGTCCCGGGGTCCCTTGCCTGCAGCATCAGATAACAGTAAAACAATTAGGGCTTTATCTGTGCTCCTCAGAGAGCAGGGTCACTTCATTACCAGCTGATAAGGAGTCTCATAGCAGTGCCCTCTGAGAGGGCCCCGTCGCCACTTAATACACACACACACACACAGCTCCAGGCGTGCCACTGGAAACCCACACTGAAGAGGTATTGATTGAGCGCAATCATCTCTCTCTATCGTGTTCATAATGTCACTCTCTTTTTGTCTCTCCATGACTCATTCTCTCTCCCTGTGTCCTGAGATCTATTTCCTTCATTGTCTTTCTCTATCCATCTCTTTCCTTTAATCCAGATATCTTGTTCTTTCTCCCTCTGATTCCTCCATGATCCAGTCAGTATTTGTCTCCATCTAACCATTCTGACTAACTCTCTTTCTCTGGCCTAATTACCTCACTCGCTCTCTTTTTTCCCCAACTCTGACTGTCTCTGTCTTTCTCTCTTCTGTCTCTTTTATTTACTTCAACTCTTCCCCGCTCACAGACACCTGTCCCTCCCTCTCACAGACACCTATCCCTCCCTCTCACAGACACCTATCCCTCCCTCTCACAGACACCTATCACTCCCTCTCACAGACACCTATCCCTCCCTCTCACAGACACCTATCCCTCCCTCTCACAGACACCTATCTCTCCCTCTCACAGACACCTGTCCCAGGCATATGTCTCTCTCTCTCACAGGCACTTATCTCTCCCTCTCACATACACCTGTCTCTCTCTCACAGGCACTTATCTCTCCCTCTCACAGACACCTCTCTCCTTCTCACAGACACCTGTCTCTCCCTCTCACATACACCTGTCTCTCTCTCACAGACACCTGTCTCTCCCTCTCACATACACCTGTCTCTCTCTCACAGGCACTTATCTCTCCCTCTCACATGCACCTGTCTCTCTCTCACAGGCACTTATCTCTCCCTCTCACATACACCTCTCTCCCTCTCACAGACACTCAGACACCTGTCTCCCCCTCTCACATACACCTGTCTCTCCCTCTCACAGACACTCACAGACACCTGTCTCCCCCTCTCACATACACCTGTCTCTCCCTCTCACAGGCACCTGTTTCTCCCTCTCATTCTTATTCTCTCATGATTCCTACTAAACCTAACTTCTCCCTCCCTATCTCCCCACTTCCCTCCCTGTCTGTCCCTTTCATTCTCTATCCACTCTCCATTTTCTCTCTTACACCCCTCCCTCTCTCCCACTTCCCTCCCTGTCTGTCCCTTTCATTCTCTCTCCACTCTACATTTCCTCTCTTATACCCCCCCCCCTCTCTCTCCACATTGTCATTCTGCCTTGTGGATTTGTGAAATGCCCTATCTGCATCACTGAGCTTTAGCAGAGATGGTTGGTCTGCCTTCCCAAACATATTTATTATGACTCCTTTATTTAGCCAATGCCATCTGACCATCTGGGTCATCTGGGGCTCTGGGACCCAGGATAGAAGGATAGAACACACAGGTTGTGTAGAAGTTGCTTCTAACCACTGATTCAGTGGTCAGATATTTTTGATATTGATATTTTTACACCCATCAAATAAGTAAGGTTATTTACAGGTATGCTCATTTGATCCTAAATCTGTTATTAAGGTTATTTATACAATGGGTTATCTGATCCTACATCTAAGGGAAACTTTTATCTCAAGCCTGCAGATTGTCCCTACCTTAGATATAAATATTGACACTATAGAGGTCTATGATCTCTGTCTTTTATTTCTGCCAGGATGATGATTAGATTGATGAGTTGTCAGGTTAGTTCAAGGTTGCATTGTATGTTGTCATGATCGATCATCTGCCAAATACACTGAACAAAAATATACGCAACATGCAACAATTTCAAGTTACAATTCATATAAGGAAATCAGTCAATTGAAATCAATTCATTAGTCCATAATCTATGGATTTCACATGACTGGGAATACAGATATGCATCTGTTGGTCACAGATACCTTACAAAAAAAGGTAGGGGCGTGGATCAGAAAACCAATCAGTATTTGGTGGAACCACCATTTGCCTCACGCATCTCCTTCGCATAGATCTTGATCCAGCTGTTGATTGTGGCCGTTGAAATGTTGTCCCACTTGGCGGGAACTGGAACACGCTGTTGTACAAGTTGATCCAGAGCATCCCAAACATGCTCAATGGGTGACATGTCTGGTGAGTATGCAGGCCAAGTAAGAACTGGGGCATTTTCAGCTTCCAGGAATTGTGTACATACAGATCCTTGCAACATGTGGCCGTGCATTATCATGCTGAAACATAAGCTGATGGATGAATGTCACAACAATGGGCCTCAGGATCTCGTCAAGATATCTCTGTGCATTCAAATTGCCATTGATCAAATTAAATTGTGCTCATTGTCCATAGATTATGCCTGCCCATACCATAACCCCACCGCCACCATAGGGAACTCTGTTCACAATGTTGACATCAGCAAACCACTCACCCACACAACGCCATACATGCTGTCTGCCATCTGTCCGGTACAGTTGAAACCGGGATTCATCCGTGAAGAGCACAATTCTCCAGCGTGCCAGTGGCCATTGAAGGTGAGCATTTCCCCACTGAAGTCGGTTTACGACGCCAAACTGCAGTCAGTTCAAGGCCCTGGTGAGATGATGATCACGCAGATGAGCTTCCATGAGCTGGTTTCTGACAGTTTGTGCAGAAATTCTTTGGTTGTGCAAACCCAGAGTTTCATCAGCTGTCTGGGTGGCTGGTCTCAGATAATCCCGCAGGTGAAGAAGTCTGACTGGTAGGACCTGGGCTAGTGTGATTACATGTTGTCTGCGGTTGTGAGGCAGATTCTCTAAATTCTCTAAAATGACGCTGCAGTCAGCATGCCAATTACACACTTTGAGACACCTGTAGTATTGTGTTGTGTGACAAAAAAGGCACATTTTAGAGTGGCCTTTTATTGTCCCCAGCACAAGGTGCATCTGTGTAATGATCATGTTGTTTCATCAGCTTCTTGATATGCCACACCTGTCAGGTGGATGGATAATCTTTGGGAAAGTACAAACGCTCACCAAAAGGGATGTAAACACATTTGTGTACAACATTTGAGAGAAATAAGCTTTTTGGTGTGTACAGAACATTCCTGGGATATTTTATTTCAGCTCATGAAACATGGGACCAACACATCTCATTCCAAAAACATGGTCAGTAATATGGAGTTGTTCCCCCCTTTGCGGGAAGGCTTTCCACTAGAGGTTTGAATATTGCTCCGGGGACTTGCTTCCATTCAGCCACAATAGCATTAGTGAGGTCGCGCACTGATGTTGGGCGATTAGGCCTGGCTCGCAGCCGGCATCCCAAAGTTGTTCAAAGGGGGTGAGGTCAGGGCTCTGTGCCGGTGCAGTCAAGTTATTCCACAGCGATCTCGACAAACCATTTCTGTACGTACCTCGCTTTGTGCACGAGGGCATTGTCATGCTGAAACAGGAAAAGGCCTTCCCCAAACTGTTGCCACAAAGTTGGAAGAACAGAATCGTCTAGAATGTCATTGTATGCTGTAGCATTAAGATTTCCCTTCACTGGAACTAAGGGGCCTAGCTTGAACCAAGAAAAACCCCAGACCATTATTCCTCCTCCACCAATCTTTACATTTGTCACTATGCATTTGGGTGGGTAGTGTTCTCCTGGCATCCGTCGGACTGCCAGATAGTGAAGCGTGATTCATCACTCCAGAGAACGCGTTTCCACTGCTTCAGAGTCGAAATGTGGTGAACTTTGAACCACTCCAGCCAAAGCTTGGCATTGCGCATGGTGATCTTTGGCTTGTGTGCAGCTGCTTGACCATGGAAACCCATTTTATGAACCTCCCGGAGAACAGTTCTTGTGACATTGCTTCCAGAGGCAGTTTGGAACTCAGTAGTGAGTACTGCAACAGAGGACAGACGCTTTTACACGCTATGCGCTTCAGCACTCGGCAGTCTCGTTCTGTGAGCTTGTGTGGCCTACCACTTTACAACTGAGCCGTTGTTGCTCCTAGACGTTTCTACTCCACAATTAAAGCACTTACAGTTCACTGGGGAAGCTCTAGCAGGGCAGAAATGTAACAAACTGACTTGTTGGAAAGATGGCATCCTATGACGGTGCCACGTTGAAAGTCACTGAGCTCTTCTATAATGCCGTTCTACTGCCAATGTTTGGATATGGAGATTGCATGTCTGTGTTCTCGATTTTATACACCAGTCAGCAATGGCTGAGTGGCTAAAATAGCCAAATTCACTCATTTGAAGGGGTGTCCACACACTTTTGTATATATAGTGTATTTTTGTTCAGTATATAACTAAGAAACTATTTTGAACCATCTTCACAATGTTCATACTGAAGTATGGCATAAGGATGGAGCATCACAAACAATATATTATTCAACTAAGAATCAGAACTCTGCAGCTGGTGAATAAAATATATTTAACTGCTCCTCCATTTTAAATATATTGTTTTCTCTCCCCACTGACTCTCTTGTCTCAGACCATGCTGACAGCGATATCCATGAGTGCCATCGCAACGAATGGAGTGGTGCCAGGTGAGTGCGTAACACAGTGTGTGCATGCGTGGGAGGCCTGGGTGCCGCAGGGCAATCCTGTTGTTATTTCCAAGCAATTAGGTTCTCATGTCCTCTGATATTGCTCAGGTCTGTGGACAGGTAATACTTAGTCTCGAAAACCCGACCCTATGCAACAGTAACTAGGGTCTGGTTTCGACAACGGACTCTTTTGACAACTTTGACAACGATTGATGCAAACTATTCACTTTCTAAATCCACTCATTAAAAATGACCTGTGATCTTCATCTTGCTAGCTACTATTCAGTATTCTATTCAAGCAGATAAGGTAGTGACGTAGGCAGGTCCACTATGCCAAAATTACGTTCTATTAGATACAGAAGCTGTTAAGCAGAGGCATTTGAAAATATGCAGCCGAAGTTCAACGAGAGCAGATACAAATTCATTGAGCAGATACAAATTCATTGAGCAGATACAAAGAGAATGTTGAGCAACGTTATAAAGTAATGACTTTTCAAATAAGTTACCTTACACGTTATATTGGCTTACCAACCACATAGCATATTATTACAGCAGTATGTACCGGTATGTTAGCTAGCTACATAATGTTAGTGGGCTACTTATACATCAAACTTGCCAGTATATTAGTATCTTATTAAATACCTTTTTCTTTACATAGTTGAATGTGCTGACAACAAAATCACACAAAAAGTATCAATGGAAATCAAATTTATCAACCCATGGAGGTCTGGATGTGGAGTCACACTCAACACACTACAGGCTGATCCAACTTTGATGTAATGTCCTTAAAACAATTCTAAATGAGGCTCAGTAGTGTGTGTGGCCTCCAAGTGCCTGTATGACCTCCCTACAATGCCTGGGCATGCTCCTGATGAGGGATCTCCTCCCAGACCTGGACTAAAGCATCCGCCAACTCCTGGACAGTCTGTGGTGCAACGTTGGTGGATGGAGCGAGACGTGATGTCCCAGATGTGCTCAATTGGATTCAGGTCTGGGGAACGGGCGGGCCAGTCCATAGCATCAATGCCTTCCTCTTGCAGGAACTGCTGACACACTCCAGCCACATGAGGTCTAGCTGGGCCAACCGTACCAAGCATATGGTCTCACAAGGGGTCTGAGGATCTCATCTCGGTACCTAATGGCAGTCAGGCTACCTCTGGCGAGCACATGGAGGGCTGTGCGGCCCCCCAAAGAAATGCCACCCCACACCATGACTGACCCACCGCCAAACCGGTCATGCTGGAGGATGTTGCAGGCAGCAGAACGTTCTCCACGGCGTCTCCAGACTCTGTCATGTCTGTCACATGTGCTCAGTGTGAACCTGCTTTCATCTGTGAAGAGCACAGGGCGCCAGTGGCGAATTTGCCAATCTTGGTGTTCTCTGGCAAATGCCAAACGTCCTGCACGGTGTTGGGCTGTAAGCACAAGGGCCCGACGTGGACCGTTTGAGCAGACACATGCACATTTGTGGCCTGCTGGAGGTCATTTTGCAGGGCTCTGGCAGTGCTCCTCCTGCTCCTCCTTGCACAAAGGCGGAGGTAGCGGTCCTGCTGCTGGGTTGTTGCCCTCCTACGGCCTCCTCCTCCTGATGTACTGGCCTGTCTCCTGGTAGTGCCTCCATGCTCTGGACACTACGCTGACAGACACAGCAAACCTTCTTGCCACAGCTCGCATTGATGTTCCATCCTGGATGAGCTGCACTACCTGAAACACTTGTGTGGGTTGTAGACTCCGTCTCATGCTACCACTAGAGTGAAAGCACCGCCAGCATTCAAAAGTGACCAAAACATCAGCCAGGAAGCATAGGAACTGAGAAGTGGTCTGTGGTCCCCACCTGCAGAAGCACTCCTTTATTGGGGGTGTCTTGCTAATTGCCTATCATTTCCACCTGTTGTCTATTCCATTTGCACAACAGCATGTGGAATTTATTATCAATCAGTGTTGCTTCCTAAGTGGACAGTTTGATTTCACAGAAGTGTGATTGACTTGGAGTTACATTGTGTTGTTTAAGTGTTCCCTTTATTTTTTTGAGCAGTGTAGTATATATTCATTAAGTATGTAGTATACAGTATGTTAGTATGGGTATACACTGTACTAGCGCCGCTTCCACCACCTGCACAAAGTCAGTGTGAAACTGTTCTATTCAGAAACCTATAATATATTTTGTTCCTATCCATAGAACCATAGTAATGTAGAGAAAGTCTAGAACTGTATTCAAGCTCTCTCTAACATGCCTAAGCAATGTCTATGCAGCACTATCTTTTTGTTTACAAACTACTGCTTTCGCAGATTCAAGCCCCAATTCTTTAGACTTTTGTGCAGACCTGTGGTTAATCTTTGAAGACAATGTTGCAGAAATAGAGCCAAAGAGAAATGCCAATGGTTGTGTTTGCGTGTCTCAGCCGGAGGCTCCTACTACATGATCTCCCGTTCCCTGGGGCCTGAGTTTGGCGGAGCTGTCGGAATCTGCTTCTATTTGGGGACTACTTTTGCGGGTGCCATGTACATCCTTGGTGCCATCGAACTTCTGCTGGTAAGGATAGATGCTTGCTATTATTTTATTGTTTTGTTTACTATCTGTTTTGTATTCCTCTGTGCCTTTTCCAGCGTTTTATATTGGGGCGAGACCACAACATTGATTAATGCAAAGGGAAGATGTGCACTCACATGTCTGTTTTCTTCAATGTAGATTGTAATGCAAGGGATGAGGATGCCAAAAGTTACCCACTAAATACAATCAATTGAAACCCATTATGTTAATATATTTTCATTTTAGACAAATATGAAAAGTTGTTGCAATTCCTGAGTGATTTTTCCTTAGAGACATAATATCTCAATTATCATGAATTCATCCTGCAAGCTGTCACACTCAGAGCTTTATTTAGATCTGATGCTTTTTCAAAATAATACTAAGTGCATTTCCTTTCATATGCTGGTTCATTTGTTAGTGCCTTGTCTGTTCCATCATCCACCATCATAAAAACAATACAATTTTTATTACGTTTATCTGATGTCTCCAATGTTTGAGATCATGTCTGATCTCTCTTCTCACTCCCTTCCTCCTTTTTTCCTACATCCTCCTTTTCTGACACTTGCTCCCATTCTCTCCCTCCATCCTCATACCTCCCTCTATCATTTTTTTAACACACCCTTTCTCTCCCTCCATCCTATTCTTACTCTCTACTCTCTTCTTCTCTCATGTTCTCTTCCCTTCCCTTTCTCTCTCTCTCCCTCCATCTTTCCCTTCTCTAGATTTACATCCTTCCCCAGGCGGCCATTTTTAAGATGGAGGGTCTGGAAGGGGCTGATATGGAGGCAGCGATGCTGAACAACATGCGCGTGTACGGCACCATTGTGCTCAGTTTCATGGCCACGGTGGTGTTTGTGGGGGTCAAATATGTCAACAAGCTGGCTCTGGTCTTCCTAGCGTGCGTTATTCTGTCCATCCTGGCTGTTTATGCTGGGGTCATCAAGACGGCCTTTGAACCCCCTGTTTTCCCGTAAGTCTGACCTGACTGAGCCATTGTTCGCCCCAGCGCCGTTGTTATTGTTTTGATTTTGTTGATGAAAACAGAGGAGAGATGCATTCGTCAGCATGGGAGAAAAAAAATTGCACTGCATATTCTGCTGTCCTACCACGCGTGGAATAATGTCCAGGGGGAATGGTGTTTGTTGTTTGCAGCAACTTCTTTGTTGTTGTATTATACCAAACATGGGAGTTTGACCAATTAAGGTTTCCAACTTTAAAGTTGTTAGAGCTTTACAAAAAAACTAAACAAATGTCATGATGACCCTGTCTCTGGTCATGTTTAATATTTACTTCATTTACTTAGTTAAGTCATGAGACTTGCATATTTATGTTAATTTTTGTAATGTTTTCCTAACCTCTAAATAGACCGGTGGCTGATGATGTCTTGTCTGTCCTCCCCCTACAGCGTGTGCATCCTGGGGAACCGCACTCTGATCTCCAAGGGATTTGACGTGTGTGCCAAGGTCATTGAGAGGGACAACGGCACGGTCACCACCAAGCTGTGGAAGATTTTCTGCGACTCGGAGTTCCTCAACGCTACCTGTGATGAGTACTTTGCCAACAACAATGTTTCTGAGATCCAGGGCATCCCAGGGGTTAGCAGTGGTATACTGGCTGGTAAGAAGTGCCCCATTCAGAACGTATTGTAAGCTAATGTAGTCTGTAATAGAGAGACATACTGGTACTTCACAAGAGGTATGTTATTATTATGATGTTTGTGCATCTCTCTGTCTCACTCTCACAGAGAACCTGTTTGGTTACTACCTGGAGAAGGGAGACTTCTTGGAGAAGCGGGGAATCTCAGCCATGCAGGACCCTGATGCTCCCATCACCAACTCCAACCGTTATGTCCTGGCTGACATCACCAGCTTCTTCACCCTGCTGGTGGGGATCTATTTCCCCTCTGTCACAGGTCAGTCACTGCTGGGTTCACAGGTCAATCACTGGGTCAACGGTCAGGGGTCAGACTAGGGGACGGACTAGGCCAATAATATACCAAAAGGACAGTATGGGTACATGCTTTTGTTTCAGCCAAGCACAAACCTGATCAATCTAATCACCTATATTAAGTTATTATAATTAAATTAACATTTTACCTTATGATTTCAAAGTAAATGCTACATTAAAAAAAGCACTACTTGTATCCTTTGACTAATAATTGTTTTATACAAGGCCACCTAACAGCAGTATTGGATTTCTCACATGAGAAACATAATTCCTATTGTTATATCCACTTTATAGTAACCTGGGAGTCTCTCCACAGTCCCAAATGCAGAGAGAGAGACAGAGAAATACTTTCCAGAACTGATGACACTAGAGGAGCTGAATGAGGTGAAATTAGATCAAGTGGAATTTCTGCCAAAAACCACATCAGCAGAAAGTCTGGGGAATACATGAGTCACATTCCCACTATCATCCCAGTTTCATAACGGCTGAATAAAATTCCCATTGTGTACAAGCATTTGCTCTGTGACATTAGTATTATCATGTTTTGTGAGAGCTGCTGCTGGTGATGTAAAATGGTTTGTTGAACACTTCACCAGTTTTCTGGATTGTAAAAACAACAAACACAAAAACACTGTTGCTATTACAAGTAAAGAATTCGTTTTTTAAATGTTGCTAATCAAAAATTCAGATTTTTTGTTGTTGTTGTTGGGCTTCCACTTTATCACTTTCAGACAGCACTCCCTAGCTAGCACAGTAAAAATAAATAAGTAAAAAACATGTGTAAAACATAGGACAAGCCATTACACATCAAGTGTGAAGGATGGGAATGGTTCCTGTTTGATCCTGTTTCTCCCCCCCCCCCCCCCCTCTTCTGTCCCTCTCCACTTCTGTCCCTCTGCCTCCCAGGCATCATGGCTGGCTCTAACCGCTCTGGAGACCTGCGTGATGCCCAGAAGTCCATCCCCATAGGCACCATAGCAGCCATCACCACTACTTCTATAGTGTGTATCCTTTACTACAGTAAATACTGCCAGTCTTACTGGAGCAGTCCATGTTTTTTGAAACTTCTCAGGGACTACTGACGGAAATACACTGGAATGTTACATATAATATGGGTAACGTTTGAATAGACAATATGAAGAATTTGATTCTTAAATTTAGTTTCAGGTTTTGTAAATGCTTGGGAGACAGTTTGTACTAAAGCCTGTAGGTACAGTGTATTTATTTTTGAATTGATTAAGGATCTCTTTTAGCTGTTGCCAAGGCAGCAGATACTCTTCCTGGTGTCCAGCAACATTACGGCAGATATATACAATTAAAAATACATTTCATAACCCTTTTCACAACGCATTAAGTGTGTCTCCAGGTCACTACTCCACTACCACATATCTACAATACATTAAGTGTGTCTCCAGGTCACTACTCCACTACCACATATCTACAATACATTAAGTGTGTCTCCAGGTCACTACTCCACTACCACATATCTACAATACATTAAGTGTGCCCCCAGGTCACTACTCCACTACCACATATCTACAATACAAAATCCATTGTGTGTAGAGTGCGTGTGTTAGCATGTGTATGCTTGTGTCTGTGCCTGTGTGTGTGTCTCTTCACAGTCCCCGCTGTTCCAGAAGGGTATTTTTTTATATCTGATTCTACTGCTTGGATCAGTTACCTGATGTGGAATAGAGTTCCATGTAGTCATGGCTCTATGTAGTACTGTGAGCCTCCTATAGTCTTTCCTGGACCCGGGGATTGTGAAGAGGCCTATTGTGGCATGTCTTGTGGGGTATGCATGGGTGTCCGAGCTGTGTGCTTGTACGGTGTATTCAGCATAGCAATACTTCTTACAAAAACAAGTAGTTTGAGCCATGAGAGATTGACATGCATATTATTAATGTTAGCTCTCTGTGTACATTTAAAGGCCAGCCGTGCTGCCTTGTTCTGAGCCAATTGTAATTTTCCTAAATCCTTCTTTGTGGCACCTGACCACACGACTGGACAGTAGTCTAGGTGCGACAAAACTAGAGCCTGTAGGACCTGCCTTGTTGACAGCGTTGTTAAGAAGGTAGAGCAGCGCTTTATTATGGACAGACTTCTCCCCATCTTAGCTACTGTTGAATCAACATTTTTTTGACTATGACAGTTTAAAATCCAGGGTTCTTCAAGCAGTTTAGTCACCTCAACTTGCTTAATTTCCACACTATTCATTATAAGCTTTATTTTAGGTTTAGGGTTTAGGGAATGATTTGTCCCAAATACAATACTTGTTGATTTTGAAATATTTAGGACTAACTTATTTCTTGCCACCCATTCTGAAACTGACTGCAGCTCTTTGTTAAGTGTTGCAGTAATTTCACTCGCTGTAGTAGCTGACATGTATAGCATTGAGTCATCTGTATACAAAGGACACACTGGTTTTACTCAAAGCAAGTTGCATGTCATTAGTAAAGATTGAAACAAGTAAGAGGCCTAGAAAGCTGCCCTGGGGAATTCCTGATTCTAACTGGATAATGTTGGAGAGCCTTCCATTAAAGAACACCCTCTGTGTTCTGTTAGACAGGTAACTCTTTATCCACAATATAGCAGGGGGTCTAAAGCCATATCACATACGTATTTACAGCAGCAGACTATGATCAATAATGTCAAAAGCCGCATTGAAGTCTAACAAAATAGCTCCCACAATCTTATCATCAATTTCTCTCAGCAAATCATCAGTCATTTGTGCCCCTGCATGTTGAATGTCTTTCCCTATAAGTGTGCTAAAAGTCTGTCTGATCAAACACATTTTTTTCCAAAGGTTTACCTAGATTGTAGGCTTAGATTGAAGATATGGCAAATAGGAGTAGCAATATCATCCGCTGTCATTTTCCATCCAAGTTGTCAGACCCAGGTGGCTTGTCATTATTGATAGACAACAACAAAAAACCTAGTCTTCCAAATTACAGTTCTTGTCTTTCATAAATTTGTCATGGATGTATAGTGTCATAGTTTTATTGCTGGCATGTCATGCCTAAGTTTGCTAACCTTGCCAATGAAAAAATAATTAAAATAGTTGGCAATATCACTGGGTTTTATGATGAAGGAGCTATCTGATTCAATAAATGATGGAGCTGAGTTTGCCTTTTGCCCAGAATTTCATTTAAGGTGCTCCAATGTGTTTTACTATCGTTCTTCATATAATTTATCTTTGTTTCATAGTATAGTTACTTGTTTTTTAAATTCAGTTTATTCACATCATTTCTCAATTTGCAGTGTTGTTTTTGTGCAGACACTTATTTGCCATTCCTTTTGCCTCATCCCTCTCAACCATACAAGTTTTCCATTCCTTATCAATCCACAGGGATTTAACAGTTGTTACAGACGTTTTCTTAACGGGTGCATGCTTATTAGTAACTGGAATAAGCAATTTCATAAATGGGTCAAGTGCAGCGTATTGTTGCTCTTCATTGTGTAATGTGTGTATTGTGAGGTCTGTGTGTGTGTTCCTTCACTGCTCCTCCCAGACATGTCTGCCGTGGTCCTGTTTGGGGCCTGCATTGAAGGGGTGGTCCTGAGGGACAAGTGAGTTATTTGTATTCCACTCTACATCCACTTCCTGTATTACTATAGCTAGCATCGTTGCCTCGTGAGTCTTGCCCATCTCAAAATCAATACTCTCCCACTAATTGTCCATGTAATCAGATGCAACACATAGAATGACAAATAATACTTAAAGGACTTGATTGAGAATGTGTGCACTGAATTGATACTGCAATGGACAGTGGACGAGGGTAGCTGTTATAACAAAAACTAATTGAAAAAGGCAACTTAGATCTGTCTCTCTGACTTCAGGTTTGGTGAGGGGGTGGATGGTAACCTTGTAATTGGTACTCTGGCGTGGCCTTCACCATGGGTGATCGTGATTGGCTCCTTCTTCTCCACCTGTGGGGCAGGGCTTCAGAGTTTGACTGGAGCGCCACGCCTCCTGCAGGCCATCTCCCGCGATAGCGTAATCCCTTTCCTTAAAGTGAGTAAACACACACACACACACACACACACACACACACACACACACACACACACACACACACACACACACACATACATACATACATACATACATACATACATACATACATACATACATATACACTAGCACTATTTACTTTGTGGAGTGGTCAATCAGCGGACATTAGTAATTTTCTGTATATGTTATAATGCATATTATTACCAGAACCACTATTTCTACTCTTCTAATACCATCGAGACAATTTCTCTGTTTGTTCAGAGAAATGTAGATCCACTCTACTCAAATAGCCCTCAAGTGTGTCGGGGCTAGCAGTGATGACTAATTCATGGTCCTACTATAGTCCAGGCTCAGGTTGAGTTGCTGTGACAGGAGCTGTCTGTCACCCCCACTGATTAAATGAGGAAAAGTTTCCCAGACTGAGTAGACATGTCTAACGTGTGATATAGGGATGATAGTGATGCTGCAGCAAGGACCAGTGTGACCTGAATGAAAGGACGAGAGGGGCTGAAACTCTTGCAGTCCACTCAACTTAATACTACAATGTGCCGTGCTATAGGTTCAGGTGTGCATGCATGCAGGTGTGGGTGTTAATAGTTCATTGTACCTCACTGTTGTGCGTTGTCTGTAGGTTTTTGGGCATGGCAAGGCCAACGGAGAGCCTACCTGGGCCCTACTCCTCACAGCCAGTATCTGTGAGATCGGCATCATCATCGCCTCTCTGGACGCTGTTGCCCCCATCCTCTCCATGTAAGACAACCACATGTCTAATATATACTCTGCTTCTCCTGAACACACTATGGAGATGGTTATGTCTTGGTAGCAAGTATAGCTGTTCTGAGTTCTTCTTTCTCTCTCTGTGTAGGTTCTTCTTGATGTGCTACATGTTTGTCAACCTGGCCTGTGCCCTGCAAACTCTGCTGAGAACCCCCAACTGGAGGCCTCGCTTCAAGTTCTACCACTGGTGAGTTAAACAACTCAACATAGCAGACATAGCTCTATATCTTAGCCATGGGATCATCGCCAAAGAGCGCTGCTTAGCTAATATTCTCAGGTGTGAAACAGTCTACTACAGCATTTGTGTTTTGCACTGGATATCAAGCCAGACCAGGTAGGTTCCTGTTAGGAAGCAGTTATTTACCTGAGTAGTCTGCCAGAGACACTGTGGGAATCTGGAGCCTGGCTTAGCCTATAATGATCCTCTTGTGGCTTGAATGTAACAACAGCAGACAGAGAGACAAGATATCCTGTCTCCAATCTGTGGCCATTATTATAATCAGTGACTGGTTTGACTGTCGCAGCAACAGACTGAGGATATAACTTCCTGTCCCTCTCCCCAACAGGGCTCTCTCCTTCCTGGGCATGAGCTTGTGTCTGTCGCTCATGTTTATCTGTTCCTGGTACTACGCCATTGTTGCCATGGTGATTGCTACCTGCATCTACAAATACATTGAGTTCGCTGGGTGAGTGAGCTTCCAACCTTGGACTACAAAGCAAAGAAAAATCGGAACTAAGAAATTATATATAATAGTCAAAATAAAGAATTTATTTAACCTTGAGATTAAAAATCAATTTCACAAGAGAGCCCTGTACATATTACAATAAAAACAGAATAAGAAAACATACTCATATATGTGTATAAAACTATATAATTCAGCACACAATAACAAAATAACAAAACGCAGATTTTCCCAAATCTGTGGAGACTGAAGGGATCGCTAGTATTATCCATTCCTGAGAACAGGTTTGGTAACTTATGATTCTTAACTTAATTCATGAAGTTACATATGAGGGGAGTTTCTGTCAGATTGCTTTGTAAATAAATCAAAGAGAATGCAGCTCTCTTCTTACGGACAGAGAGGTCCATCCCACATTTTTATACAGACTACAATGATGAGTCCTAAAATTGTCCCCTGTGATAAAACGTATTGCGGAATGGTACAAAGGTTGCCGCATGCATGTAAACAATATCACCAAAATCCAATACATGGAGAAGCATTGTTTGAACAATTGTTCTCCTGTTTTCAATATAGAGGCATGATTTATTTCGATATGAACAGACAATCTTGAATCTTAGCTCCTTAGACATATTTTCTATATGCGTTACGAATGACAACTTGTCATCAATCCAGACACCCAGGTACATATTGAGAAACAAGTTCAATTTGGGCTCCATTTGAAGCGCAAATATGCAGGTTCTCAGTGTCAACATTTCATGACCTAAAGAACAGTATGAGCTTGGTTTTACTTATATTTAACGCATTATGAAGGCGCCGGAGGGGATAGCTGCTGTCTTATTGGCTCTTGACCAACCATGCTATTTTGTTAGTTTTTTTGCGTTGTTCGTAACTTGTTTTGTACATAATGTTGCTGCTACCATTTCTTATGACCGAAAAGAGCTTCTGGACATCAGAACTGCGATTACTTACCTCAGATCAGAGTTTTTCTTCAATGAGTCAGACGGGAGGGAGATACTACAGACACTAGGCCCAGATTCCTGCCATTCGCTGGAGAAGGAAACGGCTATTTTGCAGAAAAAGATCAGGGTGCCTTGTGAGGATCAGGCGACGAGTGGCTAATCTGCCTTTGCCTTCCATTCTGCTAGCTAAAGATCAATCGCTTTTAACGGACCTCTGAGACTATCACAGTGCAGGTGCATTTATACGGAGACTTGATTACAGGTGGATTGTATTTATCATCATTAGTCATTTAGGTCAACATTGGATCATTCAGAGATCCTCACTGAACTTCTGGAGAGAGTTTGCTGCACTGAAAGTAAAGGGGCTGAATAATTTTGCACACCCAATTTTCAGTTTTTGATTTGTTAAAAAAGTTTGAAATATCCAATAAATGTCGTTCCACTTCATGATTGTGTCCCACTTGTTGTTGATTCTTCACAAAAAAATACAGTTTTATATCTTTATGTTTGAAGCCTGAAATGTGGCAAAAGGTCGCAAAGTTCAAGGGGGCCGAATACTTTCGCAAGGCACTGTATGTAAACAACAGCTGGTGCACGATATCTAAGGAAGTCTCAAGGTTTTGCTCAACTGAGGTAGAGTAATAAGCTGTAGATCATACTATCTACCTAGAGAGTTTTCATCTGTATTTTTGGTAGCTGTCTACATACCACCACAGATCGATGCTGGCACTAAAACCGCACTCAATGAGCTGTATACCGCCATAAGCAAACAGGAAAACACTCATCCAGAGGCGGTACTCCTAGTGGCCGGGGACTTTAATGCAGGGAAATTTGAATCAGTTTTACCTAATTTCTATCAGCATGTTAAATGTGCAACCAGAGGGAAAAAAATTCTAGACCACCTTTACTCAACACATAGAGAAGAGTACAAAGCTCGCCCTCCATTTGGCAAATCTAACCATAATTCTATCCTCCTGATTCCTGCTTACAAGCAAAAATTAAAGCAGGAAGCACCAGTGACTCTGCCTATAAAAAAGTGGTCAGATGAAGCAGATGCTAAACTACAGGACTGTTTTGCTAGCACAGAATGGAATATGTTCCGAGATTCTTCAAATGACATTGAAGAGTACAGCACATCAGTCACTGGCTTTATCAATAAGTACATCGAGGACGTCGTCCCCACAGTGACTGTACATACATACCCCAACCAGAAGCCATGATTTACAGGAAACCTTTGCACTGAGCTAAAGGGTAGAGCTGCCGCTTTCAAGGAATGGGACTCTAACCCAGAAGCTTATAAGATATCCCACTATGCCATCAGATGAACCATCAAACAAGAAAATCTTCAATACAGAATCGCACTACACCAGCTCCGACGATCGTCGGATGTGGCAGGGCTTGCAAACTATTACAGACTACAAAGGGAAACACAGCCAAGAGCTTCCCAGTAACATGAGCCTACAAGGCGAGCTAAATAACTTCTATGCTCACTTCAAGGCAAGTAACATTGAAACATGCATGAGAGCATCAGCTGTTTTCCTGATGACTGTGTGATCACGCTCTCCGCAGCCGATGTAAGTAAGACCTTTAAACAGGTCAACATTCACAAGGCCACAGGGCCAGGCGGATTACCAGGACGTGTACTCCGAGCATGCGCTGACCAACTGGCAAGTGTCTTCACTGACATTTTCAACCTCTCCCTGTCTGAGTCTGCAATACCAACATGTTTTAAGCAGACCACCATAGTCCTTGTGCCCAAGAACACTACGGTAACCTGCCTAAATGACTACCAACCCGTAGCACTCACGTATGTAGCCATGAAATGCTTTGAAAGGCTCATATCAACACCGTTATCCCAGAAACCCTAGACCCACTCCAATTTGCATACCACACAAACAGATCCACAGATGATGCAATCTCTATTGCACTCCACACTGCCCTTTCACACCTGGACAAAAGGTACACCTGTGTGAGAATGCTATTCATTGAATACATCTCAGCGTTCAAACACCATAGTGCCCTCAAAGCTCATCACTAAGCTAAGGACCCTGGGACTGAACACCTCCCTCTGCAACTGGATCCTGGACTTCCTGACGAGTGTTAAGGGTAGGTAACAACACATCCGCCACGCTGATCTTCAACACAGGGGCCCCTCAGGGGTGCGTGTTCAGTCTCCTCCTGTACTCCCTGTTCACTCATGACTTCACGGCCAGGCTCGACTCCAACACCATCATTAAGTTTGCTGATGACATAATAGTGGTAGGCCTGATCACCGACAATGATGAGACAGCCTATAGGGAGGAGGTCAGAGACCTGACCGTGTGGTGCAAGGACAACAACCCCTCCCTCAACGTGATCAAGACAAAGGAGATGATTGTGGACTACAGGAAAAGGAGGACCAAGCATGCCCCCATTTTCATCGACGGGGCTGTAGTGGAGCAGGTTAAGAGCTTCAATTTCCTTGGCATCCACATCATCAAGAAACTAACATGGTCCAACTAACACCAAGACATTTGTGAAGAGGGCACAACAAAACCTATTCACCATCAGGAGACTGAAAAGATTTGGCCTGGGTCCTCAGATCCTCAAAAGTCTTTACAGCTGCACTATCGAGAGCATCCTGACGGGTTGCATCACTGCCTGGTATGGCAACTGCTCGGCTTCCGACCGCAAGGCACTACAGAGGGTAGTGCGTATGGCCCAGTACATCACCGGGACCAAGCTTCCTGCCATCCAGGACCTCTATACCAGGCAGTGTCAGAGGAAGGCCCTAAAAATGGTCAGACTCCAGCCACTCTAATCATAGACTGTTCTCTCTGTTACCGCACGGCATGCGTTACCGGAGTGCCAAGTCTAGGTCCAAGAGGCTTCTAAACAACTTCTACCCCCAAGCCATAAGACTCCTGAACAGCTAATCGAATGGCTACCCAGACTATTTGCACCCCCCCCCCCCTCTACGCTACTGCTACTCACTGTTATCTATGCATAGTCACTTTAATAACTCTACCTACATGTACATATTACCTCGGCACCAGGGCCCTCGCACATTGATTCTGTACAGGTACCCCATTTATATAGCCCCGCTGTTGTTATTTAATGCTGCTCTTTAATTATTTGTTATTCTTATCTCTCTTATTTTCTTAAAACTGCATTGTTGGTTAAGGGCTTGTAAAGTAAGCATTTCACTGTAAGGTCTACACTGGTTGTATTTGGCGCATGTGACAAGTCAAATTTGATTTAATTTAAGATCTGTAAGTGATTTCTGAATTCATGCTGAAGTTCACGAATGGCCTGCTGCACCGAGGTGGCACAGGAATACAAAACTGTGTCATCTGCATAGAGATGAATGTTACAAGTATTAACAGTGTTTCCTATGTCATGAATGTACAAGGTGAACAACAGTAATAATAAATCAAACCCTGAGGAACACCTTTTTGAATCTGAAGGAATTCAGATTTAACCCCATCTGTGAAGGTGACCTGAGTTCTGTCACTAAGATAATTCTGAAACCTTAAACGGGCTGTATATCCCAGGCCTATTTTTGATAACTTCTTCAGCAAAACAGAATGATTAACAGTGTCGAACGCCTTTGACAGGTCAATAAACAAAGCAGCACAGCTCTTTTTAGCACCCAAGGCATTGACAAGATCATTAACAACTAGCATTGTTGCTGTGGTAATATTATGCCCAGGCCTAAACCCTGATTGGTTTATATTAAAAATACAATTATCAGGTAAAAAGGAATTAAGTTGTACATTAACCAAGGATTCAGGAATCTTCACTAAAGAAGGTCGTCTTGAAATGGTGCGATAGTTGTCAAGATCCTTTGTATCCCTCCTTATGTAGTGGCAGCACATGCGGATTTCCATGGTTTGGGAATACTTCCTGATAACAATGTTAATTAAAATGTGTGCTACAGAGCCAGCAATAAAGGGAGCTGCACACTTAAGCAGACCAGGCTGCAAATGACCAGCCCCTGTGGATTTATTTTGTCTAATGTTAGCAAAGCATCCAGGACTTCCTTATCAGTGAATTTCCAAAAAGAAAACTCCTGACCAGCATTTTCAGTCAATATATTTTCACCATCAACATCCAAACTATTCTTTTCAAGAGCTGGCTTTGAAATACATTCAAATACATAGCCTGCAGAGATAAAATGGCGACTAAATGCATTAATGATATCAATTTTGTCATTATAGGGCCAGAATCTAAATGGATTTATTGGGGGAGAGAAGAGGAGACACAACCCTTCAGTGACATAACAACTTTCCAAAATGTAGCTGGTTTCCCTGTACATTCAGATAGTGTATTAACATAATAATCCGATTTTGCTTTTTTAACTATTTTTATACACACCGATTTCTCAATCGCCTGAAAGACTGCCAGTCTGGGCCCGAGTCTGGTGAATCTAGCTTTCACCCAGGCAGCATCTCTGTTGTGTATGACTTCAGATAGCTCAGGACTGAACCAAGGGCAAGACCTATTTTTTAATTCTCGGTTTTTTAAAGGGAGCATGTTTATCTGCAATAGAGTTGAAAACATTTGAGAAGTGGTTCAGAGCCAACTCTGGGTCAGGTATAGATGCAATACAATCAAAGTCACCAAAATAAAGATCACAAAAAAAGTCCTGTTCATTAAAAAAATGTATTCCTCTTTGGATCTCGTCATCCGTATATCTTTGACACATACAATGGGACAGTGGTCACTAATATCAAAGAAAATACCCCACTCCCAGCATATTACTCTGGAGTATTTGTAAATATGATGTCAATCAAAGTTCGTAGGGTCCTTTAAGTTTGGACGAGTAGGCTTTGTCATCAGCTGGCACAAATTTAGATTAGTACAAAAATAATTGACAGTCAGTCAGCATCCTGCATTCCACATGCAAGATTAAAATCTCCTGCGATCAACACCTCTGGGGTAGTAAATATTGCAATTAAATCAGTGAGTTCGTTTAGTACACACTTCTTGGTGGAGGGTGGACGATATGTTCACATAACTGTTATTTTTTTGGTTTGAACCCAACTAAAGACTTAAAGCCAAAAATTCAAATTGTTAAGGACTGGTGGTAGCCTTTAACAGAGACAAAGAAAGACAATTATTTGTGTAAATTGCAACACCACCACCTTTACCTTTCCTATCAGCCCTAAACACATTTTAGCCAGAGTTTTATCAGTTAACCAAGTTTCAGATCAAATAAAAATATCAGGGTCTGCCTGAGAGGTCCACATCCTGACATGATCCATTTTAGGTAATAAACTATGAATGTTAAGTTGTTAAAATGTCAAACCTTTACTGCATTTAAAATCAGAGTTTCAATACAAGTCAGATTACTTTGAGATTTCATAGCAACAAGAGACTCAAAGATTGGATTATACGTATTAGGAAAAGAAAAGAAAGTAGGAATAGCAGTTACATTTCTCCGGTTAGCACCATTTGGCATGTCACCACTTTCAGACACAACATGTGGAACTCTCACAGTGACCAAAGAGGAGATGGTAAAAACTGACTTACATGTAATGCTAATATTGCCCTCACATCTATCTATCTATATATATATATATATATATATTACATTAAACACACAGTACCAGTCAAAAGTATTTATTTGTACTATTTTCAACATTGTAAAATAATAGTGAAAAAAAAGTGTGAAACAAATAAAAATATATTTAATATTTGAGATTCTTCAAAGTAGCCACCCTTTGCCTTGATGACAGCTTTCCACACTCTTGGCATTCAAAAATATATGTGAATGAAATATAAATCAAACTGGAGATTTTGAAATACAATGGTTAAACACTGTTGGGATGTTCTCATGTTCACACTCACAGGCTATTAAACACACATACTAAGCATCAGTGAAAATGTCAGTTCATTGATGGTTAATTGGCTCTAACTCTCTGCTCGGTGTTGTGTGACAGGGCAGAGAAGGAGTGGGGAGATGGTATACGTGGCATCTCACTCAGCGCTGCTCGCTTTGCCCTCATGAGGCTGGAGGAGGGACCGCCTCACACCAAGAACTGGAGGTCAGTGAGTCACAGAGAGGGGTACTCACAACTACAAGATACACTTCTATTATTGCACAAGCTTTAGTCATCATCTGTACCATACTGAACTCAAGGGAAATGTATTTGATTATATTGAGATTTGATATTGATATTTTATATTCATGAATTTAAAAAAAAGACATTATCTATGGTATTTCTGCCGGTGTCCAGCTTTAGTCTCTCTGTAAATCTGAATGTGACTGATTGTTGATATTATTGCTGGTTAGGCCTCAGATTATGGTTCTGGTGAGCATGGATTCAGAACAGAATGTGGAGCAGCCCCGTCTGCTGTCCCTGACCAATCAGCTGAAAGCAGGAAAAGGTCTTACCATCGTGGGTACCTCAGTGGTGGGCACCTTCCTCAACAACCATGCAGAGGCCCAGAAGGCAGATCAGGTTCGTACTGTCTGAGAGACACACACACAGAAACAGTGATGAATCATTTATAACACCCTGGTCTCTCTTCCACTGTGTGCTCCAGTCTCTGAGGAAGCTGATGGAGACAGAGAAGGTGAAGGGTTTCTCCCAGGTGGTGATCTCCTCCAACCTGAGGGATGGGACCTCCCACCTGATCCAGGTCGGGGGGCTGGGAGGCCTGAAGCACAACACTGTGCTGGTCAGCTGGCCACGCACCTGGAAACAGGCAGAGGACAACCTGCGGTTCAGGAACTTCATCGGTGAGTTAGAGGTGGTCAGATGACAGGTTTTTCACTATGCTAAGAATGCTTTGGGAAGGTTTTGTGTGTTATCATCATATCCTAACTCATGTTCAACACCTCTGCAGAGGTGGTTAGGGAGACGACTGCAGCAAGCATGGCTCTGCTGGTCCCTAAAAACATCGCTGCCTACCCGTCGAACGGAGAACGCTTCACTGAAGGCCACATTGACGTGTGGTGGATCGTCCATGATGGAGGCATGCTGATGCTGCTGCCCTTCCTTCTCCGCCAGCACAAGGTGGGATCCCATTTTGGGGATTTGGAGAGAACATGTTTTTCAGTGTTTGTTATTCAGCAATCAGCCATAGACTTTCTTGTGTTGACAGGTTTGGAGGAAGTGTAAGATGCGCATCTTCACCGTGGCCCAAATGGACGACAACAGCATCCAGATGAAGAAAGACCTGATCACCTTCCTGTATCACCTGCGTATCGATGCCGAGGTCGAGGTGGTGGAAATGGTGAGAGACAAAACCATGTTATATGTTTTTAACATAAGGTGATGTATTGGTGAGAGCAATGGCAGTTCAGTCAAATAATGTGCATTGATATAGTATGTTTTAACACCCATTTTTAGCATGACAGTGACATCTCAGCCTATACATATGAGAAGACCCTGGTGATGGAGCAGCGCTCCCAGATCCTCAAACAGATGCACCTCACCAAAAATGAGATGGAGAGAGAAGTAAGCCCTGACACCTCCCTCCTCTAATGTATAACTCATACATAGGGAACTGACTAGGATTTAATATTACCAGTGTGGTTGTTAGCAATCACCAAACAAAGCCACAGTGGCCAAAAGAAAGCTCCTATGGTTTATCTAACCCCTTTTAGTACCACTTGTGTTGAATAAAACAATGACCTTATAGATAATCTGAAGGTTTTTTAGTTCACCTCTACCTTGTTATTTGTATTCAGCCAGCCATCATCACTCACTGATTTTGAAATGCAGGCAACAGGGCAAGGCAGCAGGGGAATGATTATAATTACTGAGCTAGGTTTAAAATGCAATCTCTGTGTCTGCACTTGCCCGGATTTATCTATCTCATTAATCAAGAAAGCAGACTGAACAATATTAACATCAGATAAGATAAAGTGTGAGGACTTACAGAACAACCTGTGTGCTCTAACAATGACTATTCCACTTCAAAAACAAGTATTCATTCTATAATGTCATGCATGTAAAAAAAAATACAAAATACAGATAAACACATGCTACAGAACATAAGCATCAAATCTGGCTTTGCGTTGAGCTATCCACCCCTCCAGTTATCTGTCAAGTATTGACACATTGCTTCTCTGTGATTTGTTGTACCAGTAACTTACATATCACAACTTGAAGTCTCATGTTTGAACTCTTTGTCTTTCTTTAAAACCTCTTGCTGCTTTGATTTCCACAGATCCAGAGCATCACGGATTCATCCCGTGGTTCTATCCGTCGTAAGAACCCGTCTAACCTGCAGTCTCAGCAGAGCAGTGAGGAGCCGGCAGGAGTCAGCGTGGAGGAGAAACCAGAGGAGGAGGTACAGAAGTGTCCTCATACCTAACTCTCTGATCAACCTTTGCACTATGTGTAAAGGATGCCACACTGCTTGCTTAACGAGCACCGATTCTTCCTGATTTGGCTCACACCGAGGCTCCAACCAAGGACCTGTGCCTTGCTAGCGCACGTGACCACCCTCCTAAAGCATCTTTACCAGTCAGCGTCACGTGAAAAGCTAGCTATTCTCTGGCATAAGTGGGGACACTTCAGGGTGAGGAGTAAGTTTCACACATTCCCATGTGCTACATTCACCCCTAGAACTTACTCAACATTGATCCCAGTGTTGAGCTGAGCGCAACTGTAGATCCGAGTCACTAGGCACCACTGTAAAGGACATCATGCTGCTTGCTTAGCTAGTACCACATCCTACTGATTCGGCTCACACCGAGCCTCAAACCCAGGACCTGTGCCTTGCTTGCAGACGTGACCACCCCTCCTAAAGCGTCTTACCAGTCAGCACCACATGAAAAGCTAGCTATTCTCTGGCATAATTGGGGACACTTCAGGCTGAGGAGTAAGTTTCACACATCCCCATGTGCTACTCTATCTGTCCTTCATTCTGCTGTGGTTCTATTTTTCACCATCTCTCTCATCCGCTGCATTTTTTTCTTTGTTCTGTCTATCCTCTGTCAACTCTAGTCCTACTGCCTTACCTCATCCTCTGTCAACTCTAGTCCTACTGCCTTACCGCATCCTCTGTCAACTCTAGTCCTACTGCCTTACCGCATCCTCTGTCAACTCTAGTCCTACTGCCTTACCTCATCCTCTGTCAACTCTAGTCCTACTGCCTTACCGCATCCTCTGTCAACTCTAGGCCTACTGCCTTACCTCATCCTCTGTAAACTCTAGTCCTACTGCCTTACCTCATCCTCTGTCAACTCTAGTCCTACTGCCTTACCTCATCCTCTGTAAACTCTAGGCCTACTGCCTTACCTCATCCTCTGTCAACTCTAGTCCTACTGCCTTACCTCATCCTCTGTAAACTCTAGGCCTACTGCCTTACCTCATCCTCTGTCAACTCTAGGCCTACTGCCTTACCTCATCCTCTCTCAACTCTAGGCCTACTGCCTTACCTCATCCTCTGTCAACTCTAGGCCTACTGCCTTACCTCATCCTCTGTCAAAATGCCAATTCTCTCACTTTGACATTGTTCTCTGGCGTGTAGCATTTTAAGGGGACCTTTTCCTCTACAGCAGAAAGAAGGGATATGACAGAACAGCATCTTACCTAGTTTCTTTGTTACTGTGCCCCAATTGTGCTTTCAACTCACCGCCCAGTGGTGGTCTGGTGTTTTTATTGCGTCACCCCAACTGACAGATCTCTTTCTTTCCTTCACCCTGTCACGTTGTTGTGTGGTGTCCCTCTCTTAGTCTGTGGCTGTCTCCCGCCCTAAACAGGTGCAGCTGATCCACAATAAGAATCCCACGTCCCCCACCACGCCCGCAGGGAGCGCTGCCACCCCCGGGTCGGAGGTGCAGATGACCTGGACAGACAAGGCTGAGACCCAGGCTGCAGCAGGCCACCCAGAGCAGGGCGGGGTCAAAGACATCTTCAACATGAAGCCGTGAGTCTGCTGTCACTTTCACTTTCAATCACGTGTCCGAAGGCTTGTGTGGACTACTCTCTTAGGGAAAAAAGGTGCTATCTAGAACCTTTAAAGGTTCTTCGGCTGTCCCCATAGGAGAGCCCTTTGAATAACCACTTTTGGTTTCAGATAGAACCCTTTTGGTTCCATGTAGAACCATCTCTTTCAACAGAGGGTTGTACATGGAACCCAAAAGTGTTCTACCTGGAACCAAAAAGGGTTCTATCTGGAACCAACGAGGGTTCTCCTTTGGGGACAGCCGAAGAATGCTTTTGGAACCCTTTTTTCTGGGAGTGTATTCCTAAACCGTGTTAAATGTGGAAGACACATTTCAGTTGAATGCATTCAGTTGTACAGCTGACTAGGTATCCCCCTTTCCCTTTAAAGTAAATAGAAAATAAGGTCAAAGTATTTATAGGTTGTTACTGTTGGGGGGTGGCAGTTGTTTATAAGCTAGTTTCAGAAGTATACCACAAAGGTTTGAAAGGCTTTGAGTGTCATCCACACAACACAACTTCTCAATGTAAGTTCAGTGTTGTAAAGATCTCTGCATTGTCATTCTCTTCTTAACATGCTGCAGGGAGTGGGAGAGCCTGTAAGTATTATATTAGCATGATGTTTAAATGTTTTCCAGGCATGTTGTGAAATAGCAGTAATGATGCAACATGCATTCTGTAACCTACTCCCGTCAGGAACCAGTCCAACGTGAGGCGCATGCACACAGCGCTGAGGCTCAATGAGGTCATCATGAAGAAGTCCAAGGAGGCCAAGCTAGTGCTGCTCAACATGCCTGGACCACCCAAGAACCGCATGGGAGAGGAAAACTGTATCCTATCATATCTTTGTCATAGATATGTTATATTATAGACTTCTGTATTTTATAATACTATAACAATACATAGCTTCTACTGTCATAAATGTAAGTGAAACCAAGGGGCTCAACAGGATAGCTAACATGAATAGGCTACAAAAGCCAGATGTGAAAATTTGCTTATTTCTTAACTCTAATCCTTTCTCAGATATGGAGTTCCTGGAAGTCCTCACCGAGGGTCTCAACCGGGTCCTCCTAGTACGTGGTGGTGGACGCGAGGTCATCACCATCTACTCCTGAGAGACCTCAAATCAAATCCACACCCCTTCACCTTGCATCTTAATAGATTATGGCCCCTGCTTCCACTCCCCCTGCATCTTTACTTCAGTCACATCCCTCACATCCCACCAACACCCCTCCCTACACACACACATACCCACATACACATAAACCCGTCCCAAAACATATAAGCTCACTTTGTACTACGTAGTTAGTACCCCCCCCCCCCCCCTCAAAGGCACCAGCTCAATTCTCCTTTACTCTCAATCACCTCTACCAGCATAATGTCTGCTCATCTCATCATCTAGAAAGCTGTGGTATCAAACCTGTTTAGGTTCTTCAATGGATATCAGATCACTAGATGTCAAATGGCACATGAGTTTCTTCTTATACAGAGGAGTGGACATATTCAAAAAACAAATTATTCCCCAAACTAGAGGTCAGATGTTTTTGTTGTGTTTGTCCTTGTGTTTTATTTGATCTGTCTGTCAATCTTGTTGCTTTTCTTCTTATTTTTGTAGGGATGTGGGTTACTTGCAAGAGAAGGATGGATATATTCTCATTGCTGGTCTATTTCATGTTCATGTTTTTAAATGTATGCATTCATTTATTTAGAGAATACAGTTATGTTTTTTTGTTGTGCATTTGGTTGTTTTATGTTATGTACGATATGATGTGTTGAAATCATTGAGGGAAGAGGGTGGGTCGAGAATTCATCAGTCATCAGCAACATGTCTTCCTATGGGTTGTCACCTTGAGGACACCTGAGCAGCAGTGAAGTATATTACAGTCGGAAGGAAGGAGAGAGGAATAGCGTTCATACCAGTCATTTCACAGGCGGAAATGAAATGTACTTAATGAATTGAATACATTTAATTTGTCATTGAATTGACTCAGTTATGATGGTGTTGATCACAACCCTGGCTTTTTATACTGTGATACTGTGAAGAAAACAGTACAATGAGATATTTGAAGTTGCTAAGAGACACATCATGACCTCAACCTTTGACCCCCCCCCCCCCCCCCAAAAAAGCTGATTACTGTAAATAGTGTCCTTTGTCCAATCATTTCATATATATATTAATACTAGCTATACCTAGAGAGTGCTGACAAGACTTTTAGGTGGCATAAACTATTGTTATACCAGTGATAGGACTGTAAGAAGAAACCGTGAAAAATGTATTGATATAACGTAGATAATAATTGCAAGAAACTACTGTGTTATAATCTAAAACAAAATTATATTTGTTTAATACTATCATACCAAATGGCAAACGTTTCAATATTTTACCATGTAGTAGTTTACATTAGAACATGTGAATTGCTAATTTAGAGACACTCAGAAAACTATGTTTGTGATATATTTTTAGTAAATACATCTGTTTTTCTTCATCATGATTTGGTTTACACTAATTCCAGTCTAGAAATGTGAATTCTATAATTCTTGCCAAATACAAACATACAAATTGTGCCATATGAAAATAAATAACTTTTTGATACAAACCTCTTTGTAGTACCAAGGCAAAACTGTGTATTGAATTGACTATGTGTAAGGTGGAATTTAGCAGTGAAATTACAACTGGTTTGAATGGATAGTTTTGAACCCAGCATTACTGCGAATCTTCACAACTTTGTACTAGAATGGGAAGAAACATAATTTATTTTCAATGTGGCACAGCTATTTATTTGCTAAATATAATATTACTGTCAATTCCTAAGTTCTGCATATTTACAAGGTCATGTCTAAAGCATCAACCCTGAATTAATACATGAATCATATTAATTATTTTTGTAAACAAATATTATATGGAAATAGATACATATGTGTACATACAGACCTCATATTTGCAAGTATTTCACACATTAGTTTCTGTGCAGTGGAGGGCACTGTTTACCATGTGGTAGAAACATATTATATGAAGTCTTATCTATATAAATAACTCTATTCTTTTTTGTATTATATTGTTTTCAAAAGAAAATGATTGAATTGTATTTATTGAATAGTTTATGTAAAAAGTGGATATTTTGTGTGTGATGTGCACTGTATTTATGTGAAGGATATCGTTTATCTAACATATTATGACATTATAGAGGTTCTAACATTTCAAAAGCTGCTATACTGATCCATGTGTAAATATTGAACCAAAAACATATGGGGGAGTAGAAAGGGCATACAGGGTTGGGGTGACTTGAATAGCAAGGCAGCTAGTCAGTGGTTTTCAACACTGTCCTTGAGGTTCAACAGTCAGCTACGTTTTGCTCCAACAAATCACATAGTCAATGGAGTTGTTAACTGACTATTGATGTTGACATGACGCTGTTTTTGTGAGAAAAAAAGATATATACAAAAGGATTCACAGCTGACATTAGTCAACCAACATCTCTACTGAGCATTATTTAGTTGGAGCAAATGCAGCCTACTTGAGGACCAACATTGACGAATATTACTCAATATTAAGTTTAGATTGAAGACCTGAAACAATCATTTGAACTAGATATCTAAGGGCAGTTCTGAGGGCAGATCAAAAATATATCGAGTTTATTTGAGATATAAAATATTCAGGTGTTTCCCAAATAGATTTTAAAATATGCTGAAGTCAATGAGGGGACTGACCTTTTTAGGTGTTTGACTGGTCCCTTGGATCCCAGTAAGACACGCCAGTAAGTTTTGTTGACAGCTCTTAGCTGGGGAAGAGGTGATTAGGTCTGGGGTCTTTTCTAGAAGTTAGTGGGAAATAGTTATCCTCACTCAGCACACTTACTAAGTGTCACACAAATACTACCTGCAATCAAAATAATATAATCTTGGAAATATTTAGCTATACAGTATATATAACTATTTAAATACAATCTCAAATACTATAATGTATATACAGTAACTCAAAATATTAATATGATATGACTTGTCTGAAAGACGACGGTTGAAAATAATGTGTTATATCCCTGTTTGCATGGTGTTTGTAACAGTAGTTTCATATGGTCTTACGTTTTATTCTCGCTGAAATCTTATTTGAATTGAGTAATGCATAAAGTGATTTGTCCAAAGTGTATCTTTTGAACTCAAAATAGGTCATTGTTTAGTCTCGGAAAACCCAGACACAGCTGGAACATTGTTTACATTGTGGGAGGCAACCCGCCTGGCTAGGGAGACTAGTAATTGATTCAATATGTTTTGCCTCAGTCATCAATTAACTACAGAAAACTTTAAAAGATATGGTGATTTGGAATAGGAATTTTTGTGTCAACTGGGTATCTATGCATTTCAAATCTACTGTAAAACTAAAACATAAGGCATTTCTTGAACATATATTTTGTCAGAATACGTGCAAAGTTCAGCTGTGTCCATCGCCATATCAACAGTTTGACATGGGTGAAAAATGTTATCTGGGCTTGGGAGTACACTGCTGAGCCTATTGTTGTTGCATGAAGCTGAAGTTTCAAATGCTGCAATCTTCGGAATCAAGTAGATTCATAGCTTTTTTGTGTGTGGAGTTATTGGGTACATGAGATGACGAGTGTTGGAGCCATCGAAGTATAGAACTAGAATATCTATGTTTTGAAAATGGCTGTGTGTTGGCACATGGATGTCCGTTGTGCAGATCATCTGTATGTTTGGCTACAGTATGGTTCTTAGATATGTGGTTTCTATAGACACATAAAATCCTCCCTTATAACCAACCAACCTACTGATTCACCAGCAGTGTGACTGTGGTAGTTATTAATATTACAACAAAACCAGGGCTTCCACCTTTGGCAGAGGTCAGAGAGACCTTTACAGTATGGTATTATATTCACATGTTTGATGACTCCATCTCTAGAAGGGGGAAGGATGTCAGTGACAGAATTGTTGCAGTAGAACTACCATCCTTCAGGTGTTTCCCAAGTATCATGTCCCAAATATCAGGGCTGTCAGAGTTAACTTGAGTTAACTTTTTGTAATTTTAGTGTACTAATTAATTGCATTGTCTGGAAATGTTCATAATACCTAATATATAGCTAAAAACAACAATGTGATGTCAAAACAAGTTGACATTGACGATAAAGAAAATGTGCTTTAACAATGTACCTAATTTTGCTTAACATTAGTTTGGACAAAATCAAGGTGTCAATATTATTGTAATGCTTTTTCTGTACAAAAGAAATCTTAAATTACTGCTCAATTTGAGTTAATTCTGAATTTGCGATTAATCACAGCAAATCCTGCAATTTAATTCGATGAAATGTTCTTAATTGTTTGACAGCCCTAGAAATATTCACTGAGTGTACAAAACATTAGAAACACCTTCGTATTATTGAGTTGCACCCCCTTTTGCCCTCAGAAAAGCCTACATTCTTCGAGGCATGGACTACAAGGTGTTGAAGCATTCTACAGGGATGCTGAACCAAGTTGAGTCCAATGCTTCCCACAGTTGTGTCAAGTTGGTTGGATGTCCTTGGGTGGTGAACCATTCTTGATACACATGGAAAACTGTTGAGCGTGAAAAAGCCAGCGTTGCAGTTCTTGACACACTGAAACCTGTGCCCCTGGCACCTAGTATACCCTGTTCAAAGTCACCTAAATATTTTGTCTTGCCCATTCATCCTCTGAATGGCACACATACTCAATCCATGTCTCAAGGCTTAAAAATCTTTCTTTAACCTGTCTCCTCCCCTTCATCTACACTGATTGAAGTATATTTAACAAGTGACATCAATAAGAGATCAAATCTTTCACCTGGCCAGTCTGTCATGGAAAGAGCAATGTTTTGTACACTCAGTGTACATTAGAAACCTTCTCTTGAGTAAAACAAGATGTTAGATAATCTAAATCTTTTAACAAACAGGGTGTGATAAGGGCTCTCAAATCCATGTATCCTTACCCTGTTACATTGGACCTTTACTTGCGCAGACTACATTGAAGTTATGAAAGTGTTCATCTGGAATGCACTTCTGTTTACAACCCTGTAAAAGAACCTGAATAAACCCCAATTTGTTTAGACCATTGATTTATTAATTTAGAATCCAACATGTTATATTGCTGAGAGGCTATTTGTGTCAGTCCAAAGCAGGGACAGGCTTTTCACTGTGATAGTTCTAGCGCAAATGTGCACAATTGTGAATAATTGTGATTGGTTTAATGCATGGACGTAATGTATACTGCAGTGTGTTTCTGCAATTTAATATTCAGCATTTTTATATTTATTTTTATTTATTTATTTTACAATTTAGGTAAAGCATTTGTGGCCACAAAAAGTACATCACAGTGGTAATATAACTGCAATGGTCTTACTGTGCACATTTGCTCAATAATTCTTGATACATGTTGATTTAGATTGAAAATGAATCATTATGTCCTTATTTAACTGAAACACTGAGTTTGCCCCCAATACAATTATGTCAGCGGCTTCCAGTGTAATCAAAAGTCACAGGGGAAATACAACTCTAATCAATTATAACCCCTGTGAAGGGCTATTCAGTCCAAGGAAATCTAGACACATAATTCTATTCGTAGAACCTTCCTCTACATCTGTGTCTCAAATGACACCCTTTATTTGCAATGTTGGGCACTTTTGGACTTGATCAAAATCTGTGCACTATATGGTGAATTTGAAGAAGAAAAAAAATGCCATTTTATGTACAAGCTCCAACTGCTGCATTGCACTTCCACCCATATTCTTCTAAAATAACAATTGTTTTTCATACAGACCTATTCTTGATTAAGCAAGGAACTGTTTTGCTGATTTAACTGAGGACAATGCAAAGTGTGAGGGGGATTTTGTAGCTTTTACTGAGAATGGACTACTGTGTGTTCTCTGGTTTCCTAAGACTTTAGAACCTAGTATATGCATGTAGATGTGCCGTTTTCATGACAGTAAAGTAAACCTCAACACATTGTATTAATGTTGAATAAGCCTCTTTTTTTAGAAGGTTGAATTGTTGTGCAACCCTCATGATTCCTTCATCTCAAGAAGTGTGAGCACTTAACGCAAGCAGGAGAAAAAAAACAAAAGCTAGTGTTTCTAAATCTTCACGTATGATACTGTATTTATACTGGGTCCATAAGAGCATTGTAATGCATTTTTAAATGTAGACCTTTATGTAGATCTATGAATAGCTATCTTGATTAGTAATTGTTTTGTGTTCACAATTTTATGTTCCCTCTCCTAGGAACAAGAGTGATGATGTAGAAAAAAATGTAGTGGCGTGTTCAGTTATGTCAGTGTCTGCAGAGTGTGTGTGTATGCATGTGTTTGTTTGAGAGAGGACATTGTATTTAACGAAAAGATGAAGAATAAAGATGGGACATCTGTAAATAAAACAGTAATTATCAAAGTAGCGCTTAGATGTTTAATTTGTGTGTCAATGCAAGTTTAATATTTTACAGATATAGAACTATGTATTCTCTATTGTGTTCAATAATGATATATAAACAGTTGTTTTACTGTGTTGTTTTACCATGTCAAAGGCGTATACATCAATGGCTAATGGTTTCCTCAAACCATTTTATAGATTTGTCTGCACAAAATGCAATAAACTGAAGTCATTTTATTACAACTTTGCTTGCAGGCGTATTTTTTGTTTATAGCCAAACTATTGAGGGTCTTACTAAACAGTTCAAAGCATATTAAATGCTTAAAAACACTCATGAACTTCTTTGGTCCAGTGACATTTTCTAGACAGGGAAATATTTTGGAAGTGAAACAATACTTTTATATGTGAGGGGGGCAGGAGACCATTCCAGTCAGCTTGAGTCGTCACTACAGACCCAGGTTCGATTCCAGGCTGTGTTGCAGCCCGCTGCGACCGGGAGACACATGAGGCAATGCATAATTGGCCCAGCATCGCCCGGGTTAGGGGAGGGTTTGGTTGGCCGGGATGACCTTGTCCCATTGTGTTCTAGCGACTCCTGTAGCGGGCCGGGCGCATGCACGCTAACACGGTCACCAGTTGTACGGTGTTTCCTCCGACACATTGGTGCGGCTGGCTTCCAGGTTAAGCGAGCAGTGTGTCAAGAAGCAGTGTGGCTTGGTAAGGTCATGTTTCGGAGGACGCATGGCTCTCGACCTTCGCCTCTCCAGAGTCCGTACGGGAGTTGCAGGGATGGGACAAAACTGCAACTACCAATTGGAAATCATGAAAAAGGGGGTAAAAAGCCATTTTTAAAAATATATGATAATAATACATTGTTAGAGGTAAAAATATGTATATAATACATTATAGATTAAATGTTTACCATAGAGCTGTTTGAAAAAATTGTGAAATACCATATGCAGGTTAGGCAGACACACCACAATGCACTATTTAAACTGACTGTTATGACAAGTGTTCTTATCTCACCAAGCAAAGCTCAAAAGATTGTAGGCATATTTTTCTTATGGACAAAGTGCACCAGAAGACCTTGTTTTTCATGTGACACTTGCGTCATCATATAGTATCATACGTCTTACTCAGTCATACAATAGCCACAGTATGAGTCATAATACCCATAAAACCTAGCGATCAAACAGGGAAATGGTTCCAATCATTTTCCCACCATTCATTTTTCACATAGGGGATTTTAAAAGCACGTGTAGACTTACCCTGGCGGGACGTTTTGATAACCGTGTAAATCTCTTGGACAAGGTGAATATTATCAATACAGTCGGCTGTATTTACCCCCCCTAAATTAAATACTAATTAGCTTTTAATGTGGCGATCATAAAGAACTACAAATGCCATGATGATCTGGATGAGACTGCCAAATCGAGGCAAAGGTAAAAAAAAATCTGGATTGATTATCTAATGTTATCTAAATGTAGTAATGTAGCAATATTTATTTAAATGTAAAATTCTGTGAACTGTCTTATACAAGTTTAAAATTGACACAATACCTGTCAGCAAAGGTGTCTGCTAGAGACGACGTGCAGGAGCTTGCAGGGATTTGTAACGGTTGTCGTTGGTGGAAGAAGGAGAGGACCAATGTGCAGCGTGGTACGTGTTCATGATCTTTTAATTACACTGAACACTAGAACAAAAAACAACAAAACAAAACAGTTCTGTCTGGTACAGAGACAGAAAACAACTACCCAAAACTCAAGGGTGAAAACAGGCTGCCTAAGTATGGTTCTCAATCAGAGATAACGATTGACAGCTGCCTCTGATTGGGAACCATACCAGGCCAAACACATAGAAATACAAACATAGAACAGAACATAGAATGCCCACCCCAACTCAAGCCCTGACCAACCTAAAAACAGAGACATAAAAAAAGGAACTAAAGTCAGGACGTGACAGTACCCCCCCAAAGGTGCGGACTCCAGCCACAAAACCTAAACCATAGGGGAGGGCCTGGGTGGGCATCTGTCCGCGGTGGCGGCTCTGGCGCGGGACGTGGACCCCACTCCACCTTAGTCTGGGCCCACTTCGGTGGCGCCTTTGGAGCGGCGACCATCGCCGCTGACCCCAGACTGGGGACCCTTTCAGCGGGCCCCGAATAGACGGGCGGCTCTGGCAGCGCCGGGCTGGAGGGAGGCTCTAGCAGCGCCGGGCTGGAGGGAGGCTCTGGCAGCGCCGGGCTGGAGGGCTGCTCTGGCAGCACCGGGCTGGAGGGAGGCTCTAGCAGTGCCGGGCTGGAGGGAGGCTCTGGCAACGCCGGGCTGGAGGGAGGCTCTGGCAGCGCCGGGCTGGAGGGACACACAGGAGACTTGGTTCTTAGAACAGGCAGAGTACTCACCAGGCTGGAGAAATCTACTGGAGGCCTGGTCCTTGGAAGAGGCACAGGATAGACCGGTCCATGGAGGCGCACTGGAGGTCTCAAACTAAGGGCCTGAACAACCCGTCCTGGCTGGATGTTGATTTTAGCCCAGCACTTGCGGGGTGTAGGCACAGGACGCACTGGGCTGTGCAGACACACGGGAGACACCGTGCGTAGGGCTGGTGCCATATAACACGGACCAAGGAGAACCACTGGAGACCAGATGCGCTGTGCCGGCTTCATCCCTCCTGGCTCGATGCCCACTCTAGCCCGGCCGATACGAGGAGCTGCGATGTAGCGCACCGGGCTATGTATGCGCACTGGGGACACTGTGCGCTTCACCGCGTAACACGGTGCCTGCCCGGTCACTCTCTCTCCACGGTAAACACGGCAAGTTGGCTCAGGTCTCCTACCTGACTTTGCCAATCTCCCCGTGTGCCCCCATCCAATACATTTTTGGTGCTGCCTCTTGGGCTTCCTTGCCAGCCGTGTTCCCTCGTACCGCTGGTTCACCTCTCCTGCTGCCTCCGCTCTCCTGGCTGCCTCCACCTGTTCCCATGGGAGGCGATCCCTTCCAGCCAGGATCTCCTCCCATGTGTAGAATCCCTTCCCGTCCAGAATGTCCTCCCATGTCCATTCCTCCTTACCACGCGGCTTGGTCCTTTTGTGGTGGGTAGTTCTGTAATGGTTGTCGTTGGTGGAAGAAGGAGAGGACCAAGGTGCAGCGTGGTACATGTTCATGATCTTTTAATTACACTGAACACTAGAACAAAACGGAACAAACGAAACAGTTCTGTCTGGTACAGAGACAGAAAACAACTACCCAAAACTCAAGGGTGAAAACAGGCTGCCTAAGTATGGTTCTCAATCAGAGACAACGATTGACAGCTGCCTCTGATTGGAAACCATACCAGGCCAAACACATAGAAATACAAACATAGAACAAAACATAGAATGCCCACCCCAACTCACACCCTGACCAACCTAAAATAGAGACAGAAAAAAGGAACTAAGGTCAGGACGTGACACTACTTTTATGCCAATTATAATTTTTCGAATCTGAGAGGAAATAGAGCCGACTATATTGATAAAAGTCACATTTTCGGAGAGATATTTACATGGTTATCAAAACGTCATGCTAGTGTAGTCCTACACGAAACACAGCCCTTATTTTAAGTGTTTCTAAAAAATGTATGGTGAAAAAAAGAATTGGAACAGTTCCCCGTTTGATCAATAGGTTTTATGGGTATTATGATACGTCCACTGTGGGGCTCTATAGCATACACATTGGATGACAATTTATCATATATCTTGGAGGATGTATAGTATTATACATCTTTCTCTGAGAACAGGTTGCTTGTTGCGCTGTAACAACAAAGGAGAATTACGGGGAGAATTAACATTGGCGGTTAGGGAAACTAACGACAAAGGTTAGGATAATTTTACGTAACTGGTTAGGAAAAAATAAAAATTGTGTGAATTTACAAAGCAGGTTAGATGTATTGGGTTAAGTTTAGAATAAAAGTTAGCAAAAATTCTACAGTTATGCCGACATGACTCAAACACACAACCTTTGGATTGCTAGACAGTCACGGATTACACCCATCCATCCTCCTAGACCAACCTCCCTACTTTCATTGCTGTCTAAATCTTGGAGGTGCTCAGAAATACATAAATGTTTCGTATGGCTCTGAAGCCAGGCTGTTATATATGGAATTATTTTGAAGTCTGGCAAAAAAAAATGATGCACTTTATTTTATATTGATTTTTTACATGTATCAATACGTTTTAATAGCTTTGAATGTTTAAGTTATTTTCAAATGTTAATAGTATATTTGACAAATCCTTCGTTTTTTTTGTGCAACTCATAAAATAAATTAACTTAGTTCGTACTACATTAATTTCATCTTGCTTTTCAATTTAATGCATGGAAAAGATTGTGTAAGAACATTCAGGTAACCTTAGCGGAATTATCTAATTATCAAGGTCAATGTTTTTATATCAAAAGTAACTAAATTACTTTTACTCCAAGTACTTAGACTGCTCGAGTGGCGCAGACACTACATCTCAGTGCTAGAGGCATTGCTACAGACACCTTGGTTCAAATCCAGGCTGTATCACAACCAGCTGTGATTGGGAGTCCCATAGGGCGGGGCAAAATTGGCCCAGTGTTCTCCGGTTTTGGCCGGTGTAGGCTGTCATTGTAAATAAGAATTTGTTCTTAACTGACTTGCCTGGTTGAATAAAGGAAAAATACACACATATTACTCAAGTGAAAGAAAATGTAATTATAGTAACTAAAGAAAAGGACTAGGGTGGACAGTATCTTAAGCTAGGTTAAGGAGTGATATTGCCACTAGGTTGCATCTGTAAGAACGGTTTCCAGTTCAGAGTAGTTATTAACTAGAAAAGGACACAGGAGCACATTGAGGGGTAGGATGGAGATATGGTATTGCTTGTAATACCATACTTGTAATGATGAAAGACCTCAACGGCAATGTCCAAGCTAAAATGGGTTACATCGGTAAATCCTCGATCTATCGCTATGACAACAGGCACATCTTTTTTTCCAAAGTACCCGAAATACAACTTGCGTCCACTTACATCAGTGCATTCATAACAACTTAACCATTATAAATAAGCCTCATGTAGCAAACTGACGTTGCTTCCAGAGTCCGTTTGGAACTCACATCGCTTCCAGAGGTTTTGAACTCGGTAGTGAGTGTTGCAACCAAGGAAAGATGATTTTTACACGCTTCAGCGCTCAGCGGTCCCATTCTGTGAGCTTGTGTGGCCTACCACTTCATGGCTGAGCTGTTGTTGCTCCTAGATGTTTCCATTTCACAATAACAGCACATTCAATTGACTGGGGCAGTTCTAGCAGGGTGGAAATTTGATGAACTGACTTGATGGTAAGTGGCATCCTATAACGGTGCCACGTTGAAAGTCCCTGAGCTCTTCAGTAAGGCCATTCTACTGCTAATGTGTGTCTATGGAGATTGCATGACTGTGTGCTAAATTGTATAAGCTTGTCAGCAACAGGTGTGGCTGACATAGCCAAATCCACTAATGTTAAGGGTTGTCCACATACTTTTGTATATATAGTGTATTTCAATACTCTTTCCACCCATGTAATGTACACAGAACAAAACGCAATACGTAAAGATTTGGTCCAATGTTTCATGAGCTGAAATTAAAGATCCCAGAAATGTTCCATACACACAAAAAGCAGATTTTTCTCAAATGTTGTGCACAAATTCTGTTTACATCCCTATTAGTGAGTATTTCTCCTTTGCCAAGATTATCCATCCACCTGACAGGTGTGGCATATCAAGAAGCTGATTAAACAGCATGATCATTACACAGATGCACATTGTTCTGGGGGCAATATAAGGCCACTCTAAAATGTGCTGTTTTTTCACACAACACAATGCCACAGATGTCTCAAAGTGTGCAATTGGCATGCTGACTGCAGGATTGTCCAACAGAGCTGTTGCCATAGAATTGAATGTTCATTTCTCTACCATAACTCACGTAGTTTTAGAGAATTTGGTAGTAAGTGCAAGCGGCCTCACAACCGCAGACCACGTGTAACCATACCAGCCCAGGACCTCCACATCAGGCTTCTTCACCTGCGGGATCGTCTGAGACCAGCCACCCAAACAGCTGATGAAACTCTAGGTTTGCACAACAAAAGAATTTCTGCACAAACTGTTAGAAACCATCTCAGGGAAGCTCATCTGTGTGCTCTTTGTCCTCACCAGGGTCTTGAACTGACTGCAGTTTGGCGGTGCACCTTGTTGGGGACAATAAAAGGCCAATAAAATGTGCAATTTTGTCACAACACAATGCCACAGATGTCTCAAGTTTTGAGGGGGCATGCTATTGGCATGCTGACTGCAGGAAGGACCACCACAGCTGTTGCCAGATAATTGAATGTTAATTTCTCTACCATAAGCTGCTTCCAACATTGTTTTAGAGAATTTGGCAGTATGTCCAACCGGCCTCAACCGCAGACCGCATGTATGGCATCGTGTGGACAAGCGATTTGATGACGTCAATGTTGTGAACAGAGTGCCCCATGGTGTCGGTGGGGTTATGGTATGGGCAGGCATAAGCTACAAACACAACTGAATTTTATCAATGACAATTTGAATTTACAGAGATACCGTGAAGAGATCCTGAGGCCCATTGTCGTACCATTCATCCGCCACCATCATCTCATGTTTCTTCATGATCATGTACGGTGCCATGTCGCAAGGATCTGTGCACAATTCCTGGAAGGTGAAAATGTCCCAGTTCTTCCATGGCCTGCATACTCACCACACGTGTCACCCATTGAGCATGTTTGGGATGCTCTGGTTCGACGTGTACGACAGTGTGTTCCATTTCACGCCAATATCCATCAACTTCACACAGGCATTGAAGAGGAGTGGGACGAAATTCCACAGGCCACAATCAACTGCTTGAGCAACTCTATGCAAAGGAGATGTGTCGCGCTGCATGAGGCAAAATAAAAACAAGTTTCTGTGCTGGTGGAGGGAAAGCATTACAACTACCTAAAACTCAGGGTATCAGCTAGGGTATCAGCTATCGCATCATCTGTCACATCATCCTTCTCGTAACGAAACAGCTGCTTCCCTCCCAAACACAATCACAGTTCTCAATGAATCAATCAATTAGCAGGGACTCAATTAGGAGCGCATTGGCTGAAGCATGCACAGTACTCAAGGGTTTTCATCACACCTGTGACACACTCATTTACAATGATCATCCTGAAGTCAGGTGTATACCATCTGTGCTCATTATATAATTTTATTGAAGGTTGCGCTGTGTTGTAAAATTGCGAAGCAGATTCTGACTGGGAGTAGTGTTGGGGAATAGTACCACAACATGTAATTCAACGAGTAATTCAACTACATTTTGCAGTAGCTTGTTGGCAGTTTAACTACATTCAAATGTTGATAGTGTTTTCAGTAGTTAATGACCGCTGGGCTAGCCGACACGTTCACATTCTGTCTGTCACATAGATCTCGCTACACTGTTAATACTGTTTTGAAAAAACTGTTAAAAGTGATGTTCCTACGGTCATGTTTCTTAACTTTGTATTATATGACATTTTAGATTTAGTTATAGTTTTTCACAAGGTAGTTTTGATATAGTGAACTGCTTTTTCAGAGTAACTTTAATTAAACAAACTATAGTTATCTTCAGGGTAGCATTATGTAGCTCAACTTTTTCCAGTGTGAAGTAATTGGTAACTTGGTAAACTATATTTCAGAGTAGCTTTCCACACAATGCCTGGGAGATGGTTTATTGTAAAGGCCAAAGTACAAGTAGTAACGTTGCTCTACAAAGGGGGTGTGGTCTATGCACATCAGTCTTAGTAAAAACTCTAGCAATGTTCTAGGCCTTTCTTATCGAGGGTGAGATGATATAAAGGCAGAGAAAAGCAATTCTGGTCATTTGTCTGAAAAAGCTCTCAACATGAAAAAGCATTCCACCAGTCTGAGGGTGAGACTGCCTGTCCTGGTGCTGGTCCTGGAGGTTCTCCTCCTAGCTCTCTACACTGCCTTTGTAACCTATGACAATGATGCTAATGCTAAACTGCAGAACAATGAGACCAAACCCATGGACAACGCACTGTACCGAGATTACCCATACTTTGCTGACATTCAGGTGATGATATTCATTGGATTTGGGTGCCTTCTGGCCTTCTTCCGTCTCTACGGCTTCAGTGGAATGGTCTTCAATTTCCTGACGGCCACCTTCGCCATCCAGTGGGCCATCCTGGTACAGGGCTACTTCCAGTTCAGCCATGCTGGGAAGATCCACCTGGGGGTCATCAACCTGATCAATGCTGAGTTTGCCTGTGCCGTGGTGCTCATTTCCTTCGGGGCTGTCCTGGGAAAGACCAGCCCAGTGCAGCTTCTAGTCATGGCCCTGCTGGAGGTTCCAGTGTTCTCAGTCAATGAATGGGCCGTGCTCAAGTACCTGAGGATCAACGATGCAGGGGGATCCATCCTCATCCACCTGTTTGCCTGCTATTTCGGCCTGGGTGCAACATTTGTCCTGTACAGGCCACGTCTGAACGAGGGTCACGCCAAGGAGAACACCAGCTACCAGTCAGACATCCTGTCAGTTATGGGCACCCTGTTCCTCTGGGTGTTTTGGCCCTCCTTTAACTCGGCTCTAACCCTGAAGGGAGACGACCAGCACAGGGCCATCCTGCACACCTTCATAGGCCTCAGCTCCTCCACCCTCACAGCCTTCGCCCTCTCTGCCATGCTCAACAAGAATGGCAAGATTACAATGGCCGACATCCAAAACGTGACCCTGGCGGGCGGGGTGACAGTGGGGGCGTCGGTGGACATGATGATCTCCCCTGCGGCTGCGTACGCGCTGGGTGTGATGGGCTGCACCGCCTGCATGCTGGGATACAAGTACCTCAGCCCCTTCCTGGCCCGCCACCTCCGGATCCAGGACCAGTGTGGTATCCACAACCTGCATGGCCTCACAGGACTCATATCCTGTGCCGCAGGGATATATGCCATCCTGACAGCCAGTGAGGAGGTGTATGGACCCAGCATGTATGAGATCTTTAGCCACAGGGCACCTATGGAAGGAGATCCTAAGCTTCTGGAGCTCCAGGAGTTGATCCCTGGTCTGCAGCCAGGTCTGGGGCGCAGTGCCAGGGAACAGGCCCTCTACCAGGTGGCAGCTGTGTTCTCCACTATGGGAGTGGCAGCACTGGGGGGCATATTGACAGGCTTTGTGTTGAAGCTGCCGTATCTCGCATCACCCTCAGATGACCTCTGCTTTGATGATGAGCTATTTTTCAATGTTCCGCCTCATTATGATTGTCCGATGGCCCTAAATGGTCAAATCAAAACTGACGATTCGACAGCATCATAGGGTGCTAGCTATGCATTTAGTTGTATAAATAAGTTTAATGCTGAATGACGGTAAAACATTTAAATTGATTTGATAATCATGCAGTTTAGCAATAGAATAAATCCTCATTCGTGGTTAATGTACTCTGTGATCCATTTCTCTTTCTTGCACTCTCTTTCTTTACAATCCCACATGAGAGGTTTTATGGACACAAACTTGGTTTTGTAACCAAATGAACCATTGGGTTTTTATTTGTACTTATTTTAAGATGTTTTAGTATGCAAGTCTGTGTCTCGCTGCCTAATGAAATCCATTTGTCTATTTTTAGTGGTTTGTAAAAGTGCGTCATCTCATACTGACTACAGAAGCCTCACACACCTGACTGTTAAATGTATTGAGGTCAGAGGGCTTTTGTTTTCAAGTGTGGTACAACATTGGTCATTTTATGTCAAATGACCTGAGAATGAATACAATTTTGCGGTTAGCAAAAAAATTGCAAATGTGGGCACTCAAACCATATGATTATATCATTCATGCAATGTACATTAACATAATACAGAATATTGACATATCCACATTCACATAATACAGAATATTGATACTAATTTGATGACTCTATTAATAAAGAATCTCTCATTTTACAATCCCACTATTGCTTTACACTGTTCCTGCAGTCCTCCTTGCGATGTTTTATTGTGTATACTCAGATTTAGATCATGTTTAGTGGAGTGGTGAAAGGTATTTTACAGCTACTTAAAGGGTCACAAAGTCTGATGGCCAACATGAAGTAAGCTATTATGCAACTACTAAGGTGACCCTTTAGCATGCAGAGAGGCCTTGAGTGCAAAATTCTTAGCTAGGGACTAATATTTTTCCTGGTTAGGAAATTCTCCTGATCTTGTGAATTTATTTCCTGACATCAAACAAGTGTTTGAAAATTGAAAGAGGTTGTTATTCTACAGCCAAATTACAGTCGTAAAGAGCCAGACATGTTTATTCCCCACAAAAAAACACTAAATAAATAAATAAAAGGTTGGCTACATAGCTCTGTTCTATGATCATATCTGTGCAGGGGAGGTAATGCAGTCCTAGGAGGCATTTGTTTTTCACATTTTGTGTGATTTGATCTAATATTCCGGTAGGTGGCGGTAAAGTACCATATTGAGAAGAGAGAGGCGGTGGAGTAGCCTTTCTAGATAGCTAGGACAAACAACCCCGCCTTCCTCGAGGCTTGAGTGCAGAGCGCCATTTTAGAGAGGCAAAGGAAGTTGTTTTGTGAAACAACTTCAAACGCTTGAAAGGCGAAGAAAGATAACTAATATAAAGCTAAATACTTTACGGGCTGTTACTGATAATTTCGTTGGGTAATACGTAGTCTAGAGAGAGAGCATTTTCTGGAGCGATTATTTTGAATCTGTTGGCAGGAACAGCAGCAGGCGAATCCGAGGTCAAATTGGGCCTATTTTAGAAGGAGGCAACGGTAGTTCGCAGGCTAGCTCACTGGCTGATTGGTTAGCTTGCTAGCTAGGTAACTATTCATTTTCTGGTCACAGAAAAAGAAGCAGACGGGACGGTGGGACAAATCCCTGCGGTAAATTACTATTGCACATCTTCCTTAGATAGTAGTAAACGAACGTTGGCTAGTTAGTTAGCTAACGCCAGTTACGTTACTAGTAAACATCTTGCTAGCTAAATGTCTTAGCTATAGTTCTTAATCAGCTACTGTAGGTAGCTATAACTAGTCTAGCTAACATTAGCTAGCTGTAAGCTGCAGCCTAACGTGTAGGAGTGTTGGTCAAATGCATTGGAATGTTCCACAGTTGATGCTCTGTGTTGTCAGCTGGGAACTATTTAGCTAGCTAGTTAGCTGCCCAGCTAAAATGTAGTTATTGTTAGAACATTCAACTAGCTACTGGTAGCTAGCTAACAGTTTTTCTAACTAACGTTAGCTAGATTGCTAACTAACGTTATATTCTGTGGCCGCAGTAGACCTAACGAATTCTATATGAATGTAATGTTTTTATCTTGTGACTAAACATGAGTTGATTGTATCTTGTTTTCTCTTGCAGGAGACCATGGCAGACGATTTTGACATTGAGGCTATGCTAGAGGCTCCATACAGAAAGGTGGGTAGAATTGCCAGGCTTGTATGTTTTTTTTGTGCATTCACTATTTGCTGATCTAGTATCATCTTGCTGCTCAGAGATGTATAAGTTCGCTATTATTGATAGTTAAATGATTGTGTGTGCCTCTCAATGTATGAATGTGGTGTGTGATGCAGTCAGACATAATCCAAAATTCTCAATAAACGCCCATCTATCTTTCTTTGTAGACTTGCCTAATGATATCTCACCTCTACTCCCATGAATTCACCTTTGATTCCAGTGTGAACTGTGAAAAAAGTAAGGTAGTAATTGCGCAATGTATTGATGTACTGTGATCCCCCTAGGACAAAAAGAGCCTCATCTTAGAACATCCTATCACCTGTTCGGTTGCAACAAGGTGAATGCAAATGGATGATAATCAGCGCATTTTACCTCACATGCAAAGGAGACAGTATTTAAAATTTCTGTTGACATGGTAACTAACGGCATTGTTCCACCATGTTTACACCTGTTAGTTAGATTGACCGTGATACCAGTAGTTCTGGCACATATTCTATTTATATGCATTGACATTTGTTATGCATCGTTGTCAAGTAAGTCGGACCTGAAATAGACCTTACGTGTGTTAGTACTTTTACCCTTACATGTCTTTTCGTAGATTAGTCTACTGACTCATAGTATACGTTGTTTTACAAATCATTGATATGGCTTAAATGTGTAGTCATGATTTTGCAGAGGTCAACAGAGTAAGCTATTGATAACTTTGAAATATGAATACTGTCTCCATGCCCAAGTCTATTGATTCCGATTCGTAAATCAGCATCTTGACTTTGCATGCCTTTTAACACCAGTAATATTCAAAGTTTATTTTCTTATTACAACTTATTTAAGATTTTCATTTCAAGATTTCATTTCCATGATACATTTAGTTATTGATTTCACCAATAAGAATAGTTTTCCCCTCATGAAATACAAGCCAAAATGGATCACCTCCATTCAGCCGGCACTAAAAGAACAAACATAGGTCATTTAACATGAGGCTGAACTAGTGGATTTTTTCTTTTCAGTTTTTCTTGGGAGTCCATATTACTAAGCAGTGTGAATCCCTGTTTGCTTCAGGGCGAGATGTGTGACAGAGGTGGCATCGAACTCTTACATTCCAAGAAGGAAAATGGGTGAAGATCACTGGACTGGCACCAACCACAGGATCTCTTTTAGTGGCTGTGGGCCAAGCATGGCCTCAGTGGGCTTAGGAACAGATAGTGGTATTGGTACGACAAAGCAGGAGGGGTGGGGTTGAGATGACCAAACTGTTACCATGGCTTACTGTAGCATGCCAAAATGTTAGATACTTTCCCCATACACCTTGACTTTTGGTTGGATTGAGTACTGTACAGTATGTAGTTTTAACAGTGGGTGGGGGGTGGGGGTGGAACTCTACAGGGGCTGTAGATGGACCACCTTAGATACTTCTCCAAACATATCAGTAATGTTAACAGTATTTTTACTAAATGAATATATTCTGTATTTTCTTGTTCCCTCCCCTTACCCCTGACGACTTGCAATGTTTCCTCTACGTCCTCATGATGTTCTTCTATCGACCCTGCTTAGGATGAGATCAAGTCCTCTAGCGCTAATGGACATGAGGAGCGCAGTAGTAAGAAGTAAGTACTGAGTTTTAAACTTGTGCTATTTGCTAAACCGTCTTCACATTATCTGGTCAGTTAGCTATCTACAGTTTGTCAGGTTTTAATCATGTAACCTTTACAAAACTACATCAGTAATGGACAGAAGATGTTGTTTCAAGTATCTGTTAACAACTGTATTATTTATTATTATTATTCCTTGACTTGCACTCTGACAATCTCAACTTGTGTTCCAGGAAAAAGAGGAGCCACAGTAGGAGTAGTCGGAGCCCGAGCTCTGACAAGCGCAGAAGCAAGAGCAAAGACAGGAAGAAGAGCCGGGACAGGAAGAGGAGCAAGAGTCGGGAGAAGAAACGCAGCCGCAGTAAGGAGCGCCGCCGCAGCGGCTCCCATAGCAGGGAGCGTGCCGGGCGCTACAGAGGACGCCGCAGCCCCTTGTATGTATAGAGATATTCCAATTTTGGCGTCCCTTATCTGTGTTGTCTACTTCCCACATTTTGGTGGGGAATAGTCTGCTTTATCATTTCAATGTAGGTAATTTATTTTTCCCCCCTTGAAAGCTGGCAGTACAAATGTTGATGATGAAATGAAACAGGATTTTGTATTTGACAGCGGTATAGTAAAAAAAAACATCTAGGGTATGGTGGTTGACTTCTGTGTGGATGTTCAGGCATGAGGTGGATAAATAATGCTGTAGCCCTTGTTTTGTCCTCAGGTCAACCCCGTTTATTACTCCTTTCTTACTTCCTCTTTCAGCTGAGTGTCATGTGACTGGGCTGATTTAGCCTTTGTGTTTCAAGAGAAGTAGAGTACACAAAGTAGGCCCAAGTGGGGGTGGAGGCTGTTGTAGGGCCCATTTTGACTGTCGCCTTTATGAATGAGAAAGTGTTCATCATTCATACTATGCAGCTATGCAGTTTCCTCCACAGATAGTCAGTGTGTCCCTGAAACTTAAAGCCGAACACATAGGCATGAATTGTACTCTTAGGCATATTAAGCTACTCCGTTGAGGTCATTGGTAATTAAATATACACTTAACACATATTATACACTTAACACTTATTAAAAACCAACACAGTTTGAAATATAATCATCAGTAGTAGGCATACATACTGAGCTGAACCTTGTTTTACACCCCTAGTTTGGGGCCAAAATTTAACGGTGGTCCAGGAGGGAAGAATGGCCCACCACATGCCAACAAACTAAGGTTTTTATGATTAAATTCTTTGTGATATGACGTGTTGGTGGTTGGCTGTCTTGTCATTAAAGTATTAATGTAAAGTCTGGGTTAGAACTAACTCTTGTGATTGTTACTTTTTTCAGTCGTAGGCGCTCAAGAAGTCGTAGTCCCTTCAAGAAAGACAAGAGTCCAGTAAGGTGAGATACACAGCTGGATTGTCTAGTTAGAAGCTCTCGTGGTTTCAGATCAGTTTTGTGAACTGGAATTATTTTCTCACTGTCCATCAAAAAAGTGTTTATCTGTTTTCTTTTTCAAGGCAACCAATTGACAACCTGACCCCAGAGGAGAGGGATGCCCGTACTGTGTTCTGTATGCAGCTGGCAGCCAGAATCAGACCACGAGATCTAGAGGACTTCTTCTCTGCTGTGGGGAAAGTCAGTATTCACAGTTTACACACATTTTAAAGTAGAAGCCTGAAATATGTCAAGATCAAGACTTTATTTTGACAAAGCATTTAGCTAATGGTCAATAGGAAGGTACGCACTCTTGACACACTTGCTATTTTATCCCCTGTAGGTGAGAGACGTGAGGATGATCTCCGATAGAAACTCCAGGAGGTCAAAGGGCATCGCCTACATTGAGTTTCTGGAGGCGAATTCGGTCCCATTGGCTATTGGCTTGACTGGACAGAGACTTCTTGGAGTGCCCATCATTGTCCAGGCCTCTCAGGTAATTGGTTTAACCATAACATTTTTAGAAATGATGGAATTAGTAAATGTGATGTCACCTTTCACAACTAACTTGGCAGATGGCATAGACTCACCATTTTTGTGTGTGTGCAGGCTGAGAAGAACAGAGCAGCAGCAATGGCCAACAACCTTCAGAAGGGTAATGCTGGCCCCATGCGGCTGTACGTGGGCTCTCTGCACTTCAACATCACAGAGGACATGCTGCGAGGCATCTTCGAGCCTTTCGGAAGGGTAAGGAGGAAACCCCATTACTTGTCATGTATGTTAACCTGTTATGGCTGCAATCCCGATACCGGGATCGATATGACAACTACCAGTGAAAATAGAGGGCGCCAAAATTAAAACCACAGAAATCTCATAATTACAATTCCTAAAACATACATGTGTCTTATATCATTTTAAAGCTATTCTCATTGTTAATCCCACCAAAGTGTCTGATTTCAAATAGGCTTTTCAGCGAAAGCACTACAAACTATTATGTTAGGTCTCCACCAAACCACAATAAGCACAGCCATTTTCCAGCTAAATATAGCCTTCACAAAAACCAGAAATAAAGATAATTCAAGGTTAGTGATGAATTTTATCTTGGCGCGTTAGAGTTTACATTGGCGCGTTAGATTGACTAGTTCCAAACATATCAAGTGATTTTGCATAGCCACATCATTCAACAGAAATACTCATCATAAATGTAGATGATAATATAGTTATACACATGGAATTATAGATATACCACTCCTCAATGCAACCGCTGTGTCAGATTTCAAAAAATGTATGGAAAAAGAAATGCATGCAATAATCTGAGACGGCGGTCAATTTAAAAACACCATAGCCTCAAAGATGGCGTCAATATAAACAAGACATGATAAATATTCCCTTCCCTTTGATCTACATCAGAAAGCACTACAGGAATCCCAGGTCCACAAATGTTTGTTTTGTTCGAAAATGTCTGTTATTTATGTCCAAATACCTTCTTTTGTTCGAGCGTTTGATATACATATCCAAACGCTAATTCTGGTCAGCGTTATATTGGACAAAAACTTCAAAGGGTGATATTACCGGTCGAAGAAACATTTCAAACTAAGTACAGAATCAATCATTAGGATGTTTTTAACATATAGCTTCAATAAAGTTCCAACCGGAGTATTCTTGTCTTCGTGAGCAATGGAAGGCAAGTGACTACCATGGGGAAAAGGTGAGATCACAAAATGGCTGCTTGATGGACATCTGATATATTCTGCTCTCATTCACTCCCTCAACAACATAGAAGCCTCATTATAATTTCTATTGGTGGTTGACATCTAGTGGAACCCCTAGGCAGTGCAACATCATTCATATCTCAAGGAGATTTCATTGGGGACTCTGGTGAATACATACAATACATTTGATTTCAACTCAGGATTTTGCCTGCCAATGAGTTCTGTTATACTCACAGATATCATTCAAACAGTTTTAGAAACTTCAGTGTTTTCTATCCAATACTAATGCTAATATTTGCATATTATTAACTATGACTGAGGAGCAGGCCGTTTGATATGGGCACCTTTCATCCAAGCTACTCAATACTGCCCCTGCAGCCATAAAAAGTTAACCTCAATTTTCCACTAACTCTGTTGTATCTAACTGGATGTTGTTTTCCTTAACAGATTGAGAGCATACAGCTGATGATGGACAGTGAAACTGCACGATCCAAAGGATATGGTTTCATCTCAGTAAGTTCCTGATTCCAAAAGTGTGTGTGTATGTGCCGTGTTATTTAGCTGATTTCCTACTGGATGACTGTGTGTAATTGTAGTTTGCAGATGCAGAGTGCGCTAAGAAAGCATTGGAGCAGTTGAATGGCTTTGAGCTGGCCGGACGGCCCATGAAGGTTGGTAACGTGACAGAACGCACCGACTCCTCCACCGCCAGCTCCTTCCTGGACAACGACGAGCTGGAGAGGACGGGCATTGACCTGGGCACCACCGGGCGCCTGCAGCTCATGGCCCGGCTGGCAGAGGGTGAGCTATTAGCTGATGTTTTTGAGTGAATGTAGTTTCTTTTGTGCTCAAAATTGCCATTGGGTTTATTAGTCAGCAGTTAGTAAAAGTTGAGCTTAGTATTCAATATCTCCACCTGTTGTGATGAAATGTAAAACCTATTTTATCAACCAAGGTGTTGTTACCCCAGTTGACCTCTAATCACTCCAATATGTGTGCTCAAGTTGTTTTAAATAGCATTGAACAGACTTGATGCTAATGAATACTTGTTTCCCTCAGGTACTGGTCTTCAGATTCCTCCAGCTGCACAACAGGCTCTACAGATGAGTGGTTCCATGCACTCCTCTTCAATCCACTTCGGCAACATGGCAGCTGGTACAGGTACTCACATGATCTATACTGTATGCAACATGTCACACTACATATTGTGGAATGAACTACTCACTGGCCTCATCTTAAGACACGGCAGACATGCCTCTCCTGAAAGGAGAAAAGTTCAAAACCTGTGATTTTGAATTTTAAGCTTTATTGATACCTCATGCTAATGTGAAATGTACTAAGTTTGCTTTGGCTGTTGATCATAACTAATTCTAGAGGTACATAGCAAATGAGAGCTGTCAGACCTCCAGTGGCAGGATGGTTTCCAGTGAACGATGAATGCAAAGTGGGTTCAAATGATCTGGAGACTGCGTGGGTTCAAATGATCTGGAGACTGCGTGGGTTCAAATGATCTGGAGACTGCGTGGGTTCAAATGATCTGGAGACTGCGTGGGTTCAAATAAACTGCTTCTGTGACCACCAGTATTTGATCATCTCAAATGTACCACCATAAGACTTCTCATCCTTTCTCACTATCGTTTATCTTTTAATGATCTCTTCCACATTTATCTAATGGATCCACACGTAAACACTAAATGCCAATCTGCCATTGCCACCAATACTCCTTTATGTGGTATGTTCATCGCTTCTGACCACATCCCTGCAACAACCTGCCATGTCAGCTTTTGGTGAAAGACATCTCAGAGACTTACTCTATCTGAAAGATGTTTTCTTCCCTCACTATGACACTGCGTGAAAAGAGGACATTGAATATAATGGGCAACTGGTGGGAAACCTATAATGAGTTAGCATCATTCAAGTCAACCTGTGTGTTTTGTCTTGCCAAAGCCAGCAATTTGTCTTACTAAGTGAATGGACACTTACAACTTGCTGAAACACTATAATGTTAGATGGAATGCTGATATTGAACTAACATGCAGAAACAGGAGAACCTTAGCTTCTCTTTGTTTGCCTTATGGTATGGATGTCCACCTGTAGCAACTAGGTCTAATGGTATGATGTGCACTGCAGTGTAGTAAGTAAATGGTCTTGGCTATGCTCTTCATCTATTGTGCATCTTTCCATCCTCACAACCTAAATAATTTCCCCTTTCCAGCCTAAGTGCAAGTTTTTAACTTCTCTTCTTCTAATCTTTTAGACATACAAGCCAGGCTGAACCCACCCCCTGAAGGTGAATGTGAAAGATTGGAGTGCACAATTTATCAAATCTGCACACAATTTAATGCTCATCTAAAATAAATCCTTTCAAGTTCTCACGTTTCAAACCAGAGTGAAATCTCCCATGGTCCTTTTTTCTTGTTGTGGTCTGAAATACTGAATTCACAGTATGCATATAAATGCTTTTCTTGTTTAAGCCAAATAAGATTCTCAAGCTCTCCGTATACATCTTCTCTGGTTTTCTTGTGTGTAACTACATTTTGTCCAACAGTGCATTGAAACAACACGGAAGAAAGACCAGTCCGGGAACTTTTACATGTATTCATTGAGTGCTTGTTAAAGGGGGGAGGTAATCAAATTTACTAAGTCAACCTGATGATTAAGTCGGATGCAGGGTTGGGGTCAATTACAGTTTGTTCAGGAGCTGACGGTCAATTCAACAGACAGGAATTCAACTGCACTTGACCCCCCTGGTGAGAAGGACCTCTGTTAATGATGCTGTCATCTCCTTTTACAGCTGTTGCCAACCCTGCCCTGAACCTGGGTCCAAGCATGAACCAGGCCATGAACCTCCCAACTCAACCACTGGCTACACACTGCCTACAGCTGTCCAACATGTTCAGCCCACAGTCGTAAGACACTACTTTCCCCTTTTCATTTCATGATGGCAGAAACCATTGTTTTAGAACTTTGATTCACTGAACTAGGTTCACAAATGCATCACCAAATGTAAGATTAGGGTACAATTGGGGAGATACTAAATAACTGTCAACTCATTGATTATGGCTTTTTTTCTGGGAGCCAAAAGGGCGTAACTTTTCATTTCATGAAGCTTGCTTAGGCGAGTCATTAGTATGTGAAGAAGGGGTTGAAACGACCTGCCTCCTTTCCAGGGAAAATGAGCCTGGTTGGGACATTGAGATTCAAGATGACGTCATGGAGGAGTGCAACAAACATGGTGGAATTGTCCATATATATGTCGACAAGAACTCACCTCAGGTAAGACCCTTTTAAAATGCACTATAGAGGTGGATAGTTCTAAACTGGTCCAGCAAATTATGCACTTTGCCCCCCAAAAATTAGGTGCTGCATGTTTTATATAATGGTAAAATGTAGAATGTTACGTTAATTTCAAGATCAATTATAGCCTTACGTCCATCAAATTGTCTGTTGCAGCTTGCCAAGTACCTCAACCCCACAATTTCATCCACTGAGTTTAGTGCAGACTATTTATAAAAAATATACATATATTTAAAAAAAATAAAAATATGGCCCCGAGTCTCTGCAGTTATTTCAAAATGTTAACCCTTGTACCTATGTTTGTACTCTGTTGCTTGCCTTTGTTTGCTGAAATCCATACTTTTTAATAAAACGTTAATGAAATACAGCCACAGTGTTTCCTTGTTGAGATTCAATTGGCACATGTGCTGAGTTGCCATCTTAGAGCAACAGCAATGAGGAAAGAGTCAGTTGTATTTGATTTCAGCAAACAAAGGCACGCAACAACCGAAGCCAAACATGGGTACACAGTAAGGGTTTAAGAATTTACATTTGGAAAGTATCGACTGCATAGCAAGTCGGAGGTTCATTTAAAAAAAAAAAATCTAGTCTGCGCTCAACTCTGTGGATTTGAGGTACTTGGGCAATGTTGCAGATCGATAGATGTTTTATTGCCCTTACCGCTTCCTTTCTCTTATAGGGCAACGTGTACGTAAAATGCCCCACTATCCCAACAGCGATGGCTGCGGTGAATGCCCTACATGGACGGTGGTTTGCAGGTGTGTATCCTTGTACCAATGCATTCTATAGGGTCATTCTTTGATATTTACATGCCTTGCATTTATATCAGTTATGTTTGAGGCATGGGATAATGGGAAGTAATCGAAACAAAACTACCATGTTAGCACAGAGTTTCTAAACCCAGGCTTGCCAAAATTCTTAGTTGATAATTTAATAGAAATGTGAAGGCACAATCAAGATTTGAGCAAATGTCTCAAGTAGCTGAACATTTTATTACTCCAACCTTGTAAAAGTGACAAACTGGCACATTTTAGACAAAAACAACTTTTATATTGACGGGGTGCCTTTGATTTGACGGCCTGCACATGCAGTTTGGCACGAGACCACCGTTAAACGCATTTTCTCTTTCTACGCATGAGCTTAGTTAGCCAACATCGCCTACAAGTGTGATCAGGGATTTCTATAGGCTAACTGCTTCTCCAATCTTCCTACTGTACTGTATTTTATTTTAGGTTCAAGTGAGTTGTGCTGCTGCTGATTAAAACATTTTTATCTCTAGCTAGAATGTTTTTTTTATTTTAGAAATCTGCTTTCTACATTCATAAATAACTTGTTCATATGTGTTAGACAAGTAATGATGCAAGTTTATTGATTTTTTTTTTCTCCGTAGGTAAAATGATCACTGCGGCGTACGTACCCCTCCCAACCTACCATAACCTTTTCCCTGATTCAGTAACGGCCACCCAGCTACTGATGCCTTCGCGGCGATAAGTCTGCCATGCATGGCGTAGATGTTGCAACGCCTGTGGGCTTCAAAATGTACATAATGTTTGCTAATATGTTGGGAACTTATTTACCAGAGTAGCAAAATACTGCACCAGTCCACCCAATCTTCATTCAGAAATACAAAAGGTTTTGAAGGATATTTGTTTTATTGTTCAATCTGACAGCCATCAGGCTGAGCTTGAGTTCTGTATCCGCACATTTCTGTTGGTGCACTTGCGCAAATTACGTTGTGTGTTTCAACCTTCAAGGAGTTGTTATACAGTGATAAGTGGGTACTAAGTAGATTTAAGTTGAAACTGACCACAAAAGAACCCATTTTGGGGATAACCCCAAACTCTGATTCTAAGTGCAGTTTGCTCTGTCCTCATCCAATTACCACTTATCATTGTACGTTTTGTCATTCAGTTCGGCTTTAGAAATTGATTTGCCCAGTAAGTTTTTCAGTTAATGTGTTAAATGAAAAGAACAATGCCTACAAACACCCAAAAACAGATCTATTTTTTTGTTGTTAACAACTTCAAGGTATTCATTGTGTTTGAGATCACTAAGTTTTTAACATTTTTAATCAAGACTTGATTTTGTAAAAACTCTTGATTTAAAATTTACTATCAAAATAAGTGATTTGGGTGGTTCAATTGTGATGTGCATTTTGTCTTGTTGACATTGGATTGTTTCATCTGGAATGAAGGGGGATGTGAAATATGTGTTTGTAATAAAATCCTAGTTTACAACAGCTGTTCTTGTGGTTTACACTCAGACCTTTTAATAATTACTGTTTTAATTAGAGGTTGACCAATTATGATTTTTTTTCAACGCAGATACTGATTATTGGAGGACTAAAAAAGCCGATACCGCTTAATCGGCCAATTTGTATTTATTTGTAATAATGACAATCACAACAATACTGAATGAACACTTATTTTAACTTAATATATCAAAATCTATTTAGCCTCAAGTAAATAATGAAACATGTTTAATTTGGTTTAAATAATACAAAAACAAAGTGTTGGAGAAGAAAGTAAAAGTGCAATGTGTGCTATGTAAGAAAGCTAATGTTTCATGTCCTTGCTCAGAACATGAGAACATATGAAAGCTGGTGGTTCCTTATAACATGAGTCTTCAACATTCCAAGGTAAGAAGTTGTAGGTTGTAGTTATAGAACTATTTCCTTCTATACCATTTGTATTTCATTAACCTTTGACTATTAGATGTTCTTATAGGCAATTTAGTATTGCCAGTGTAACAGTATAGCTTCCGTCCCTCCTCGCTCCTCCTTGGGCTCGAACCAGCAACACAACGACAACAGCCACCATCGAAGCAGCGTTACCCATGCAGAGCAAGGGGATCAACTACTAGAAGGCTCCGAGCGAGTGACGTCTGAAATGCTATTAGCGTGCGCTAACTAGCTAACCATTTCACTTCGGTTACACCAGCCTCATCTCAGGAGTTGATAGGCTTGAAGTCATAAACAGCGCAATGCTTGAAGAGCTGTTTGAATTAATGTTTACAAGCCTGCTTCTGCCTACCACCGCTCAGTCAGATATTTAGATGGTTGTATGCTCAGTCAGATTATATGCAACGCAGGACACGCTAGATAATATCATCAACCATGTGTAGTTGACTAGTGATTATGATTGATTGTTTTTTTTATAAGAAGTTTAATGCTAGCTAACAATTTACCTTGGTTTACTACATTCGCGCAACAGTCTCCTTGTGGAGTGCAACAAGAGAGAGGCAGGTCGTTATTGCGTTGGACTAGTTAACTGTAAAGTTGCAAGATTGTATCCCCCGAGCTGACAAGGTGAAAATCTGTCGTTCTGCCCCGAACGAGGCAGTTAATCCACCGTTCCTAGTCCGTCATTGAAAATAAGAATGTGTTCTTAACTGATTTGCCTAGTTAAATAAAATTATAAACATACAAGGCCCAAAAATACAGATTCCCGATTGTTATGAAAACTTGAAATCGGCCCTAATTAATCGGCCATTCCGATTAATCGGTCGACCTCTAGTTTTAATATACAGTAAAGCTTCAATTCATAAGTGGACATTATGTTCCTACCCACAGTTACACCATGGATATGTTACTGACAGAACTCAATACATTTAGCAGTAGAGTACTGGCAGAGTTTGAGAAGTTTTGTGCTTGGAACTTCAGATAATCTTGACCACTTTTTGCCAACTCACTATTCATTCCCTTTAGACTGCACTAACTCCCATTAATGCCAATTATGAAACTCACATCAAATAAATCTTGACCCTTGTCAGCAGGCTCTAAAGATAATTTCTTATGACAGTGATGCATTCTGGTAATAACCTGTTAGTCAGGCCTAAAAGACTTCTAAGAATGTGAAATGTCAGAGTCCCCTAAGCCCATGATAAGATGTTTGTGTAGAACTCCCCAGGTCAGCAGTGATTTGTTGAAACTTCAGACTTCAATAAACATGAACCCATAACCTCACACCCAAACTTTAGTCCCCTTACTGTACTTTGGGTCTTGACATTAGGCTGGGACCCTTGTGAGTACATTGTCTTATGCATTTATCCTATGTGCTATTGCTGTTTTCCACACCATTGACTATAAGAAAGCCTTCTTGCCCCCTTCAGAGGGGTAAGACATAAACATCCATTCAAGAGGACACATGTTCAGTGCTCTATGTATCCACTTTCAGGGAATAGGAATGGTTAACAGTAGGCATGGGTTCTTTTTGTTTTTCTTGATTCATTTCGAATTGGATTATTTGATACATTGTCCTTTGTGTTTTGGAAACAAGTACTATTGTGCCTGAGAGATCAGTAGCAGTAACAGGTTCATCATTGCTCTGTGATTCTGCACCAGAGGCCACAGGGATGACAGCAATGACTTAATTGAGGCTTTATTCAAGAACCTAACAGTGGTTCTGTTGGCCCTCAATGGCACCCTGTTGTACACCTTCACCAACGTGACCTTCCACAGCGACTCCAGGTACATCCTGTACACGGAGCTAATCAATTATAGCATCATGTCTTTGACTGTGCTCTTGATTGTCTTGACCTATGCCCTTTCCTAAATTTGTCCATGTGTATATTTCTCATGATAGCCAAAAACACACCTCTGAACTTGACAGTCATGTCTATTGAATGCTTTGTAGCCATCTGTCAATCTTTACAGCATCCTCTGATCTGCACAGTGAACAGGACCCATGTGCTTATCACATGTATTTGAGTTGTAGGGGCCATCCCGGTGTTCATGTCATCATTATTGCCTTCATCCTCAAGCCTGTCATTTTTCTCTACCGGTAGTATGTGCTATAATAGGAATGTCTGACTCGGTTCACAACTAGAACACCAAATATGCCGCCAATATCCTTTACCAGTGCTTTGTGTGGATCACAATGATCTACACCTACTTCAGAGTGATGTTTTCAGCCAAAGCTGCAATCTCAGATCCCGTTTCAGCCAGAAAGGCCCAGATGACTATACTACTGTATGGGTTGCAGCTGCTAATCTGTATGCTGTCATACATCACTCCGGTAATGGACAATGCCTTCATTAGCCTCTTCCCCAAGTTCCACTTTGTCATACTGTTCTACAATTACATCACAACTGACATGTTATCCCACTTGCCCAGCCCTCTCATCCATGGTCAGAGATCAAAAGTTTAAGAAGGTCATTAAGGAGTCCCTTTGTAGAAAAACAGATCCAGCGGTGAAACCTTTGAGTAGAAGTCAGATTAAAACTGTGCCATAACACCAATTGTTGCTATACTGCACACCTAAAACAATCTGCTCTGCAATGTTGTATTGCCCTTTATGAAAACACTTATTAAAATGGTGACTGGCCAGTAATGTACTGTGAATTACTTTTGAATTCAGCTCAAAAATATTATTTTGATTGTGTCCATCACTAATAGCATGTGGTTTTTGGGACATCCAGACACTAATTCCTTTCTAAATATGATCCCCTCTTGCCTCAAGCTTGTTTTCACCTCAGATCCCCTTGGTGTATTAGGCCATTATCCCACTTCGCCATGGAATTACAGTACATCACAATCCTTTCCACTATAGTCTATGGATTGGAACTGATCACTAATCTGTAACAGGAACATTTAAGGAGATTTCAGTCCACAGATCCATGAAGCACAACAAATGAGAAGTGATATACAGGATTAATGCTCAAAACACCAAGACTTTATTTTCTTATTTTACATTTCTTTTTTTAAACAAAAAGTAGAATAAACATAACCCATTGCAAACAGCTTTTCTTCCCCATAGATACATTTTAATTAAATTCTCAGATTTGAATCAAAAGTGCCATTTACAAAACTTCCTTTTTTTCCCCCCCTTTACAAAATTTTACTATTTTTTTGTTCGTTTTAACTTTTTCCTCCTTCAGCGATTTCTTCGCAGAGTCCTGAAATACATGTAAAATCCAAATTCAGTAACAACTGCTTTACAGTCACAAATGGCATGATTGTGGTCAATTTTGGCATAGTAACTACTGTTAACTCATTATAACCTAACCTGAAAGGGTTCTCTACTTCTTAGGAGAGGTTTCCTTGGCCTGGTGGGCTTGCAGCACAGCTACCGCCTCATCCACCTGGAGAGAACAGTGAAGAGAGAGAGAACGCATGGGATTAGCATAACAACAACTATGACCATGATAACCCACCACCAAGAAACTCCAAACAATCATAAGTGGCTTCCTTTTTGCATGTAAAAGTTGATCTGAAAGGACAGAGGGAATGGAAGCTTGTCGTACCTTAGAATGCAGGGACTCGGGTGACTCCAGCATGTGCAGCAGCTCAGAGTTGTCAATCTCCAGCAGCATCCCAGTGATTTTACCAGCCAGGTTGGGGTGAAAGCCATGGATCAGAGGGTACAATCGCTCACCTGCAAACCAAGGGAAAGAGAACGAATTAGATTGAGGAGAGAGTGCCAGTGAGGCATCTCAACACCCTCCGATATAGGATTGACTGCAGAACATCACAGATCATGAACACTCCCCAATAACATTCCAGGTACATACCAAGCAGCTGTTTCTGCTCCATGAGAGGGGCTGCAGCCAGCATGGAGGCAGTGAGGGGTTCCTGGCCTCTGACATGCACCGCTGGCTCCATAATCTGCTGGGTAACAACCTTACAACACAGCAGGAAAGAATAAACACAATGCAATACACATTACCACTGGGATGGACCTCTAAAAGAACAGTTGAGTAAAAAAAAAAATTACACAGCTATATTGCATGGCATTTCTTGTGGGGAAAGGATGCAATTTACAAGATTACCTGCTGCACTGCCATTGGTGCGGGCATAGTGATGACCTGCTGTAAGTTCCTCACCCCTGATGAGTATTTATACTGGGTGCCTCGGACCATACCACCAGACATGCCTGCCCGACCTCCTGCTGTCTGTGTGCCAATGTTAGCTGGAGATGGGTGTGTCTGTTAGTTACTGTTCGGTTTTTGCATCACAGCAAGTATATGTTTTGAGTAAGCTAGTGTGTATCCCTTACCCATCCTCTGTGTGTAGTTGATGATGCGTGGAGCCTGGGTGGAGGCCTGTCTGACGGTGCTGATGGGGGTGGAGGCGCGTCGGGGAACAGCAGACCTGACAAACTGGCCCGAGTAGGGTGCTGACAGCAACACAACACATGCCATGTCAATAGGGCATCAAACACATTTGTGTAACAAATAGACATTTTAGAGTAGCAGTAATGCTTTAGTCATATACTTATTTTAGCTCCAATATCTCAAATATCTGCCTCCGACTCACCCTGTGGTCTGGGTGGCTGTGCAGCCCAGCGAGGAGATGTCCTCATGGTGCTCGCAGGGTTGGGGTTGTAGAAGGTGCGACTTGGGGGCTACAAAAAAACAATATCTTACAGATAAAAACATCCCCTTCCAGGGCCAGCCCCCTCCCTTCAACCGTACTACAGACCTGAGGCACAGCAGACATGTAGTAGCCTGCCTGCTGGTAGGAGTCGATGACTGGGCCAGGCATGGTCCTCTGCATGTATTTGTTGGTGAGGATGGCCTTCCGCTCCTCCTTGCGCTGGGCCAGAGCCACGTACAGCGGCTTTGTGGCCACAATGCGGCCGTTCATCTCAGTTACCGCTTTGGTGGCCTCCTCGGGAGATGAGAAACAGACGAAGCCAAAGCCCTTGCTGTGGCCCCCGTCCGTCATCACCTGAGTGGAGGTAAGGGTTAGAGAAAACCCATGACGTTAAGAGGTGCAGAGATATTACACGGATCCAGATATGATTTTTTCAGCCTTTGTGATACATCATTGGATAGCAGAAATGACTACTCATGAAAAAGTATGGGTATTTCTACCTTGGCACTGGTGATGGTGCCATAAGGGGCAAACTCCTTCCTTAGTTTCTCGTCATCCAACCCATCATCCAAGTTCTTGACGTACAAATTGACCCCCTGAATCAACAAGAAAATAAATTATATTAAAAATATTTTTCTTAAGGCCACAGGTGTGCACTTCCTCACAGTACCTGATAGCGGTGGATACGTTCCTGTTTGATCAGCTCAAACTTGCGTTTCAGCTCCCCCTGTCGCTCCATCCTCTTCTGAGCACGGCCCACATACAGAACTCGGCCAGGAACGAGTTCTTTCCCATTCATCTCCTCAACTGCCTAAAAGCAGTCCATCAAAGTCAACTCAAAATGCCACATTTTAGATGTCATGTTCCCCATTTCACACTATGACAGCCTGCTGGTTGACAAGGAGATGGCACATATGGGAGCAACTTTAGAGTATTACCATAAAACCCCAAATACAGACCCTTTGTGCATCCTCATGGTTTTCATAGTTTACAAAGCCAAATCCACGAGACCGGCCCCTTTCGTCCATCATCACCCGCACACTGAGGGTCCTGCCTAGGAGTCCAAGAACAGAGAAGGAGCCCAGATTTCATAAGCTTTCATGCCAATCCACCCAAAACATCTGATTGCATGGATGTTCCAGAATGTTCATTTAAATCAAATAGCTATAACATCAACCACCACTTTATACTAGTGCCCAAAGAAAGGAATAGAATGTCAAAGCTTGTCATATGTCCTACTTTCAGGATGTTCTTACCAAATGCAGAGAAGACCTCCTGGAGTTTCTCATCACTATAGTCGTCGCCAAAGTTCTTGATGTACACATTGGTGAACTTCATGGCTTTGGCCCCAAACTCAGCCTGTCGCTCCTTATGGGACTTAAAGTGGCCAACAAAACTGAACACCACACCCGTCACCAGGGACAGTTGAGAGAGAGAAATATAAAACTACAATCAGTCTTGTTACAAAATATCAAACAAACTGCTCCACATCCCAGAATATCAGTGTGGAGACTTAATGATTTTCTCACCTTGATAAACACGTCGCAACATATGAGACAAGTGGTTGATATATACCTTTAATTTGAAATTAATTATTGAAATGCTGAATGATAATCTGCTGCCTAAGCTTTTTCATAGCTTAATTTAGAAAGTCTTGCAAGTCTCAACTTTGTGGTCAACAGACCAAACATTATTCAAAGGAAAAAGAAAAAAAGGACAGGAACAAACGTCTACCATTTCCCTCACCTAATCGTGGACAACTGACATTTCCCCCCCAGGAAGTGGGCCTTTGGGTCTGCAATGCCAGAGTCACTACCTGTCTCTAGCCTGAGCAAAGAACATGAAAATGTTATCTGCAAAAACGTGCATCACTGTCTGAGAATGATACAACGTTGACCAAATCAATAGTCCCTCCTCCTCCTCCCTAACCATTACAGATTTCCTTTGCACTTCCCCTACTTACATCTCACTAAATTCAAGGTGGTTTATATATTGTTTGAAAGAAATGTAAATAAAATAGGGTAAAAAAGGTACCTTACAGATAGAATAAACAGCTCTTGGTAGGAATTTGTTCACTCACACTTTCCGGTCATTCAATAGCATTCCATTCATGGTATCAATGGCACGATTGGCTGCCTCTTGGGTTTCAAAGTGAACAAAGCCGTAGCCTTTGGAGCCATTCTCATCACACACTACCTGAAATGAAAAGTGCATGTTAGAAATGATGTACAGATAAATTATGCCCTGACACTCAGACAAGAATGCAATGTCTACCTTGCAAGACAGAATATTCCCAAAGGCTGAGAATGTGTCATACAGGGCCTTGTTGTCAATGGACTCGTCCATGTTCTTGATAAAAATGTTTCCAACTCCTGACTTCCGTAGCCCTGGGTCACGCTGAGACCACATTATTCTGATAGGCCTACCCTTGAGGACCTCATAGTTCATTGTATCCAGAGCACATTCCGCTGGGGAAAAAAATGACACGTATAAAGAGAAACACAGCATCAGACATCTGCTAATCACACACATCCTAATATAGGATTTAAGTTGTGTATTCATTGGAATATTAATCCATTACCAGAATTATTCTTGATATCCCCTTGATCAAAGCAAATAGCTACTTTAATGTAGTTGACCTTTGGAGTGGCTCTAATTAAGAGAACTCTCATATGGTGCGAGTTGCCATCAGCTTATCAATTTGTCCATGATTGATACAGAGTACAAATTTGATCACAAAAATAATATTACCATCAGCGGGTTGCTGGAAGTTGATGTATGCGTATCCTAGGGACCTGCGAGTGATGACATCACGGCAGACACGGATGGATGTGATGGGCCCAGCAGGAGAGAACTTCTGGTAGAGCATGGCCTCTGTGACGTCAGGATGCAGGTCCCCTACGTAGAGGGAGGCCAATGGGTAGGACTGACCACTGCTGTTCATCCTGCAGACAGAGATAGTGAAGATCATAGAGGGAGGGGGTGAAACTGGCAGACAACCAAATCTAACAGCCAGTACGTTTACATGTGCAGTGATAATTCGATATTTAACTGATTACGGCAGTAGGCAGATTATGAAATAGTCATGTAAACATCTTATCTTAATCAGCGTAAGGTAAAAATCAAAGTAAGCATATGCCTATTAAAACACCTGGTTTTCATTGACTTCTGTATTATATGAAGTTGCCTACAAATGTAGGCTAGTTAGGTTATCTGACCTTTGGCACTTGAGACACACGGTCCGTTTGTAGTGTGGTTTTCATATAAGCACTTGGTTTCCAACTACACCCATTATTTATTTAGTATCTGTATTGTTGTCTATCGCTTGTTTTCTTTGGTGCAAAAAAAATAAAAACTTGGGGTGGTTGTGAGGGGAGGGGTCACATAATGGAGTTCACTAGTTGAGGATCAGGATGGCCAATCAAGGCGTTTTTAGGGCAACTCAGTTCTGTCTGAACTGGTTGTGGGGTCTATACTAACACCCGACCTTCCATAAAAACTTCACTATTGTTACACAACAATGACAACCTCACGATGACGATCACCAAAGTTTACTTTAGCTATTTAACATGATAGTATGAGTATTTCTGCTCTCACATGGCCACCACCGGTAGTGTAAAGGTTTGACATGGATTCTCCAGTTACCTAAAGTAGCGACCTATTAACTTCGCTAGTTAGTTAGATGCCAGTAAATGTGTATTATCTCGTCTTAAAACAAGTAAACCTAAAAGATTGGATCATTACAACATGTGTACGGTCTATCCTTGACACATCACAAGCTTGCTAACTAACATTAAATGTTAGCTAGCTATTTTAGCCGGTTAGTAGTTGAAACAGACTGCTGAGTTGTAGAAGGCAGTAAGTTAACGTTAGTGTAAACCATCAGAGTTCAACATTTGTTTGAAACCCAATGTGTTTGCTAACATACAATGCCAGCTACTTTAGCTACTAGCCAATAAGTTAGTAATTGCCAATCAAACCCAGCATCACTAACGTTAATGGAAATCGAAAATAATTGCAGTAAAAATACATTTATACATATATTATTGTAGAATGTCTTACCTTATTGAATTGGCCAAGGTGGAAACAGCTCAAATTATTTAATTTAAAAAGTTCTGGCCTAAAACTTAGTAAAATGTTTCTGTTTTAATTTGATAATTGCCGTGAAACACCTGCCTTTTCACTCCGCGACCATGAATATTCTTCAATGACCTATTTATAAACTATGATAATGACACAGCCCGACTAATCCTCCGCGTGAAAAAGTAGTCCATGTACATTGAAAAGCTACATTCTGGGATTCGAAAAACAACAAAACTCGTCCCGCCACTCAATTTTGCATACTTTTGAAGTATATGTCTAGGCTAGCGAAGTGTGAAATTGACCACTGTTAATTTGCACTTTGCAAAGACCAAACATTTGTTTCAACAATTAAATGAAGAGCTAAAACCCAATGATGTAAACAGTTTATATTCAGGTAAATGGCAAAATAAAAAAACACGTTAAAAAATGAGGGATACGAAGCAGACGCTTCCACACAGGTGTGGTTCCTGAGTTAATTAAGCAATTTAACATCCCATCATGCTTAGGGTCATATATAAAAATGCCCAGTGGCCCATTATTTTGGCAAATATGAATAGAAGAGATCTCAGTGACTCTGAAAGGAGGGGTCTCAGGATGGGCAGGGAGATTCTGGAGCTGCTCCTGAAACAGCATTTTCCATCAACAATACTCCAAATGTGGGAATTCCGAATGGTGTCACTATAGAGATTTGATTAAATGACTAATTCTATGGGTGTGTATGAATGTATTCCAAGGCGCATTGAAGTTCTGGCGGCTCATAGTGGCACAACGCCCTATTAAGATACTATGTTGGTGTTTCCTTTATTTTGGCAGTTACCTGTACTTCATTGGCAAAACACACTTTGCTGGAGTGTGGGGTTGGCCTGACTGACTACACACATTTTGATTTACATCTACATTCAATAATTTGGGAATTGTACATCAATGTACTTTGTAAATATTGTTTAAATAATGACCTTTACCTTTAAACAACTTTTCAGTTTCCTAAACATGTACAGTAAGTGAAACTAGGATGGTTTTTAAAAGACACAAATCTAGAAGAATACTGGTCAGTAAAAACAAAGCAGGAAAACCAATTGCCTTTTTATATATTCAGAGGATTCTAACTCCCGAGTGGTCTATGGGCGTCACTTATAGTACCTGGTTCAAATCCAGGCTGTGATTGGAAGTCCCATAGGGCGGCGCACAATTGGCCCAGCGTCGTCCAGGTTTGGCTGGAGTAGGCCGTCATTGTAAATAATAATTTGTTCTTAACTGACTTGCCTAGTTAAATGTTATACTCAGTATGTGGTGCATCTTTAAGAAAATAGACTGACATATGTAGTCGTGTCTTACTCTATGTGGGATGCATGGTATTGTGACACTGCTTCTTACTCGGGTTGTGGTATGGGTTGGGTCTCCAATCTGCTGCTTCACAATGGCTGTGTTCAAGAGGATCAAAACCATAATGAATGCGTAAACTGATCTACAAATAATAAGTAACTTATTGATGATGCAAGTTTCTTCATAGATCAGTCTTGTCAGCAGTCACCTGCACTGTCAAACAAGCCCGATAAATTGGACAGCAATTCCTTCTGAGGGTCATTTTCAAAGCAGTAATGTTCAGGGGCAAGTAAGCAGACGTATGACATCATACCATTCGTTACCTTTACAAACCTTGATTCATTCTAAAACATGAGAATTGAATGAAGACTCTTGATTGGCCTAAGATTAATTTGAACTTTTTGGCAGTCTGAAACAAAGTGTCCATAAGAGACAGGAGAGAAACCCAGGCACAGAAACAATTGGAGAAAACAACCGCTTTAAGAGGAATATTTTGCAAGCAGGGTTGATACAGTGTGATAAGACATTTTCAATTAACGTTGAAAAAAGGTTACTGTAGGTTTTACAGAAAGATGATAGTCAATCTTGCAAAATACAAGGTACATTTAAGCACATAAAATTTTCATTGTACCGAGTTCAAGCAGCGCTTGATCTTGAACCGTGAGTTACACCACTAGGACAATAATCCACACTTTGTTCAAAAAGAGTTCTGCCTTTCAGAATGCCTAATATAATTCTGGTGGAATGTCTTATGGAGGAAATCTAACATGGCGAATGAAGGGGTCCCTTAATCAAACCGTTAAAATTGTGATCATGATTAGAGCAAAACACCCAGATGCCAGTGTCACAATACAGCCTGCCTCCTTTCTGTATGAGCAGACAGCAGAATTGCACTGTTAGTTAAATACAGGATTGTACTGCGTGTCAGAACTTCAAAAGCAAGCAATAGTGGAGTGGGGAAGAAAATGCAACACTTAGCATCACAGTGTTAGGTGAAAATTAACTGCCAGTTTAATAACCATAAGATAAAACCTTCAAATACCATGACGAATCACACTAAAAAAAATGACCATAAAAAAAAATGAAAAATGTTTAACCAGCTAAGTAGGACAAAGAAATGAAGGATGATTAGAATTCACAACCCCCCGGCCCCCAACACAAACAGTCATACACACAGGCGCACAGACATATGATCTAGCACGCACGCACACAAACATGGACTCGCTACTCAATACAACCACATTATTTTCACAAACAAAATGACAACCTGCTAACAACTGAACATTACCCTGTCGCCTCAGTGACCTGAGAGGGGTAAACTAGTTGGTCAGGAACAATTCAGGCTGCTTGTCATACAGAAGGGGGAGGGGCTGATGGAGTGGAGGGGGATGTTTATAAGCTGTTTGTGTTTAAGAGTGTAGGTGGATTAACAGTGCAATTCCATTAGTTTTCTCCTTCTCCGGTCTCTCCCTCGTCTCCCTGGTTTTCCGATGTCCACAGCTGCAAAGAGGTAAAGATTTGTTACATTATATTCCCCAAATTGCATTTGGAACGTTCCACGTTAGAATTAACGAGAGAAAAAAAACACATTGCCATAGCAATTTACAAACAGACACATATAACTGGAACAATCAATGAAATTACTATAGAATAAATGAAAATACAAGAGGAAGATGTATCAAACCATTTACTATTTATACAAAAAAAATGGATTACATAAACAGAACTTACAGTCAGGTTGTCCCTTAGTAGTTGCATGATCAAGGTGCTGTCTTTGTAGGAATCCTCGTTTAAGGTGTCAAGTTCAGCGATGGCTTCATCAAATGCCTGTAAAGAGTAAATTACACTAAGAATAGAATGCAAAACTGCCACCAGCTATAATAAGTACACAGCTATTCCTCAACTATACACATGTACACTGCCACTAATCATTTTGGGTAAATAGTGGCATGCAGAAATAACTGTAGCAGAGGTGCCATTTTAAATCCAATTTCATTTTTTGCAAACTGAGCCAAGGTCCCTTCATACAAATGCAGAAACTGTCAAGACAAGACATGCTACAATGGCTCTGCATGCTTTGAGTGAAGCTCTGTGCTATTGATTGTCTTGGGGGTAAAAGATGAGGCTGCATGACTTGGCACTTGAAGTCACTCTCTCACCGTTTTGGCCAGGGTGCAGGCCTTCTCTGGGTTGTTGAGGATTTCATAGAAGAACACAGAGAAGTTGAGGGCCAGGCCGAGCCTGATGGGGTGTGTGGGCTGCATCTCCTTCTTGCTTATGTCGAAAGCATCCTGGTATGCCTGCTGGGAGTTATCCACTGTGGCTTTAAAAAGGAACAAGGAAGAAGATGAGTTTGAGCAATGCCATGATTCCAACATGCACTTAGTGTGCGGCAGCACATTTCATCACATCTTTAGAGAATATTTTAACATATTCCTCTATGCACACATCTGATCCATTAGGAGTTTCACGAGTCATGACGATGTGATTTGGTGCATTGTCCCATTTTATGTAACTCTAAATGCAATCTTGCTTACTTACTCTTCTTTGCATCTCCAGCTGCTACCTCAGACAGGTATCTATAATAGTCGCCTTTCATTTTCAGGTAGAAAACCTTGCTCTCAGCTGCAGTCGCATTGGCAATTAGGTACTTGTCAAGAAGTCCCTGAAAGAAATGTGTTGTTGTTGAACTCAGCATATCTGCCTAGCGAGAAATGTAAAAAGTCCCCTTTCACAGGGTAGACCACAACAGTTATTCTTACCAGCACGTCATTGCAGATGTCCTGCAGCTCGGTCTCAATCTTCTCCCGGTACTCCTTGGCCATGGCCTGCTTCTTCTCGTTGCCCTCTGTCTTCTGCTCGATGCTGGAGATGACACGCCAGGATGAGCGGCGTGCCCCCACCACGTTCTTGTAGGCCACTGACAGCAGGTTGCGCTCCTCGTTGGAGAGTTCCCCGCCCTGCTCCGTCACAGACTTCATGGCCCCGGCCATGTCGTCATAGCGCTCTGCCTGCTCAGCGAGCTTAGCCTTTTGTACTAGGTCGTTCTTGTCCATTTTTCAGTCTGTGTGAGAGAGAAACATAGTAAGGTGGGACTTTTTCTTTTTGTCTTATGTCTGTGCAGATGAGGGAAAGGACTATCGAGATTAAATATACCTACGTCATATAACTGGTAAATTACAGCATTTATTCAAACTGCTGAGAGGAGACACCTGCAAGAGGGGCAGTAGGTTCCTTCTTGGTTAGTTTCGGAAAGTCTTGTAAATTGTAAAGGGAGAATTATATCACCTACTTTCATACTACCTTTTGGGCCATGATTATGCAATTTACTATTTACTATGAACTCAAATACGAATGCAATTGAATGTAGCTCGTACTACTAGCTAAAACAGGAAGGTAGCCTAACGGTTAGAAGCGTTTTGCCAGTAACCGAAAGGTCTACTATGACTGCACCTATCCGGTGTGTGATTTTATTTATTTATATATTTTTTACACTCGGCCTTCATTTTTTACTCGTGCATGGCCGCTGATGTAAGAGTCCGGATACCATACCACTTCGTCATGGTGGTGTGTTCCTGAAAATGGTCTCGCAAGTAACTTGTCTAGTACTGTGGCAGCAATGCGTGGGGCCGTTGGGCTACCTAGTTACATGTCGTCGAGTTAAATAGCTAGCTAGTTACTCCAGCTAGCCAATTCTGACAGAACAACCAATCGACCCTAAGATATCTCTTCACCCGCTCCAAATCACTAAATATGATTTAGTCTCAATAGTTAGATATTGGTTTGCTATCTGACGTTTTAGTTATTACATTATTAAAACGGTGTCTGGATGGCGGAGATTTGCCTAGCTAGCTTTAGCTAACTAACGACGTTGCGGTAAAACGCTTGATGTAGCTAACTAGCTGGCTAACAAACGCTACGGCATTTTTCAAACGGCCTAACTTTGGTTACCATTATTGTTAAACAAAACCATAATTTAACGTAGCAGGCTAACAAATAATTGTTTTCTTAGAGATGTAGCGTTGCCAACAATCTACACAATTATCCCGCTAACGTTGCAGGTCAGATTGTGACATTATTACCTAGCCGCAAAGGCCTGTGCTCAGCCTGCTAGCGGATAGCTAGTAGGGATGTTAGTCGAGAAATCAGCTAGTAGCAGCTAAGCACGTCAGGAGAGTGGAGGATATGTCAAATAATGGCTAGCGGGAAAGTAGCAAGCTAACTTTCGCTAGCTGAAAAATACGATGTTTGAGGGTTATCGACTTCTCATATGTCCATTTAAATAGGGACAAGTCAATTGTTATTTTGTACTACGATGTAACGTTATCCAGCTTCTAACGTGTATCTTAGTTAGCTAACGATTTTCAGTTGCGTACATGGCCTAGGTCAGCAAGCTTGCAAGAACAAAGTGTCATGATTGCCAGTTAGCAAGTCCTTGTTCGGCCCACTTCAGAGGAGCGCTGTCTGATTTAGCGAGCTAGCATGATGGCTAACGAATATAATTACACCGAAACGAATATACTGTGTAATATTGAACACAAATAAAGACCTAACACACAAATGCACTTTCATCGGGTCCCCGTTTATACAAACTCACAATATTTACGGCTCTAATTCCTGTTTTTTTTCTCTGAGAGATGCAGCCTCCGTCCTCCGTCTCGCTCCTAGAATCGTTCAGGGCAGTACCACTTCCGCTATATTGACGCTTCTGTTTCCTCTAGCTAACTAACGACATATCAAACCGACACTTCAACCTTTGACAGACATTACATTTATTGGTTTTAATCATGTTGATAAAGCTACCTACTATGTTTTATTATCAAAGCACTCAATGGGAAAGACTCAACCTCTTATTTAAACCAGGACAGTGCAATGTGTAGCAAGAGGAACAGCTGTACACATCTCTTCAATGATGCACTGAATTCAATGCACGTTGGACCCATTCTATGGATGCACCTGCCACTGGACATTGGAAGCAGTTATACTTCCCTATGACTAATAGTTGAAGGACAAATCTCATCACAGCTTTGAAAAATGGTTGAAAAATAAATTAGATTAAAAAAATTGTAGAAAAAGAAATGCACTAGCAATTGGCCAGTGTTTTAAGATATACCACGGCCAGGTGTGTTTTTGCACTGTAGATGGGCTTGCACACTCCTACATACTGTACTCTACTCATTGTAGTGTTTGTGCAATTGACATTCAGAGCATTTTACAGTGGAGCCTGTAGAGTCAATATAACTCCAAGCTAAATAGACATGCTTTGGAATGTGGATGAGCAAAATGGCAAACAGTGTTCAGTATCTTACAATGACTTAATTTCAAATAATAAAGTTGACTCATACACGTACATTGCATAAGTGCAGTGCTGTTCATCAGTCATTTTGCTTGCTTTGGTTTTGTGCATGCCCCAAGTTATTGCATGATCAGGGGTCCAATGTAGAACAGTTTAGCACTTGGTGAAGAATGCATGACAGCCTGAAGAAATTCATCCTGTCCCTAAGGGCCCTCACAGTGTCATACAGGAGAACCATTGAGAGCATACTGTTGGGCTGCATCACAGCCTGGTACGGCAACTCCACCACCGCTGACCACAAGGAACTACAGAGGGTGGTACACTCAGCCAATCACACCATTGGGTGCATACTGACTGCCCTCTAGGACACCAACAACACCACGTGTCGCAGGAAGGCAAAGAAGATCATCAGAGACCCCGCAGACTGTTCTCCCCGCTTCCATCACTCAGGCGCAGGCAGTATAGGAGCATCATGGCAAAAACTGAAAGACGATCCAATATCTTATACCCCGAGACCGTGAGGCTGCTGAATAGCCCCCACCAGCTCCCCCTGTCACCATTCCCACCCCTTGCTGCTCCCCCTATGAACTTCCCCCACCTCAACAGGCCCTGCCCCCACCTAATGGACAATTATTGTGCTGAACAGCCACCACTAGTCAGCTACTTGCTCCTCCTCCCCCCAGACTTGACCTGCACTGTTGGAGCTCAAAACTTTATAGTTTCACTGTACCCTGCAACCCTGTGCATGTGACTAAAACAAATTCCATTCATATACACAACCTATCATAAGTATTCACCCCCCCCCACCCCCTTGTTTTTTTTTCTTCACATTTTGTGTCAAAGTGTGATTAAAATATATTTACTTGTAATGTTTCTTTAAAAAATTCTTCAAGCTGTCAAGGTGTTGGAGATCATGACTAGACAGAAATGTTCAAGTCTTGCCATATATTTTCAAACAGATTTAATACAAAACTGTAACTTGGCCACTCAGGAACATTCACTGTATTCTTGGTAAGCAACTCCAGTGTAGATTTGACATTTTGTTGTAGGTTATTGTCTTGTAGGTTATTGTTTTGCCAGTCCTTAGATCCATCCCATTTCTTTTTATCCTGAGAAACTCCCCAGTCTTTGCTGATGTCAAGCACACCCATACCATGATGCAGCCACCACCATTCTTGAAAATAAGGAGGCAGTTACTGAGTATAATGGATTTTCCCCAAGCATAAGGCTTTGCATTAAGCCAAAAAGTGAATTACTTTGCCGTGTTTTCCCCCCTCAGTATTACTTCAGTGCTTTGTTGCACAGTTTTGGATTATTTGTTTTGTTTTGGATTATTTGTATTCTGTATGTGTATTCTTCTTTTCATTCTGTCATTTAGGTCATTACTATGGAGTCATTATAATGTTGATCCATCCTCAGTTTTCTCCTATCACAGCCATTGAACACTGTAGCTGTTAAAATCATCAATGGCCTCATTGTGATATCCCTGAGCAGTTTTCTTCCTGTCCTTCAGTTCAGAAGGATGACCATCTTCAATTTGTCTGGGTGGTTTAATACATCATCCACAGCATAATTATTAACTTGACCATGCTTAGATATTCAATGTCTGATTTGTTATTGCTACCCATCTACCAATTACTGCCCTTATTCATGAAGCTTTTGAAAAGCTCCCTGGTCTGTGCTTGAAATTCAATACTTGACTTAGGGACCTTACAGATGTGTGTGTATATAGGGGACAAAGGAAGGGGTAGTCATTACACAATCATGTCAACCCCTATTATCTGACAGTTATTCCATGTAATTTATGTGATTTGTTCATCCAAATTTAACTCCTGAACAATTATATTTTAGTTACTAAATTAGTAAAATTGTAGAATTTCATTTTAACATTTGAGTACTTTTGTACATCAAAATATAGATTTCAATCCAACTAACGCAACAAAATGTGTAAAAATCCAAGGGGGTGAATACTTAGAACCATCAGGTTATAATGTAATTAATCACCCTCCCCTTCCTTACCACAAAAACTATCTGGTCATTGGAAATGCATTTTATTGATTACACATGTGTAGGTTATGTATTTGCACATAAAATGTGTACAGAATGTTTGTGCGATAATAGGCCAGTTTTCCTAACACCTGTCCTATTTTGATTCAGTGCTGTCAATCATGAAGCCTGACCTCAAAAGACCAGATTTTTTTATTTTTTTATTGTTGACCCCAGTAAAAAAGAAAAAGATATACAGTTGAAGTCGGAAATTTACATACACTTAGGTTGGCATCATTTAAAAATAGTTTATCAACCACTCCACAAACTTCTTGTTAACAAACTACAGTTTTGGCAAGTCAGTTAGGACATCTACAGTGGGGCAAATAAGTATTTAGTCAGCCACCAATTGTACAAGTTCTCCCACTTAAAAAGATGAGAGAGGCCAGTAATTTTCATCATAAGTACACTTCAACTATGACAGACAAAATGTGAGAAAAAAATCCAGAAAATCACATTGTAGGATTTTTAATGAATTTATTTGCAAATTATTGTGGAAAATAAGTATTTGGTCACCTACAAACAAGCAAGATTTCTGGCTCTCACAGACCTGTAACTTATTCTTTAAGAGGCTCCTCTGTCCTCCACTCGTTACCTGTATTAATGGCACCTGTTTGAACTTGTTATCAGTATAAAAGACACCTGTCCACAACCTCAAACAGTCACACTCCAAACTCCACTATGGCCAAGACCAAAGAGCTGTCAAAGGACACCAGAAACAAAATTGTAGACCTGAACCAGGCTGAGAAGACTGAATCTGCAATAGGTAAGCAGCTTGGTTTGAAGAAATCAACTGTGGGAGCAATTATTAGGAAATGGAAGACATACAAGACCACTGATAATCTCCCTTGATCTGGGGCTCCGCTCAAGATCTCACCCCGTGGGGTCAAAATGATCACAAGAACGGTGAGCAAAAATCTCAGAACCACACGGGGGGACCTAGTGAATGACCTGCAGAGAGCTGGGACCAAAGTAACAAAGCCTACCATCAGTAACACACTACACCGCCAGGGACTCAAATCCTGCAGTGCCAGACGTGTCCCCCTGCTTAAGCCAGTACATGTCCAGGCCCGTCTGAAGTTTGCTAGAGAGCATTTGGATGCTCCAGAAGAAGATTGGGAGAATGTCATATGGTCAGATGAAACCAAAATAACTTTTTGGTAAAAACTCAACTCGTCGTGTTTGGAGAACAAAGAATGCTAAGTTGCATCCAAAGAACACCATACCTACTGTGAAGCATGGGGGTGGAAACATCATGCTTTGGGGCTGTTTTTCTGCAAAGGGACCAGGATGACTGATATGTGTAAAGGAAAGAATGAATGGGGCCATGCATCGTGAGATTTTGAGTGAAAACCTCCTTCCATTAGCAAGGGCATTGAAGATGAAATGTGGCTGGGTCTTTCAGCATGACAATGATCCCAAACACACCACCCGGGCAACGAAGGAGTGGCTTCGTAAGAAGCATTTCAAGGTCCTGGCGTGGCCTAGCCAGTCTCCAGATCTCAACCCCATAGAAAATCTTTGGAGGGAGTTGAAAGTCCGTGTTGCCCAGCAACAGCCCCAAAACATCACTGCTCTAGAGGAGATCTGCATGGAGGAATGGGTCAAAATACCAGCAACAGTGTGTGAAAACCTTGTGAAGACTTACAGAAAACGTTTGACCTCTGTCATTGCCAACAAAGGGTATATAACAAAGTATTGAGATAAACTTTTGTTTTTGACCAAATACTTATTTTCCACCATAATTTGCAAATAAATTCATAAAAAATCCTACAATGTGATTTTCTGGATTTTTCTCTCTCATTGTCTGTTGAAGTATACCTATGATGACAATTACAGGCCTCTCATCTTTTTAAGTGGGAGAACTTGCACAATTGGTGGCTGACTAAATACTTTTTTGCCCCACTGTACTTTGTGCATGACACAAGTCATTTTTCCAACAATTGTTTACAGATTATTTCACTGTGTCACAATTCCAGTGGGTCATGAAGTTGAGCTGTCTTATTTTGGTGGTCTGTATGCTATCTATCTTCCAGCTCTTCAAAAAGTGAGCACCTGTGTCTCTTCATGTAATAGACCAATGGTATCTAGATTTCAGACCCCATGAGTAGCTGTAGAGAAAAAGAAAACATACCGTCATTGGCATCCATCACAAGTATCAACGGCATTAGACAAAAAAATGTATGACCTAGTTGCTCAACAAAGTAGGCAGCTTAGAGAACTATAATTGAGAGCCACACACTTTCAGTCCCATTCATTTCCTCTGATCGTGCTCAGGTCACACTGTCCACCTCAGGCAGGTGCAGACATCTTTGGCCACCTGGCTCATAGTGGCTGAGGTGCGTGTGGAGCGATGTCATCAGGAAAAAGGGTTGCCGTTGAACATGCACAGTGCATATCTAGTGGTTTTGTACAGGTGTGTGATATCCTAGTCTTATAAAGAGAAGAGTCTAATCTACACACATGGTAGACCACTCACCATCATCAAACTCTAAAACCTTGTTGTAGATGGGAGGAGCCAAGCCAATGGCCTTGCCAGGGAAATAACGATTGTAGTAGAGCTCCACTCTCACTTCGACCCCTGCAGGGGGTCACAGTACCCTGTCAGTAAGGAGAACACGTAGTTCTCTCCTCCATGTCTGCAAAGAAAGCCGGAGGCAGATTGTGAATACCGCACACTCATAAGACCATTTCCTTCACAACTGTCCTTTTTCCCCCCACCTTTATTTAACCAGGTAGGCCAGTTGAGAACAAGTTCTCAATTAGAACTGCAACCTGGCCAAGATAAAGCAAAGCAGTGTGTCAAAAACAACAGAGTTACCCGTGGGATAAACAAACATACAGTCAATAACACAATAGAAAAATCCGTTTACAGTGTGTGCAAATGAAGTAAGGCAATAAATAGGCCATAGTGGCGAAGTAATTACAATTTAGCAAATAACACTGGAGTGATAGGTGTCCAGATGAGGATGTGCAAGTAGAAATACTGGAATGATGGTCCAGATTGTCTAGTCCAGCTGATTTGTAGGGATCCCGACCTTGTAGCTCTATCAGAACATCAGATGTTAGGATTTGGGTGAAGGAGAAGCGGTGGCTTGGGCCAGTTGCTGCAGGGGGTGCAGAGCAGTTGGCCGGGGTTGGGGTAGCCAGGTGGAAAGCATGGCCAGCCGTAGAGAAATGCTTATTGAAATTCTTAATTATTGTGGATTTATCGGTGGTGACAGTGTTTCCTAGCCTCAGTGATATGGGCAGCTGGGAGGAGGTGCTCTTATTCTCCTTGGACTTTACAGTGTCCCAGAACTTTTTGGAATTAGTGCTGCAGGATGCAAATTTCTGTTTGAAAAAGCTAGCCTTTGCTTTCTTAACTGACTGTGTATATTGGTTCCTGGCTTCCCTGAAAAGTTGCATATCGCGGAGACTATTTGATGCTAGTGCAGTGCACCACAGGATGTTTTTGTGCTGGTCAAGGGCAGTCAAGTCTGGAGTGAACCAAGGGCTATGTCTGTTCTTAGTTCTCCGTTTTTTGAAAGGGCATTCTTATTTAAGATGGTGACAAAAGCACTTTAATGAACAACCAGGCATCCTCTACTGACGGGATGAGGTCAATATCCTTCCAGGTTACCCGGGCCAGGTCGATTAGAAAGGCCTGCTCGCAGAAGTGTTTTAGGAGACCCTTGACAGTGATGAGGGGTGGTCGTTTGACCATGGACCCATAACGGACGCAGGCAATGAGGCATTGATCGCTGAGATCCTGGTTGAAAACAGCAGAGGTGTATTTAGAGGGCAAGTTGGTCAGGATCACATCTATTAGGGTGCCCATGTTTACAGATTTGGGGTTGTACCTGGTAGGTTCATTGATCATTTGTGTGAGATTAAGGTCATCGATATCCCAGTTTAGGTCACCTAACAGTACAAACTCTGCCGATAGATGGGGGGGGGGGGCAATCAATTCACATATAGGCCCCCTTTAGCAGTTCTATCTTGATGAAAAATGTAATTGGGGATGGAAATTTCAGCAGTTTTGGTGGCCTTCCTAAGCCAGAATTCAGACACGGCTAGGACATCAGGGTTGGCAGAGTGTGCTAAAGAAGTGAATAAAGCTAACTTAGGGAGGAGGTTTCTGAAGTTAACATGCATTAACCAAAGGATTTTACGGTTACAGAAGTCAACAAATGAGAGTGTCTGGGGACACGTAGGGCCTGGGTTAATCTCTACATCACCAGAGGAACAGGAGGAGTAGGATGAGGGTACGGCTAAAGGTTATAAGAACTGGTCATCTAGGGCATTCAGAACAGAGAATAAAAAGGTGCAGATTTCTTGGCATGGTAGGATTTATTCAGGGCATAGGGTATGGTAGGGTGCGAGTACAGTGGAGGTAAACCTAGGCATTGAGTGACAATGAGAGAGGTTGCATGTCTGGAGGCACCAGTTAAGCTAGGTGCGGTCTCTGCATGTGTGGGGGCTGGGACAAAGGAGCTATCTGAGGCATGTTGAGCAGGACTAGGGGCTCCGCAGTAAAATAAAACAATGAGAGCTGCCCTAAACAACAGTATACAAGGAATATTGACATTAGAGAGAGAGGCATAAAGCAATCACAGGTGTTGATTGGGAGAGCTAAGACAACAACGGGTAAGATAACAACGGGTAAACAGCTAAGACAACAACGGGTAAATGGCGATGAATGGGCAGAGAGGGTCAGTTATCTGTCAGTTAGACCCTGACAGATAAACAAAATTAAGTACCGTGTTAATGAACAGTCCAGCAGGCATCAGCTGTGTAGCCGAGGGTGATCATAGGGTCCAATGAACAGCAATAGATGAAACCGGGCGCCGTTCGGTAGTCGTTACTACACTAGGCGAGCGGGAGTTCAAAAGGCTAACGGGCCGGGGCTAGCAGATAGGTCTTCACCGACAGAGGCCGGTTGAGAGCACATAGGCTGAATTACGTCAGCAGACCAGCAGTCGGCTCCTTGTCGACAAAGGGTCCAGGCCAATTGGCAAGAGAGGTATTGTAGTTGGTGTACATCGTTTGCTAGCTGAGAGATGGGCCTAGCTCGAGGCTAACTGGTGCTTGCTTCTGGACAAGGGCTTTAGCCACAATAGCCACTCGGTAGCAGCTAGCTAGCTGCGATGATCAGGTGTGATGGTCCAGATCTTGCGGCAGGAATCCGGTAATGTAGTGGGAAAAAGCAGCACGATATGCTCAGGGCTGATATTGCGCTGTGCAGACTAGACTGGCAGGTATTATCCGGGCTAAAGCAGCTGGTGTCTGAGCTAAAGGTAAAGACCGACAGGAGTGGCTAACAAGCTGGCTAACTTCTTGAGGTTCCAGTTATAAGGTCTAAAAAATATCAGATCCATACCATATTGGGTGAGGCGGGTTGCAGGAAGGTATATTTAATTCTAAAATGTAAAAAAAGAGATTTCAATATATTGAAATGCACACAGAAAACGCCCCCAAAAAACAGAATATTTACACGTGACAAAAACGTCTTACTGCTATGCCATTTCGGATACATCCTTCAGCTATTCACTTGTGCTTATAATCTATAAAAGGCAGCAGAATTAGCGAAATGGGCCATAACAGGAAGGGTTAGGTGAAAGCTACAAATGTCCCTAGATTCAAAGCAAGGAACTAAACCTGTGTAAACAGTCATATGTTTGTGGGCTATACTCGGCCTTGTCTCAGGATGGTAAGTTGGTGGTTGAAGATATAGTGCCTTGCGAAAGTATTCGGCCCCCTTGAACTTTGCGACCTTTTGCCACATTTCAGGGTTCAAACAAAGATATAAAACTGTATTTTTTTGTGAAGAATCAACAACAAGTGGGACACAATCATGAAGTGGAACGACATTTATTGGATATTTCTAACTTTTTTAACAAATCAAAAACTGAAAAATTGGGTGTGCAAAATTATTCAGCCCCCTTAAGTTAATACTTTGTAGCGCCAACTTTTGCTGCGATTACAGCTGTAAGTCGCTTGGGGTATGTCTCTATCAGTTTTGCACATCGAGAGACTGACATTTTTTCCCATTCCTCCTTGCAAAACAGCTCGAGCTCAGTGAGGTTGGATGGAGAGCATTTGTGAACAGCAGTTTTCAGTTCTTTCCACAGATTCTCGATTGGATTCAGGTCTGGACTTTGACTTGGCCATTCTAACACCTGGATATGTTTATTTTTGAACCATTCCATTGTAGATTTTGCTTTATGTTTTGGATCATTGTCTTGTTGGAAGACAAATCTCCATCCCAGTCTCAGGTCTTTTGCAGACTCCACCAGGTTTTCTTCCAGAATGGTCCTGTATTTGGCTCCATCCATCTTCCCATCAATTTTAACCATCTTCCCTGTCCCTGCTGAAGAAAAGCAGGCCCAAACCATGATGCTGCCACCATGTTTGACAGTGGGGATGGTGTGTTCAGGGTGATGTGCTGTGTTGCTTTTACGCCAAACATAACGTTTTGCATTGTTGCCAAAAAGTTCAATTTTGGTTTCATCTGACCAGAGCACCTTCTTCCACATGTTTGGTGTGTCTCCCAGGTGGCTTGTGGCAAACTTTAAACAACACTTTTTATGGATATCTTTAAGAAATGGCTTTCTTCTTGCCACTCTTCCATAAAGGCCAGATTTGTGCAATATACGACTGATTGTTGTCCTATGGACAGAGTCTCCCACCTCAGCTGTAGATCTCTGCAGTTCATCCAGAGTGATCATGGGCCTCTTGGCTGCATCTCTGATCAGTCTTCTCCTTGTATGAGCTGAAAGTTTAGAGGGACGGCCAGGTCTTGGTAGATTTGCAGTGGTCTGATACTCCTTCCATTTCAATATTATCGCTTGCACAGTGCTCCTTGGGATGTTTAAAGCTTGGGAAATCTTTTTGTATCCAAATCCGGCTTTAAACTTCTTCACAACAGTATCTCGGACCTGCCTGGTGTGTTCCTTGTTCTTCATGATGCTCTCTGCGCTTTTAACGGACCTCTGAGACTATCACAGTGCAGGTGCATTTATACGGAGACTTGATTACACACAGGTGGATTGTATTTATCATCATTAGTCATTTAGGTCAACATTGGATCATTCAGAGATCCTCACTGAACTTCTGGAGAGAGTTTGCTGCACTGAAAGTAAAGGGGCTGAATAATTTTGCACGCCCAATTTTTCAGTTTTTGATTTGTTAAAAAAGTTTGAAATATCCAATAAATGTCGTTCCACTTCATGATTGTGTCCCACTTGTTGTTGATTCTTCACAAAAAAATACAGTTTTATATCTTTATGTTTGAAGCCTGAAATGTGGCAAAAGGTCGCAAAGTTCAAGGGGGCCGAATACTTTCGCAAGGCACTGTATCCCTCTAGTGGTGTGGGGGCTGTGCTTTGGCAAAGTGGGTGGGGTTATATCCTTCCTGTTTGGCCCTGTCCGGGGGTATCATCGGATGGGGCCACAGTGTCTCCTGACCCCTCCTGTCTCAGCCTCCAGTATTTATGCTGCAGTAGTTTGTGTGTCGGGGGGCTAGGGTCAGTTTGTTATATCTGGAGTACTTCTTCTGTCTTATCCGGTGTCCTGTGTGAATTTAAGTATGCTCTCTCTAATTCTCTAACTTGGAGGACCTGAGCCCTAGGACCATGTCTCAGTGCTACCTGGCATGATGACTCCTTGTTGTCCCCAGTCCACCTGGCCGTGCTGCTGCTCTAGTTTCAACTGTTCTGCCCGCGGCTATGGAACCCTGACCTGTTCACCGGACGTGTTACCTGTCCCAGACCTGCTGTTTTCAACTCTCTAGAGACAGCAGGAGCGGTAGAGATACTCCTAATGATCAGCTATGAAAAGCCAACTGACATTTACTCCTGAGGTGCTGACTTGCTGCACCCTCGACAACTACTGTGATTATTATTATTTATGAACATTTGAACATCTTGGCCATGTTCTGTTATAATCTCCACCCGGCACAGCCAGAAGAGGACTGGCCACCCTCATAGCCTGATTCCTCTCTAGGTTTTGGCCTTTCTAGGGAGTTTTCCTAGCCATCGTGCTTCTACACCTGCATTGCTTGCTGTTTGGGGTTTTAGGCTGGGTTTCTGTACAGCACTTTGCGATATCAGCTGATGTAAGAAGGGCCATATAAATACATTTGATTTGATATGTACATTTTAGACCTTGCTTGGGGTGAACCTATTTTAAACAGCCTACAGAATCACCCATTACCTGGCATTGACTATGTAGCTGAGGTCAGGGGGTAGGGCTCCATTGTTCGACACACGAGCAGCCTCTTGTTTGGGGTATCTTGGGGAAGTAGTCCGAAGTAGTCCCTTGACGTGTCAACATCTCTACAGAGTCTTTCAGGGCCATCTACTGGGAAAACATGTTTAGCGTCAACATTCATTTTTTGTATTTCTCATTAGTAGATGTTATAAAAACAGCTGATTGCTATATTTTGGAATGTATGCTTTAGTAACACAAGTCAGTTGCTCTCACCTTTTCAGCAAGCACCTTGACTTCAGCCAATGTCTGGGAGACTTCTACCAGGTTTCAGAAGGCCATGTATTCCATACTATGACAGGCAGAAAACACCTGATATCCAAGTCAGATACTGTGGGACAAAACAACAGAGGCATAAGAGAATTGTGTAACCTCAACGTGTTTCTCAGGAAGCCATTTAAACATCCCCTCACATGAGTGATAATAACATAAAGGAGGTGATCTAACCTGGCATGATCAAGAGATGACAGCATGCCACTGAGTCCATGGGTAAAATGGTGGGTGAAACTCCAGATCTGATGCGTTCGCCGTCTGGTGAAGCATCTGAGCAACACTGCACCTCCTGCAGTCAACACACCCAACGACGATAGGGCCATCTTTCCCCTGGACAGACTGGAAAAAGACATGTTGCGTGCCTGTGGAAATTGTGAAATCAAGGTCTTCCTAGCTGGTTAGCTAGCTAGACAGGAAACGAATGCTACCGGTGATAGATGACCTTGCGATATTCAAAACAAAATTCCATTACAAATCCAATATTACCCAATAGAGAAAGGCTGTAATTAAAATATACCTCAGATTACCAGATTAGTGATGACGAGATTATTCAGAAGAGTTCTGCTGCTACAGCAGACAACTGTCCCATGAACCGCAATGCTTGCATCCAGCTTGACTTTGCTCTGAAAGTTTCCTTTCCTGTGCTTAGTGCAGCGTGAGTATGTCCACCAGGTGGTGATCAAGGGGAGTTACCAAACAATCACAGGGACATAACTGTCCTTCAGCTTCATCTGTAACTGCACTGTTGCTGGTTAAATCTATAATGACACGTCTGACACCCAAATCGATATTTAACTTCAGAATGTATAAACAATTTGGTTTGGGTCAGTTTTAGGCTTTTGCCAGTCGGTTTAAGCGTCAGCTGACCTTATATAGTTTATCCCACTGTTACTGTAACCAGCCATGCATACCAATGGCTGAGACTAATATAGATCTCCGCAAACTCAAACAAGGCCGTGACAACAAAGAGAATAGTTTAGAGCTGCGTTCAAATACTAATACTAACAGTACTATTTTTTTGTGATGTAAATTGAGTATATAGTATGCTTATTGGTCATAGTAAGGATATAGTTAGTATGCCAAAAATTCTCGGGTGTCGTACTTCTTTCGCGAAAATACCAAGTATATAAGCAGTGGGCCCATAATACAATTCTTCCTCAAATGGGCGTGCCTTCACTACGTTTTCAGATTTAAAAAAAATGTCGGGTAAAAATGCAGCCGAAGTCCGGCAAGAGCGGATACAATTTCATTGCTTTAACTAATTATGACAAATGTTAAGAAAATGTTGAGCAATGTAATAAAGTAATTACTTTTCAAATAAGTTACGCTACATTTTATGTTGGCCAGGCTGTCCTTAAAAACCGCATAGCATATCATTACAGCAGTAGGTTAGCTAGCTACCTAACGTTAATTGGCTACTAATACATCGAACTTGCCAGTATATTAACTACATGCTATCTAACTAACTACCCAACGTTTATTGACTTGATTATTCACGTCATTCTTAGCTAAGTGGTAAATAATAATATAATAATATTCACTATCTACTCCAATTTCAGAGTACTCCAGTCTGTCAGAGCACAGCATATTTTTTTTTGTTTGTTTGTTTATATCTAGGCAAGTCACACATTTTTTATTTACCGGCCAAACCCTGATGACGCTGGGTCAATTGTGCACCACCCTATGGGACTCCCAATCACAGCCGGTTGTGCAACAGCCTGGATTTGAACCACGATGTCTGTAGTGATGTCTCTATCACTGAGATGCAGTGCCTTAGACCACTGCGCCAATCGGAAGCTCTCACGCTCAACACCTGTTGAATATGGCCGGTGTTGGCAAAAAAAAGCATAATTCAATTGTTGCAAGTGTAACCGATGTGAAATGGCTAGCTAGTTAGCGGTGGTGCGCGCTAATAGTGTTTCAATCAGGTGACTCACTCGCTCTGAGAAGTAGTTGTTCCCCTTGCTCTGCAAGGGCTGTGGTTTTTATGGCGCGATGGGTAACGATGCTTCGTGGGTGTCAGTTGTCTGTATGCAGAGGGTCCCTGGTTCGAGCCCGGGAAGGGGCGAGGGGACGGGCTAAAGTTGAACTGTTACATTGGTGCCGTGACCCGGATCACTGGTTGCTGCGGAAAAGGAGGATGTCAAAAGGGGGGTGAGTGTAACCGATGTGAAATGGCTAGCGGTGGTGTGCGCTAATAGCGTTTCAATCGGGTGACATCACTCGCTTTGAGACCTGAAGTAGTTGTTCCCCTTGCTCTGCTGTGGCGCGATGGGTAACGATGCTTCGTGGGTGTCAGTTGTCAGAGGAGCCCGGTGAGGGGATGGACTGAAGTTAAACTGTTACACAAGCAGCACAGTGACTATCACCAAAGCTCTGGATAACATGAAAAAAGCCTAACCAGCTCTGCTTGGGTGAGTAAAATGGTCAGAGTGAGGCCTTCTCTCATTTGTGTCTGGAAGCTAGCTTGTGAGCTTGACTGCTGTTATGACACCTCCACCAAAGCTGCGCTCGAAAGGGAAACGCTCTGAATTTGTAACAGCAATATGGCAACTCACTCTGAATTTACGAACACAGCCGAAATGTATAGCTAGTCATTTGTTATGCTAACAAGCTAGCAAGAGGTTGCATAGCAATATCAACAACTTTCGATCAAATTATAAAACTAGCTAGCCAGCTATGGGTAACTGTAGCTAGCTAGCTGCCTAACAGGAGTACTGGATAACGCCCTCCATGAGACTCCATCTTAACTGTCTTAATTTGCTATTGAGTCTCACATAGAAATCAAATCCAATTGTATTTGTCACATGGGCCGAATACAACAGGTGTAGTAGACCTTACTGTGAAATGCTTACAAGCCCTTAATCAACAATGCAGTTAAAAAAAAATACTAATAATGAATTGTGTCACATGATCAGTGTCCATTATATTTACAGTCATTGGCATAAACAGAGGCAATAAAACAGAGCAAAGACTATTTTGCTGGGCTGTCTATCTCAATTTAAATTTATTGGCATGGGAAACATATGTTTACATTGCTAAAGCAAGTGAAATAGATAATAAACAGAAGTTAAATAAACAATAAATGTACAGTAAACATTACACTCACAAAAGAATAAAGACATTTAAAATGTGATATTATGTCTATGTACAGTGTTGTAATGATGTGCAAATAGTTGAAGTACAAAAGGGAAAATAAATACACATAAAAATAGGTTGTATTTATAATGGTGTTTGTTGTTCACTGGTTGCCCTTTTATTGTGGCAACAGGTCACAAATCTTGTTGCTGTGGTATTTCACCCAATAGATATGGGAATTTATCAAAATCAGATTTTAAAAAAATTGCTTTGTGGATCTGTGTAATCTGAGGGAAAAATGTGTCTCTAATATGGTCATACATTTGGCAGGAGATTAGGAAGTGCAGCTCAGTTTCTACCTCATTTTGTGGCCAGTGTGCACATAGCCTGTCTTCTCTTGAGAGTGAGGTCTGCCTTCGGCGGCCTTTCTCAATAGCAAGGCTATGCTCACTGAGTCTGTACATAGTCAAATCTTTCCTTAATTATGGGTCAGTCACAGTGGTCAGGTATTATGCCACTGTGTACTCTCTGTTTAGGGGCAAATACCATTCCATTTTGCTCTGTTTTTTCGTAAATTCTTTCCAATGTGTCAAGTAATTCTCTTTTTGTTTTCTCATGATTTGGTTGGGTCTAATTGTGTTGCTGTCCTGCGGCTCTGTGGGGTCTGTTTGTGTTTGTGACCAGCTTGCTTAGGGGGATCTTCTCCAGGTTAATTTCTCTGTAGGTGTTGGCTTTGTTATGGAAGGTTTGGGAATCGCTTCCTTTTAGGTGGTTGTAGAATTTAACGTCTCTTTTCTGGATTTCGATAATTAGCGGCCTAATTCTGCTCTGCATGCATTATTTGGTGTTTTACGTTGTACATTGAGGATATTTTCTTTGGTTGTTGCATTCTTCATCAAACCATTTGTCATTGTTGTTAATTCTTTTAGTTTATCTGCTTGACATTTTTAGATTTGATAGGGAAGCTGAGAGGTCAAATTGACTGTTTAGGTTTTCTACTGCCAAGTTTACTCCTTCACTATTACAGTGAAACATTTTGTCCAGAAAATTATTTAGAAGGGATTGAATTTGCTGTTGCCTAATTGTTTTTTGGTATATTTACACACTACTTTCCTTCCAGCTATAGTATTTCTTAATATTATTCAGTTCCTTTGGCTTTGATGTTTCATGATTGAGCATAGCTCTGTTCAAGTAGAGTGTGATTTTGTGTGATCTGATAGGGGTGTCAGTGGACTGACTGTGAACGCTCTAAGAGACTCTGGGTTGAGGTCAGTGATAAAGTGGGTTAGAGTGGGTTAGGTCTGCTCTAATTAGCGTACCCCCTGAGTTATTTCCCTGTTTCACACCTGGTAGTTTGGTGGATGGGACTACCAGCTCTCTGTAACCTATAAGGCAAACCAGTGGGTCCGTCTCCTTTATACCATGGTTCTTGTAGGATGTCAATGTCTGTATTTCCAATTTCTTTGATGAAGTCTGGGTCCCTGTTCTTTAGGACAAAGGCAGACTACCTCAGATCTTGTATATTTCAGGATGAGATAGTAAATGATTTGTGTTCCATTGTGTCTAGTGTAGTTTTGTGTGGTTTAGGCCCGGACCATCACAGTAGGTGTGAGCAGAGCATGTTGAGCATCTGATTCATACCTCTTAGGTCGCAGGATGGGGCTTGGGCGGGTGTAATAGGCTGGGCCTGTCACTCTGCTCACGGCCTAGGCATATGTCATGTTGAGGTCCTTGTCACAGGGGCGGGGGACATGGGGTGGGCAGAAGGGGAATAGGTCTGATATGGGGGGGCCTATACAGGGTGTGGCCAGGGTTTGCTTGGTGTGGTCGTAGCTGGTTGGGGTGTGGCTGGTGATGCTGTGGTCTGGGTGTAGGTCCTCTTGGCGTGGGTTCTCTTTGTGCAGGCCCTCAGGGGGGGTCTCGCAGGTCTGGGAGGGTGTCTCGCTGGTCTGGGCGGGGTGTCCGTTACTCTGTTGCTCCTGTGTGAGGTGCTGGGGCTACAGTTGAGGGTGACATCCTTCAGGGTCCTGGCAAAAGTTGGGATTGCTGCATTGTAACGCCCGGGGTGTAGTGGGGAAAAAGTCAGGCGTAGGAAGCAGAGAGTTCGGGGTAGCGCTAACTTTTAATGCACCACAACGGTGAACAGATGCCAACCAAAACAAATGCCCCAAACATGGGGACTTAAACAGTCCAGCAAAAAACTCAAACACACGGACAACCATGACATACAGACGTGTACACATGTAGATCGAATAATCCCGCACAACCAGCAGGCGGGTCCAAGATGTCCCCCACCGGTACCCAGCACCTCTCCTCCAGACCGTACCCCTCCCAGTCCACGAGGTACTGCAGGCCCCTCACCCGGCGTCTCGAGTCCAGAATGGCCCGTATCGTGTACGCCGGGGACCCTTCGATGTCCAGAGGGGGCGGGTGGACCTGCGGAACCTCATCGTCCTGCAGGGGACCAGCTACCACCGGCCTGAGGAGAGACACATGAAACGGTTCTAGGTGAGTTTGGTGCTGACTCACCTGGGGTGACCGAGAAGTGTTCCGCCTGCCCTCTCGACTCCCAGACGGGCCCCCCAGCACCGATCGTCAGTGTGTCCTCTCCGACCACAGCTGGTGAAGGGGGAGCCTCCTCCTCCGGTACCCCTCAGCACGGCCCCCCCTAACTCCATAGGAATGGGAGCGGGAGTGCTAGGTGGTGGAACGAACAGGACCCTCTCCGAACGCCCACGGGCAGCCAGCAGATTGTCCAGCCGGATAGACATGTCTATGAGTTCATCAAGGGAGAGAGTGGTGTCCCGACATGCTAGCTCCCTGCGGATGTCCTCCCGGAGACCTCACCGGTAGTGGTCTATCAGGGCCCTGTCGTTCCACCCAGCCCTAGCGGCCAAGGTCCGGTACTCCAACGCGTAATTATGTGCGCTCCTCTTCTCCTGCCTAAGGTGGAACAGTCACTCGGCCCTCTGAAGGGTGATCAAACACGGCACGAAAGCGGCGGGTGAATTCTGGGTAGTGCTCCTTCGCCGAGTCTGGGCCATTCCAGACCGCATTTGCCCACTCCAGAGCACGACCCGTCAGGCAGAAGACGAGGACACTCACCCTCTCCACTCCCGAGGGAGTGGGCCTCACGGTCGCCAGGTGCAGTTCAAGTTGGAGCAAGAACCCCTGACACCCCGCCGCTCCATCATAATCCCTCGGGAGCGCAAGACGTAGAGCACTGAAGCCGGAGGGGGAGGGAGGAGAAGGTGGATCCAGCGCTGGAGGAACCAAAGGTGCAGAGAGGAGACCACTCGTCTCCCATCGGTCCATTCTCTCCATCATCTGGTCCATCGCCGATCCTATCCGATGGAGGACGGTGGTATGATGGAGGACATGTTCCTCCATCGATGGGAGGGGGTTGGCAGCTGCTCCTGCTGACTCCATATTGAAGGTGCGGGATTCTATAACTCCCGGGGTGTAGTGGGGAAGAAGTCAGGTGCAGGAAGCAGAGAGTTCAGGGTAGCGCTAACTTTTAATGCACCACAACGGTCAACAGACACCAACCAAAACAAATGCCCCAAACACGGGGGACTTAAACAGTCCAGCAAAAAACCCAAACACATGGGAAAACCGTGACACACAGACGTGTACACATGTACATCAAACAATCCCGCACAACCAGCAACCAATCAGCCTAAACCAAACACAGGTGAAACCAATAAACAGAAAAGGGGAAAAAAGGGATCAGTGGCAGCTAGTAGGCCGATGACGACGACCGCCGAGCGCCACCCGAACAGGAAGGGGAACCACCTTCGGTCGGAGTCGTGACATGCATTGTAGGTGGACCTGGTCATAAAGGCTGTTTAAATCCAGGATGGTGGTGGGCCAGGTAGACATTATGTTTTGAGGCACAGTCTCACAAAGTTCTTGCATTCACCCGCTGTATGGTGACAGGGTGAATGTTTTTTTGTGGTAGCATGTTGGAGATATGCGTTGGGGAAAGTGAAATAAGCTTTTTCAGTCACTCCCTTGAGTGCTGTGGCCACCCTTTCCTGCTGGGCCCTCAGGTAATTTGTGCCTGTGTGAATTATGATGTGGCTGGGGGACCCTAGTCTGCCCTCTGACAACAGCGCCAGGGCATGCCTAGTGTTTGGGCACCAGAGTTTAGCCACTTTGTGTTTGGGAAAATGTTTAACCTCTTGAATGTATTTGCCATTTGAGTCAATGAGGAGCACAATCTCTGACTTTTGTGTGTGGGAGTTGTCAAGAGAGCTATCAGGGGAGCTGACAGGGGGGCTGTTAGCGGGGGGTGTCTTTTGGGTTGGTGTGTCCTGTGTTGTCTGTCCCGTTGTGGTGTTGAGGATGTGGTCCGGGTCTGTGGTCGGCTGTTCTGCTGGCTTCTCTGGGGGAGTGTCTTGCTCTCTTTCACACCTCAGCTTTCTCACCTCCTTCAGTGCCATGTGTGCCTCTTTGGGTTCTCTCAGCTCAGTCCGTAGAGCAGCCAGCTCTCTCAGACAGCCGTCCATCTCCACCTTCTGCCCTCCGGGTCTTGTTGGGGGCGTGTTGTTGTGCTAGTCTGTTATGTGAGTTTGTTCTGTCTGGATTGTGTGGACTAGCTCTCTGAGCTCCACCATGTCCCTCTCCAGCTCTGTGAATTTATCCCTCTCAATGATGGAGGAGCAGTGCAGTTGTTTGACCTGGGTGTGTTTAGTACTGGGTGGGGTGACAATTCAATTCCATTTCAATTCAAGGGGCTTTATTGGCATGGGAAACATGTGTTAACATTGCCAAAGCAAGTGAGGTAGATAATATGCAAAAGTGAAATAAACAATAAAAATGAACAGTAAACATTACACATACAGAAGTTTAAAAACAATAAAGACATTACAAATGTCAAATTATATATATACAGTGTTGTAACTATGTACAAATGGTTAAAGTACACAAGGGAAAATAAATAAGCATAAATATGGGTTGTATGCGCAGACCAGCTGGCTGGTGTGTTTACGGACATATTCAATCAATCCCTATCCCAGTCTGCTGTTCCCACATGCTTCAAGAGGGCCACCATTGTTCCTGTTCCCAAGAAAGCTAAGGTAACTGAGCTAAACTACTACCGCCCCGTAGCACTCACTTCCGTCATCATGAAGTGCTTTGAGAGACTAGTCAAGGACCATATCACCTCCACCCTACCTGACACCCTAGACCCACTCCAATTTGCTTACCGCCCAAATAGGTCCACAGACGATGCAATCTCAACCACACTGCACACTGCCCTAACCCATCTGGACAAGAGGAATACCTATGTGAGAATGCTGTTCATCGACTACAGCTCAGCATTTAACACCATAGTACCCTCCAAACTCGTCATCAAGCTCGAGACCCTGGGTCTCGACCCCGCCCTGTGCAACTGGGTACTGGACTTCCTGATGGGCTGCCCCCAGGTGGTGAGGGTAGGTAACAACATCTCCACCCCGCTGATCCTCAACACTGGGGCCCCACAAGGGTGCGTTCTGAGCCCTCTCCTGTACTCCCTGTTCACCCACGACTGCGTGGCCACGCACGCCTCCAACTCAATCATCAAGTTTGCGGACGACACAACAGTGGTAGGCTTGATTACCAACAACGACGAGACGGCCTACAGGGGGAGGAGGTGAGGGCCCTCGGAGTGTGGTGTCAGGAAAATAACCTCACACTCAACGTCAACAAAACTAAGGAGATGATTGTGGACTTCAGGAAACAGCAGAGGGAACACCCCCCTATCCACATCGAAGGAACAGCAGTGGAGAGGGTAGTAAGTTTTAAGTTCCTCGGCATACACATCACAGACAAACTGAATTGGTCCACCCACACAGACAGCATCGTGAAGAAGGCGCAGCAGTGCCTCTTCAACCTCAGGAGGCTGAAGAAATGTGGCTTTTCACCAAAAGCACTCGCAATCTTTTACAGATGCACAATCGAGAGCATCCTGTCTGGCTGCATCACCGCCTGGTACGGCAATTGCTCCGCCCACAACCATAAGGCTCTCCAGAGGGTAGTGAGGTCCGCACAACGCATCACTGGGGCGGACATTTGACCAAACTACCTGCCCTCCAGGACAGCTACACCACCCGATGTCACAGGAAGGCCATAAAGATCATCAAGGACAACAACCACCCGAGCCACTGCCTGTTCATCACGCTATCATCCAGAAGGCGAGGTCAGTACAGGTGCATCAAAGCTGGGACCGAGAGACTGAAAAACAGCTTCTATCTCAAGGCCATCAGTGTGCACACTGGAATTTCACCCAGTAGATATGGGAGTTTATCAAAAATTGATTTGTTTTTTAAGTCTTTGTGGATCTGTGGACTATCCTCATCGGCAGGACATCTTCTGCAGGACAGTTTGAAGAAGTGTGATCAGACTCACTCAGGATGGCATGGGAAACATATGTTTACATTCCCAAAGCAAGTGAAATGGATAATAAAAAATAAGATAAAAAATAAATAGATAAGAGCTCTCTCTCTCTCACTATGAATGTGTAATCCGGTTGGCATAGTAAAGCTTGGCTGGGTCAGTTCAGTAGTCTGAAAAGGGTGTGCAATATTAGGTGTATGCCTTGCTTTAGTTTAGAAATAGTAAAGTGCCGCAAGAAAGAGCTTTTGGCCTGAGTTGTAAAATGTGGTATTTGATGTAGTACATTTTTTAAACTCACAGGTGGCGCTGTGATTGAGTTCTTCGATTGAGGTGCTGCGTCACCATAGAGAAAGAAGCTTTGTGACGTCATTTAAACAACGTTTGGTCTGGTTGGTAGATGTGGCTTTGTGACGCAAAACTAATGTTTAGCAGCTAAGGGGTGAAGTTATCATATTCTGTGAACATTAAATTAATGATCTGAAAATGTTTTGTATCGAAAGTTATTTATTTATTTTCACTAGATCCAATCAAATTATCGGACGTTTGGTAGGTGCCAAATTGTAGCTCCTAACCCTACATTGTCTCAGTGAATTATTGTGGCTTCCGTTTTGCAACTGACGTTAGCTAGCTTTTACAACTGGACAAAAGAAAGACAAACGGCAACTGGTTGTCTCTGGACCTTGTTGTGTAGCCTTTGTTTCAACGGAGGAAAGTCTACATTTAGCTTGACATTTCGGATATAGAGCCAACTTGGGCTCGTTGCTATTCAACGTCTGGCTGATGAGATAAATAGCTTCTGCTTCGAAAATGAAAACTGAAGTCTCAACAGCGGCCAGCTTTGTTGCCAGATTGCTGAGAGCAACTGGATACTTGTCGGAAGACCTACTGAAAGAGTTCACCCATTCCTTGGAGGAAGCTTTAGCAGGTAGAGTATGTAGCTAGCTATGTAAAAGCCATTGTGGTGTTGTTGACATTTCAGAGCCTATAGACTACTAGTTAGTTACTATTAAGCAAACTAGCTTAATTACCTCTGAGCTGGGTCTAATGCTTTGCTCTCATTGCCCTCTTACAGAGCACTACCAACACCACTGGTTCCCCCAGGCTCCATGCAAAGGCTCGGGGTACAGATGTCTCAGGATCAACCACAAAATGGACCCCTTGATTGGCCAAGCAGCTTGCACTATTGGAGTCACTCGAGAACAACTCTTCTCACTCCTGCCCAGTGAACTGACGATGTGGGTCGATCCGTACGAGGTGTCCTATCGGATAGGAGAGGATGGCTCCATCTGCAACCTCTACGAGTCCACTCCACCAGTGCCAACTAATGCCAACACAACAGACATGGTCAGCTGCAAGGAAGAACTGAGATTTGGAAGGCCAAGCCCCTCCAATTCGTTCATGATGACCGTCTCAAGCTAATATTTTTTTTTATGTTCAGAGCTTTCTCTGTGCACTACTGTATCAGTTCTGCCCCACATTTTGATGTAATTAAGACATTAAAAGGGATTCTTAGGGATTTTGACAATAAGGCCCTTTTTCTACTTCCTTAGTGTCAGATTAACTCGTGGATATCATTTCTATATATCTGTGTCAGGTATGAAGGAAGTTAAAGCTAGTTTTGTAAGCCAATGGTAACTAGTGTTGGCACAATGACTGGAAGTTTATGGGTATCTGTTAGCATGCTAGCGACTTCCAGTCGTTAGCAACTTCCTTCATACTGCATGCAGAGACATAAATGGTACCCACGAGATCATCTTACTCTGGGGAAGTAGATAAAGGGTTTCATGGCCAAAACCCCAAAGTATCCCTTTAAAGATTTTTGTATTACTGCCACACCCTGTTTGTTGTGACTCATGAAAATGCTCAATTGTTTTCCATTAGTTCCATGATCTGTAACTTAAGTACTGTCCTGAAGCAAAGATTGTATAGATTTATATTACAATTAGTTGTATTTGTAATAAATTCCTCAAAAGCAACTGTTCCTCTATCAACAATGGACTCATGTTGGGCAGGATCATGGTTGTGTTCAGTAGGCATGAAAATGCATGTTCTTATTGGACATTCATTCCTCCTGTTTAGTGCCCACTGACCACAACCCAGATGATTGAGGAGTCTGTATGTTAGAGGGTAAGGCTGCCATTGTAAGCTCAGGTGTATTCATTACGCCAATTGTTGCTAAATGTTTTGCAACAAACTGTTTGCTACAAAACAAGTTTCTATTGGATAAATTCTGGTAGGTCCCTTCTTGTCTCATTCCGTTTGCAGTCGTTTGGATAGTAAACCGTTTCTGTTGAAAGAAGTAATGAATACACCCCAGGTGTTGATCAGGTTGAAGATAAGTTAGATGGCAGGATATTTAGGTCACTTGGAGCCTGAGCTGCAGCTGACTGAAAATACTGACCCCACGTATTATCAGATTGTATTAGAGGTTCTGATCTTCCATCCCTTCACAAAAGGCAAAGGAGCAGTGACATAAGCATGTTTGACCACTCCAACTTAGGGGGTCAGTATCGCACAAAGGCACTCAGTTGATTTATGAATAACACAGATTTTGTAATGATAGTGAAGAGTGAAATGGTGGCAGGGAAATGAGCACAGGAGGAGCACAATGGACAGTGTAACCCTACACCTGCAATGAGGTTGAGAAATTGCATTTCTAGTCTGTAAAGAGCAAAACGAATTGACTAAGACGGTCAGGAAGAAAACCAGCACACACTCAAGGAATGAAGCTTGGGAAGTAAACTGAAGCTTCAGATTCTCATCGACAAAGCAGATGTATGATAAACAGCTGCTAGCAATTGTAGAATACTTTTTAGGGGAACATATTTGCCGTTGCATACCATCAGAGATGACTTTGTCCTTTCTTTTGGTTTGGTATTTCCATCTACAGTTATTTCCATCGACTGCTCTCAATGGGAGTGAAACAATATGCTTTTTGTCTAAAACAAATCATTGATCGGTAATAAGCATAATATAAAATGAAAAAAAGCATTTGTTTTGGCTGGTTTGTTGTCCCTGAAGTGAGATGATATGGACCCAAAAGGCTTGAATCTCTGCTCTTGCCAAAGTAACTCGTTTATCATTAATTTGATCTGTTACAGCAATGAACCATTTCCACATACTTACCTTTTTTCAATAAGACAGGCAGTCATAAATGGGCAACACAGTTTCAGTGTCTAGGTACGACTTGTCCTGTGCAGCAGATTCTACAAAGACTCCCATTAAACCAATTTTTATGTCTAAAGCAGACTTCAGTGAAAGTACACCTCTGTTTAAGTAATCAAATCATATCCACATGCTCATGGAGTCCAAGATTCTGAGTAGCAAATAAATGGGGAATAAACTATGGGGGGAAAATGGTCAGTCACACCTTACACAAAAACTATAGAAGCATGTTTGTATCTACTGTATCACATATTAACATGATATGTCTCACTCTGGGAATTCACTTCTAGGACCACACATCTACTTTATAAAAATATAGCCAAAATTCTCATCTCATCACCTTTGAATATAAGTGATATTGCTTTGCAAAAGTGCACTGAGAGTATGATGAATATAATAATGCTAATAATAATGGAAATTACACCATATTGTTATTGCATTAAAATGATTTTAAATATCTCACATAAACCCTGCCAATTGGAAAAATGAGGCATGGAAAAACATGAGAACAGCCAGAGGAGAACCTTGTATATCTTTTCATGGAAAATGGTGCGAAATGTAGGAAAACTGTCAAGGTACTTAGGATGAGGAATGTTTTTAATTTGTATAGAAGCAAAAGAGAGATAGTTCAATTGTTTATGTGTACAGCCTAGTTTGAGCGCAACAGTTTAAACAAGCCTTACACATACTTTTAGGTATGCATTTGTCTTAATATTGGCTGCTCCCATAGTTGGACAAGCTCTCAAGTAAAACTGTTTTTCTCACATGAACCAAGTTTGAGCAACTGGATGGACACCTGCACTCTGAAAAATTATAGGAGGGGCAGACAGTAGATGCTGACTGGTAACAAACGCTTCTACACAAAACATTTCCAAATAAAACCACGAGAGACCAGGGGAAACATTTTTGTTGGAGTTTTAAGTCAGAAAGGGAGGTGTTAGTAAGAAGAATACATTCCTTTCTTCATTGCTTGCTTTGGCATTAGATTTTATAATCACTTCATGCAAAAGAGTTCTGTCCAAAATTCCAGTAATCATATCCCACTGCTCTTTACGTTTAAGTTCTCTCTCTCTCTGCACTCTGTCCACACCAGTCAGTATTTTCCAGATAAATAGTTCTTGTTTTTAAAAGCCAGCCTTTTTCCATGAACTTTTTCCAACTGTTTTTCCAACATACACAGCACAGGGGTTTGCCAGTCCATCCTAAAGGGACAAAGGTCTTCTTTTAATTTCAAAGTGAACCTTTCCAACATAATGGTTGAATGTATAGGGATGCAAGGGTCTCTGACAAGTTGCATAAAAACAATAAGGCAAACAAGTGGGTTTTACTTGCATTTTACACTCTTGTTATACATGTTAATTTTACACTCTTGATATACATGTTAATTTTACACTCTTGATATACATGTTAATTTTACACTCTTGTTATACATGTTAATTTTACACTCTTGATATACATGTTCATTTTAAACTCTTGATATACATGTTAATCTTTTTATCACTTTATAACACTTTCTAGTCCATAACATCCATAACAATTGGCGTAATGAATACACCTGAGCTTACAATGGCAGCCTTACCCTCTGTAACATACAGACGCCTCAATCAACTGGGTTGTGTTCAGTGGGCACTAAACAGGAGGAATGAATGTCCAATAAGAACATGCATTTTTCCCATTTTCGTGCCTACTGAACACAACCATGATCCTGTCCAACACGAGTCCATTGTTGATAGAGAAACCATAACATCAATAACATAAAGGTTTGTTACATGAAAAATAAATAAAGATATGATTGGCTTAAAACCATTAGAGTTGAATGTTTTATTTTCAAATGTTATGAACCGGCGTGGTTTAACCTGAAATTACATGCATCCAAGGCCTACTGTCATATTTCACAATTTTCTAAAACATGCCAATTTCCAAAAGCTGTCAAAACTGATGAGATGAGAAGGCTACTTTGACAGCAAATATTGGGTTAAGGTTTGTTTCCTAGTCTTACTTAATACTCCACTAGCAGCTTTTCTTTAAAACTGGATGGAAAATTCTCCTGCTCACTCAGATCTCAGCCCAGTACTCACAGCCCTACCCCTCTGTCCTCAGTACGGTTCTGCTCCCATCCCAGCTGTTAGACACAATGATAGACCTGAGGACTTTGTTTTTCACCATTATTCTGGTACCGTGGATGCTCTCTTCTGCAGCAAGAAATGGATACATGGAAGCAAGGAAACCTAAGGTAATCTTTTGTAAATGTTTTTGGGCAAATTCATGATTATTTGATTTTGTTTAGAGTTTATGAGAATGTGTTTTTGAGGCAGGATCCATACCTCTAAAAACTTAGCAGAATCTATAATACAACTATAAAGCTTAAAGTTTGCATATGAGAGTTGTAAAAGTCCCACACACCAGGTGCCAAACCCTATCCCTGCCTAAATGATGACTCAACATACATTAGTCTGTGAAGACTATACATTGGTGTCTGAGATTATAAATACTTGCTTAGCAGATAATCAGACCGTTAGGAAAACTCAGTTGGTGTGAAATAAAATAGCCAGCTTATGTCTTCTCATGTGAGGTGATCTGGAGACATTTCTTCTAAACAATTCCACAGAAAGAGGTTGTGACCATCCCAGACTATGACACCACTGGAGACTCAGATACAAGCCCAGCAGCAGCTCCGAAAGATGAGGGTGGTGAGTTTATTCTCTCGAGACACACTGGAAAAAAGGCATTCACAATCACTTATTTATTAAGGCCATGTGCTAGGTCTAATGAGCTGTTTTCCCCTTTGTAATGCTTTAAACAACCATACATTACAGCAGGAATGTTACATGTAGTGCCCCATTGACTACTATGGCACACGTTTATGTTAGGTTTCTATAAAGAATGAAGAGAGATGAATACAGGGAGGGATTACTATAGGCTGATCGATAGGAAAACTTGGAAGTCATTGCTGAAGGAGAATGCATTTAAAGGACATGGCTATGGATTTCAGAGCTGCCCACGTGCCTACTGTGTGTGTGTCTGACTGGGTCAGTATACTGTGAGGAGGTCTCCCCTGAGATGACAGCAGTTCCATCCCTGCCCAAGGAAACTGCCTATCTCTACGCACGCTACAACAAAATCACAAAAATCACCAACAAAGACTTTGCAGACATTGGTTAGTGATTAGAGTAGCTTTGTAACATCGTGGACTTAAAAATAAAAAAATTAAACATTAATATGTTATTCACTTATCACTCAAACTTTTTTAGTGAACATCTCTAAAGTTTATGGTCTTTAACATTTTATAGCAACTTTGAGAAGAATCGATCTGACTGGGAACCTCATCTCTGAGATAGAAGACGGAGCTTTCTCAAAGCTTGCCCTCCTTGAAGAGCTCAATCTCTCAGAGAACAAGCTGGCCAAACTACCCATGTTACCTGCCAAACTCATATCCTTCAATGCCAATTACAACCAGCTTAAAACCAAGGGTATAAAGTCAACCGCTTTTAAGGTAAGCCAGAAAGTCAGTCCAAGATTCTGGAGCAAACACTATATATTTTTTTTTACATACAGTAACATTTTACAGTCTGAGTAATGGTTGCATTGAATGTCAATAGAATTTCAACAACAATTTCTATGCCAAACATGAATCTTACCTGAAATACTCTGTAGTATGTAAACAAAACATCAAATCTCTTTTCTCAGAAACTCACCAAGATGGCGTACCTCTACCTTGGCAATAACGAGCTGGAGGCAATCCCACAACTTCCAGAGAGTCTCCACATTGTGCACCTATATGTCTGTTTACAACTTTGGCTCACACAGCAATAATGTTTAGACAAATATGTATCTTTCACCTAACACATTTTAGAGTATAAAAAAACAAAACAAGAAAGTTTTTACCAACCAACATCTGTCTTCTAATCTACTCCCCCTGCAGAACAATAAGATCACCACGCTATCGGATGAGACCTTCTGCCAAGGCAACAACACTCAGTACATCAGAGCCAACATGGAGGAGGTGAGACTGGATGGCAACCCTCTGACGCTGGCCAAGCATCCCAACAGCTTTGTTTGCCTCAGGGCCCTGCCCATTGGACCGTACCACTGAACCAGTGGGATACAGTCTAGTGAGGACCACAATACTACAGTGAGGGGTTCCCTTGTGAAAAGGGCCAACTAATGTAAAACACAAGTCAATAGACCATAGCGCAGCAGTGGCATGTAATATGAGAAGTGTGTACTGGTATGTTACGATATATAGAGCAGAGCTATGTAATATGAGAAATGTGTTTGTTTTGTAACTTACAATTGAATGTCTTAGGTCATCTTACCAGCCATGATTGGTTAAATTGGTGTCCTCTTAAGCAGGACAGGAGTTCTCTTACACAACATGACTATATGCACAATACTCTTTTGACCATTTTTTATCAATGTTTTATATTTCCAATAACACATCTGGAAATTGCATCCGTTTGCATTCATCTACTTTAAATAATAATGGCTAATACATGTACATAAAGTAACTACAATTTGCTAACATTTGAAACTGTTTACCTATATTTCAAATGGGTAGAACATGTAATTTGACGTAAATGTTTATATTCATTTATCAGAATAAAAACAATTTAAATAATTAAAACGACACTGCGATGCCTCCACTGAGTAATGTAACCTTTATTAGACAAATATCACGTTGTCACATTTGGCTCTGAAAAATGTTTCATCCAAGCTCAGTATCACAAAGAGTACATAAATAAACATGTTTTCATTAAATACATTAAATAGCAGTCTTTTGAACCATCCAGAAATGTTTGCCTCAAGTCCATTGCATTGCAAACACCAGTGTTTGTGTCCCGATCACATCTCAAGTGTTCTACTTCCATTATAGTGGCTACTGGTTCAGTAATTCACTTGGCTACTGGTTTAGTAAGTACAATCAATCCATCCTCGATCTTCTGCTGGTATTCCCTCTCTGACTTCTTTCTTCTGTAGACATCATCTGAGGGAGAAATGGAGATGAATGAAACAGAAGAATGGTTAACTGATTCTAGAATTAAAAATATATTAAACTCTTTACAGTAGCTCAACCATTGACTTAAATTGCACAATCTTAGCTTTTTGAAGAGGACCAACAGACTTGTATTGACTGTAACCTCAGCCCAAGTTGTCTGAATCCAGTGTCGATTTCAGAGGAACAACTGGAGCAGGGTTTGAATTAGTGACCCTTTGGTTTCAGGACAAGCACCATACAAGCCTGGGCTCTTGTGGCAGAGGTAGTACTCACATTGGGAGGCCACAGGCACACTCCCTTCTATGCATCCACACACAATGTATCTCCATTAAAAGGCCTGAGATATCAAGGACTATCCCACTGTTGACTCCACTGTAGTGAACAACCTGAATGTGGGTTAAAACAGAAACGTACAGGGCCAGTGCACTAACGTTAACCACCACCCCATGTTACAACAGTAGAAGTCTGGGCTCTTGGCAAAGCAGTAGTTCTACTGTACGTACATCCACATACAGTGATGCTTCAATCGTGTGCGCTAGTTTGACAGTGCAGATAAAATCAACCAGAGGTTTGAATACTTACAGAATGTCTCCCTTCCAATCCTCACGTTGATCATGACCCATTCCATCACACCTCCAATACAGAAGAAGACGGGCAGAAATCTGTATACTCCAAAGCGACGTTTCCCTGGCACAAGACTCAGGAAGTACTTGATATTTTGACTCTTCCTCTGAAACATTATCTCTTCTGTTCCTCGTGTTTTAACACTCACAGTATTTTCAATTACCTAAGTAGCAAGCAAGGTAGCATACAGACAAAGTAAAATGCCGTTAATGATCTGTTACTTACTTCATTGCATACCATGCATGGCGACTTTGTCCTTTACCACTGTATTTATCACGATGCTGCATAAGAGAAGATGGCGTTGCAGACGTCATATATTTAAGCGTTTTCATTGGTTCACGTGACGGCACGCTCTTACCGAAGATATTCAACTACCAACAAGATATCCAACTTCCTACTCCCCTTACCATAGATTATCAACCACCATCAAGATGTCTTGATGTATTTTTTACTAATTTTTTAACCTTTATTTAACTAGGCAAGTCAGTTAAGAACAAATTCTTATTTTCAATAACGGCCTAGGAACAGTGGGTTAACTGCCTGTTCAGGGGCAGAACGACAGATTTGTACCTTGCCAGCTCGGGGATTTGAACTTGCAACCTTTCAGGTACTAGTCCAACACTAACCATTAGGCTAGGCCGTATGAGATGAGGGGTTATACATGCTTATGACAAGTCTTAAAATGTATTATAACCACATCTTAATACAATTATGGATGAATATCCTATATATAGTTTAAATGTTCAAATAGTTTTCCTTCATCCTGAGTGTAATAGGTATTTATGTCATAAGGGTGTTCACAGGGGGACACCAGGTGCAGGCAGGGTATAATTTCCTCTTTATTTCAGCAATTATTGAGCGTATCTGATGCCACCTGTTCAGGTGCGTTGGTTTGCCAATGGAGACTGTGCATCCCTCAGAGGATGCAAATTACTGGCCTTTGTGTGCAGTGTACCTCAAAGAGCATATTTGGTTAAAGCAGTTGTCAACCAGACCAACAAACTACAATTAATCCTTGCAAGCTTTCAAAAATGTATGAATTATAATAACACTGAAAACACAGGTCAGTGCACAAGTTAAAAAATAAGCTTGTAGTGCAATACAAAGGCAATACATCTGCGCTGATATCAAGCTTCTGCACTACCTTCATATTATTAAAGCATCCAGGTTAAAATGTGGAACAAATAATGCACACCTGGTGACTTGGCTCATTCTCTCTAATTAGATGGCACTACTAAAACAGTATTTAGCCAAATGTCAGAATATTTAATATTCTCAAAATACCTTGTTACTTATCTATGTGTTATATATCAAATTAATATATTTGATGTAGCTTTAGAACCTCTGATAAACCCAGAATATTTTTGAAGCATAATGAGCCTCTGTCTCTCTGGGGTACACTGGCAGGTTGTCTTCCTCACATCCCCAATCTGTATCTCAGGGGTATGCTGACACAGGCAGGTTATCTTCCTCACATCCCCAATCTGTATTTTAGGGGTATGCTGACATAGAAAGGTTGCCTTCCTCATTTCCCAGAGGAAGATCTATAATCACCAACCTCAACACCTTAGAGAGGGATGTGCAAAAAATGTGAAAGGGTTGATATAGCCTCCTAGTGTCATAACTCATACGTGACAACTGCCCACCATGCGAAAATTAACAGCCTGGTCTCGTAGACTAGACGTAACATAGTAAATGTAAATATAGGACACTCAAAATAATATGCTATTTTACGTTTGATATGGTTACATACGACAGATGGTTACTTACACACTAAAGCAGGGTGGCTGGTCGGGGTGGATGAGTAGGGGTTGTTGTGTCTTTGTCTATGCTGGATTAAGTGATATGACATGCTATTCTATAAAATAATTTCTCTGTAATTAATATTACCTGATTAAGCTAATCAGATAAATAATTAACTAGAAAGTCAGGGCACCACGAAATAATGTTTATAGAGCTATTATCTTCCAAATAAACTCTTAAAGACCTGGTAATCTTTTACCTCAATAGCAGTCAATATTTAATCGTCACCTTATTTAGTCTCATCTGAAAGTTGTAAATTCTTGGTTATCTTCACGAACCCTGGCTAACAAGTTAAATCAGCAATACAAAATGTGGTTTAATTATTTATTTACTAAATACCTAAATAATCCCACAGAATTACATCTACACAGAATGGATCATACATTGATTACAAATTATGTCATAAAGGAAAACGTCCCTGGCGGACGGAACATATGTGACGGCTGGTTACACAAAGAAAGGGGGTTGGGTTTGAATGAAAGAGCAGGAAGACTGAAGAACAAAAAGGGTTTTGTGTCTCCAAGCCGTAGGCAGCTATGCTATCGTAAATACAGTATTTTATGCATTCTAAATAACTGCCCATTTGGAAAAAGAAAACGCAATAAATATTTACTCTGAGCTGCACTTCGATCGGTTGGTCGTAGATGGAAGACCGGGTTGTCCTTTGAAGAATAGAACGGCTACTTGGTAGTACCGTCATCGTGTGGTAGAATGGATACTCTGTCCGTCCTCTCCTAGCCCACGTTTAGAGGGCGGAGTGGGTATCACTTCTGGAGTGAAGAGTTAAAAGTTCATACCAGGTTGCCATACTTTTAAGCTTGTGCAATATTCTGGCTGGTAGTCGAAATTAGTCCTTTCGGCGTGTCGATCGTCACCTTCACATTGAAATTCAATACTAATTTCGTTAGGTTCTTGCTGAGGTTGGCTTAGTTCTGTAGGTGGTCTTTATCCTTTCAACACGGGGACCACAAGTCCTCACATCCTTGGAACAGGAAGTTGAATTTTCATCAAAGGGTTTATACAGTGGTGAAAGAAGGGCGTGTTTCATAGTTTACAACAAATCTGTTCACTTGGGCGGGGCCTCTGACTGAGCAGAGTTTACTCTATGACAACCAACTCTCTCCTTTATCAGCTAAAATTACATTTAGTCTTTTCACAAATCGTTTATTTAAATATTTTAATTGCACAACAATTTCATGTGAATCTGAGAACTAGAATGTGCAGAATTTACAAGATACAGTTTATGTCATCCTATCATCAGTAATAATGTCTCAGACGCCAACTGATCTGACATCATATTCATTAAGTACCAATGCATATTTTCAACTGGTTGGATTACCGAAATATGGTTTAGTTTCCCACCTTTTGATATTACCAGACTCTCAATGTTAACAAAGGGATTTTCAAAAGTCACATCGGTAGAGTAGAGAGAGGAAAAAGGGGAAAAGTATTCATGGGGGTCATATACCTCCAACAGGCTAACGTCATGGCAGGGTATAACAAGAACATCTAGCAACCCAAAGGTTGCTACTACTTAGCATGTTCGCTAACCCTTAACCTTAACTCTTTTAGCTAATCTCTCTCCCTTAACCCTAATCCTTTAACCTAACTCCTAAACTTAACCCTAACTTAGCTTGCAACAGTATGCCTACACAGCTGAGCAAGTGACAATAAGCAGAAGCGTCCAAGTATCTTAAAGGAAAACTCTACAGAAAACTATATTTTTCTATTCGTTTCATTAGCCTAGACCAGGGGTGTCAAACTCAAATACCCAGTGGGCCAAAATGTAAAACCTGAACAAAGTCACGGGCCAACATTGAACAAATTAACCTTTTAATATGGACCCAAACAAGTTTTGCTTTAACATTGAATATGGAACAAGCATCGCTTATTACCATACAATATATAATTTAATAGTGGAGACATGCAAAATCGAATTTCAAATGAAAAAAACACATCAACGGCATTCATTTATTAAATAAATAAAATTTAAATAAAAATGGTATGCCTCTTTTCTATTTGCAGCCTTCTGATTTAAATACCAAAATAAACTTTTTCCACTGGCTAATAATTTTACAAATAAAATGATAATAAATCAATCAACCATTCAAGCCCATGCCTTGTAGCAAGAAAAAGTGCATAAAGAAAACGTTAATTATTGCACACTGGTCTAATCTGATGTGCCCAAGCCAGATACCTGGCATCTCTTCTTGGATGCTAGTTCATCAATGTCTGGGCTCAAGCTCTGAGCTGAAGAAATCCTCAGTATCGAACGAAGATGTTCATCAGTCAGACGTCTCCTGTGAGTTGTTTTGGTCATCTTCATAGAGGAGAAAAGTTAGACGCTACAACTGTCAGCGAGCTATGTTGCTATGACTACTGTCACAGAGGAGAGAGCGTTTCTGGGTCCTGTCCTGATTGGCGCGCGAAAACAGCAGAGCATTACGGGATTCGTAGTATTAGTGGTGAATGCGCTGTATAATACCGGCGGGCCAGCTCTAGTAGTAATTTGGTATTGTCTCGCGGGCCAAATATAATTACCCCGCGGGCCAAATTTGGCCCACGGGCCAGAGTTTGACACCCATGGCCTAGACCATTGTTGATACAGTACCAATATATTTTGCAAGTCAGCAATAAACATTAAGATATAACTTTCAAAATACATAAATAGAGCCAGTATGATGCATTTTGGCATCATAAAATGACTGACCATCTATATCAAAATTATAATTTCAACCATGTTGAGGCTATATAGTGTTTGTTTACATTTACTTTGTTTACAAACATTTGAGTAAAACAAGCTTATATATTGGTTTCTGATGGGGTAAGACAGTTGAAAAAACAAGTTGTGTTCTTCAAGGGGTAGATATGAATTTATATGTCCAAAAATGGATGAAGCAACTGCTGATTGCCCCTTTAAAACTACTTAAGGCTAGGGGGCACTATTTTCACATCCGGATAAAAAGTGTGCCCAAAGTAATCTACCTGCTACTCAGGCCCAGAAGCTAGGATATGCATATTATTAGTAGATTTGGATAGAAAACACTGAAGTTTCTAAACCTGTTTGAATGATGTCTGTGAGTATAACAGAACTTATTTGACAGGTGAAACCGAGGACAAACCATCCAGGAATATATTTTTTTAGGTCACTTTTCAATGGGATTTCAAGGGGAATCTAGAATTCTAAGGCAGTTGCTTGCCGTTCCTATCGCTTCCACGGGATGTCAACAGTCTTTAGAAATTGGTTGAGGTTTTTCCTTTGAGAAATGAAGAAGTAGCCCTGTTCAGAACGAGGTTTGAGTGAAGTGTACTGTTGTGGTTGAGGCGCATGACCTGAAAGCTCCCTCCACTTTGTTTTCCTATGGTATTTAACACCGTTTATTCTGTCTTAAATTGTATCAATTATTTACGTTTAAAATACCTAAAGTTGGATTAGGAAAGTTGTTTGAAATGTTTGGATCAAGTTTGCAGGTAACTAATTAGATAATGTGTAGTCATGTTGTGTGAGTTGGAACCGGTGTATTTTTCTGAATCATACGCGCCAAATAAATTGACATTTTGGATATATAACGACAGAATTTATCGAACAACATGACTATTTGTGATGTTTAATGGACATATTGGAGTTCCAACAGAAGATCTTCAAAGGTAAAGCATGCATTATATGTTATATCTGACTTTTGTGTTGTGCCTGGCGGGTTGAATTATGATTTTCATGTGTATGTTTGCTGGGGTGCTGTCCTCAGATAATAGCATGGTTTGCTTTCGCCATAAAGTATTTTTGAAATCTGACACTGTGGCTGGATTAAGAAGAAGTTCATCTTTAAACCCATGTTTAACACTTGTATTATTTATGAATTATTATTATGAGTATTTCTGTTTTAGAATTTGGCGCGCTGCTATTTCACTGGGTGTTAAATCAATCCCGTCAACGGAATTGGCGCGCAAAGGGATCACTAAGTTAACAGTCACAATATATATCCTTATAGTGACAGCTCTTGAACGACACTAGGTAAATCATTATTCGTTATTGCTGCTGTCATGGAAATTACCACCAGGGACACCTGCAGTCAATCTTAAATGAATCATTATTAACAGCAAGCTGGAGAGGTTCCAACAAACTCAATGCACCATAGTACACGTCAGTCAGGAGCTCCATCAGGGCAGTCCTGTTAGTTCTTATATACTGCTTACACAGACAAGTTATATTTGCATGAATGACATTCATAATTAATCATTAACTTTTGGTTCAGACATGTGACCGACCAATACCTCATGAGGCTTCTTCTCTCCTAGCTTAGACCTTGAAACAGATATCCCTTTCCCTTCTCAAAACAATGTTCTGGGCGTACTGCCAAATTGCCTATACTGATAGTGAGGATCCAGCACGATCAATCAGTCACTTGCATTAACCCAGCCAAATTGGTTATTAGAAAAGCACAAACACTTACCTTCACACTCCTTCCTCGTAATACTCTGAAATTATCGTAACATTTTAAGGTATTATATCTTTATCAAAAGGAGGTTCTTCTATGAAGTAAGTGGAATTAAAACAAAACCAGACACCTCATGTTTTCAAACCACTTTACTTTGGGTTGAACTATCTAAAATACACACAAGGAATCTGTAGACTCAGATTGTTTCCATAGCTCTTACAACTTTCCACTGCAATGGTTTTATAGGTAACTTAAGACCTTTTCATACAGTTACACATACAGTGCATTCGGAAAGTATTCAGACCCCTTGACTATTTCCACATTTTGTTACGTGACAGCCTTATTCTAAAATTGATTAAATCATTTCCCCCCCCTCAATCTCCCATAATGACAAAGCAAAAACAGGTTATTTATTTTTGCAAATTATTAATATATATATATATCACATTTACATAAGTGTCCAGACCCTTTACTCTGTACTATGTTGAAGCACCTCTGGCAGCGATTACAGCCTCGAGTCTTCTTGGGTATGATGCTACAAGCTTGGCACACCTGTATTTGGGGAGTTTCTCCCATTATTCTCTGCAGACCCCCTCAAGCTGTCAGGTTGGATGGGGAGTTTTGCTGCACAGCTATTTTCAGGTCCCTCCAGAGATGTTTGATTGGGTTCAAGTCCGGGCTCTGGCTGGGCCACTCGAGGACGTTCAAATGGTCTTCCATTTAAGAATGATGGAGGCCACTGTGATCTTGGGGACCTTCAATTCTGCAGAATATTTTGTGTACCCTTCTCCAGATCTGTGCCTCGACCCAATCCTCTCTTGGAGATCATCGGACAATTCCTTCGACCTCCACAATTAACCTGATACTCCAAATGAACAATTTTGGACAAGCCTAAATCAATTACGAGCATGGTTAACCCCTCCCCCAGCACTCATTCTTCTGGCATTTCTTCATTTTCTTCTTTAGATAGTATTTCAGTTTGTCCTCCCAATGGCACATGTTCAAAGTGGATGGCCCTTGATAATGATCTGATTTTCCCAAGCAGACAAATCACCCACCTGAGCCACCACTGTCCTTTACGGTCCATTATGTCTTGTACATTTTCCTACCAAGTAGACAAGCAGCATGAGAGAAGTTTGGACAGGTTCTCTCTTCATGCTCACTCCACGTGGACTCATGTCGCACTCCTGAGAGAAAAGGCATGAGAGAAAGGTCAGTTGATAGCTTCAACTGGATACTGTGTACAGGTTTCTGGCTTGGACTCAGGATGAAGAGGTGAACGCCATTGTTGCTATTACTTCAGATGGTTAGAGGTGGTGAGGCTCACTTTCTTGGTTGAATTATCCCTTCCGTGCATCGAGATACCTTCTGTGGTCATCTGCGCCATAACCTTGAGAGAGGACAGACCAGAACAGTTTAGTTTAGGACATTTCTGATTCAGGAAATCCAGACAAACTATTTACTGTATGACAAATTATTACTACTAGCAATATTCTTGATACAAATGTTAACCTTTCTAGCGCACTCGACAACATTCCGCTGAAAAGGCAGCGCGCAAAATTCGAAAATATTTTTTAGAAATATTTAACTTTCACAAATTACCATGTCCAATACAGCAAATGAAATTTAAACATCTTGTTCATCTACCCATTGTGTCCGATTTCAAAAAAGGTTTCCAGCTAAAGCACCACATATGATTACGCTAGATCACCGCCAAGTCAAAAAAACACAGCCATTTTTCCAGCCAAAGATAGGAGTCACAAAAAGCAGAAATATAGATAAAATGTATCACTAAGCTTTGATGATCTTCATCAGATGACACTTCATCAAGATGGCGTAGCAGTAAGTCGTCCTGTCCCCTTGTATATATCGTTTCTTTTTCGTTGTTTACATATTTTTCTTCGCATATCTCTTTAAAAACATTTTGCTAAACCTAAGCTTCCAAATACTCTCCTGCAACCCGCCTCACCCAATGTAGCTATTTTTCCTAAAGTATTTATATTTACTTCGGAACCCATCAACTGAAGCTAGCCAGCTAACCACCAGCTATGCTAGCGGTCTTCAGCTAACCGGTCATCAGCTAACCTTTAGCTCGGAAAGCTCTCGCCAGTTCGAACAACGCGACTAACCAGAGCATAACGGACCTATTTAGTTTTCATCCCCGGATTCCCACCGCAAACGGAACATTTTTCAGCTGGATCTTCACAACTAGCTATCTAGCTAAACCGCAACCCCGGATGATTACTCCTGGCTAGCGTTTCCACCCACTTAGCTTGAAGCTAGCCCGGCCAGCGCACCTGTGCCTCCACCGTAGCATACTCCTGGGCTACAATACCCGGGCCCACGACCGGTCTATCGATGTCACCGCATGAAGAGGAATAAAACACTCACCCCATCGAGACATCCCCCAAAGGCTAACTCTCTAGCCCTCGCTATCTCCCTGCTTGCTAATTCGGCCTGCTAACTGCTAGCTTGTCTAGCTCCGGTCCGCTAACTGCTACCTTGTTTAGCCCGGGCCTACGAACTGTTAGCTTGTTAGCACAGGCCTGCTAACCGTCTGAATCGCCGCGTCCCAAACACTCACTGGACCCATATTTACTTTCTCTTTTTGATTTTTGATTTGTTTATAACTTCCGGAAACCTGCCTCACCCAATGTGATACGGAATCGCTATTATTTTGAATTTTTAGAACACACTCAAGAACCTCCAGAAGCTAACCAGCTACAAGCTATCTAGTCATTATTAGTTTTTATTTAACCTGGATAACACTCGCCAGTCCAGCTTCCCTGCCCCATCCACCGCTGCCCCCTGGACACTGATCTCTTGGCTACATAGCTGATGCACGCTGGACTGTCCATTAATCACGGTACTCCATTCTGCTTGTTTGTTTTATCTGTTGGCCCCGTTGCCTAGTCAATGCCATTTTACCTGCTGTTGTTGTGCTAGCTGACTAGCTGTTGTTGTCTCACCTACTGTTTTAGCTAGCTTTCCCCAATTCAACACCTGTGATTACTGTATGCCTCGCTGTATGTCTCTCTCAAATGTCAATATGCCTTGTATACTGTTGTTCAGGTTAGTTATCATTGTTTTAGTTCACAATGGAGCCCCTAGTTCCACCCTTCACACCCCTGATAACTCCTTTGTCCCACCTCCCACACATGCGGTGACCTCACCCATTACAACCAGCATGTCCAGAGATACAACCTCTCTCATCATCACCCAGTGCCTGGGCTTACCTCCGCTGTACACGCACCCCACCATACCCCTGTCTGCGCATTATGCCCTGAATATATTCTACCATGCCCAGAAACCTGCTCCTCTTATTCTCTGTCCCCAACGCTCTAGGCGACCAGTTTTGATAGCCTTTAGCCGCACCCTCATACTACTCCTTCTCTGTTCCGCGGGTGATGTGGAGGTAAACCCAGGCCCTGCATGTCCCCAGGCACCCTCATTTGTTGACTTTTGTGATCGAAAAAGCCTTGGTTTCATGCATGTCAACATCAGAAGCCTCCTCCCTAAGTTTGTTTTACTCACTGCTTTAGCACACTCTGCTAACCCTGATGTCCTTGCTGTGTCTGAATCCTGGCTCAGGAAGGCCACCAAAAATTCAGAGATTTCCATACCCAACTATAACATCTTCCGTCAAGATAGAACTGCCAAAGGGGGAGGAGTTGCAGTTTACTACAGAGATAGCCTGCAAAGTAATGTCATACTTTCCAAGGCCATACCCAAACAGTTCCAACTACTAATTTTGAAAATTACTCTCCAGAAATAAGTCTCTCACCGTTGCCGCCTGCTACCGACCCCCCTCAGCTCCCAGCTGTGTCCTGGACACCATTTGTGAATTGACCGCCCCCCATCTAGCTTCAGAGTTTGTTCTGTTAGGTGACCTAAACTGGGATATGCTTAACACCCCGGCAGTCCTACAATCTAAGCTAGATGCCCTCAATCTCACACAAATCATCAAGGAACCCACCAGGTACAACCCTAACTCTGTAAACAAGGGCACCCTCATAGACGTCATCCTGACCAACTGGCCCTCCAAATACACCTCCGCTGTCTTCAACCAGGATCTCAGCGATCACTGCCTCATTGCCTGTATCCGCTACGGAGCCGCAGTCAAACGACCACCCCTCATCACTGTCAAACGCTCCCTAAAACACTTCTGTGAGCAGGCCTTTCTAATCGACCTGGCCCGGGTATCCTGGAAGGACATTGACCTCATCCCGTCAGTTGAGGATGCCTGGTCATTCTTTAAAAGTAACTTCCTCACCATTTTAGATAAGCATGCTCCGTTAAAAAAAATGCAGAACTAAGAACAGATACAGCCCTTGGTTCTCTCCAGACCTGACTGCCCTCGACCAGCACAAAAACATCCTGTGGCGGACTGCAATAGCATCGAACAGTCCCCGTGATATGCAACTGTTCAGGGAAGTCAGGAACCAATACACGCAGTCAGTCAGGAAAGCTAAGGCCAGCTTCTTCAGGCAGAAGTTTGCATCCTGTAGCTCCAACTCCAAAAAGTTCTGGGACACTGAAGTCCATGGAGAACAAGAGCACCTCCTCCCAGCTGCCCACTGCACTGAGGCTAGGTAACACGGTCACCACCGATAAATCCATGATTATCGAAAACTTCAATAAGCATTTCTCAACGGCTGGCCATGCCTTCCGCCTGGCTACTCCAACCTCGGCCAACAGCTCCGCCCCCCCCGCAGCTCCCCGCCCAAGCCTCTCCTTTACCCAAATCCAGATAGCAGAGGTTCTGAAAGAGCTGCAAAACCTGGACCCGTACAAATCAGCTGGGCTTGACAATCTGGACCCTCTATTTCTGAAACTATCCCCCGCCATTGTCGCAACCCCTATTACCAGCCTGTTCAACCTCTCTTTCATATCGTCTGAGATCCCCAAGGACTGGAAAGCTGCCGCAGTCATCCCACTCTTCAAAGGGGGAGACACCCTGGACCCAAACTGTTAAAGACCTATATCCATCCTGCCCTGCCTATCTAAGGTCTTCGAAAGCCAAGTCAACAAACAGGTCACTGACCATCTCGAATCCCACCGTACCTTCTCCGCTGTGCAATCTGGTTTCCGAGCCGGTCACGGTTGCACCTCAGCCACACTCAAGGTACTAAACGATATCATAACCGCCATCGATAAAAGACAGTACTGTGCAGCCGTCTTCATCGACCTTGCAAAGGCTTTCGACTCTGTCAATCACCATATTCTTATCGGCAGACTCAGTAGCCTCGGTTTTTCGGATGACTGCCTTGCCTGGTTCACCAATTACTTTGCAGACAGAGTTCAGTGTGTCAAATCGGAGGGCATGCTGTCCGGTCCTCTGGCAGTCTCTATGGGGGTGCCACAGGGTTCAATTCTTGGGCCGACTCTTTTCTCTGTATATATCAATGATGTTGCTCTTGCTGCGGGCGATTCCCTGATCCACCTCTACGCAGACGACACCATTCTGTATACTTCCGGCCCGTCATTGGACACTGTGCTATCTAACCTCCAAACGAGCTTCAATGCCATACAACACTCCTTCCGTGGCCTCCCAACTGCTCTTAAAAACGCTAGTAAAACCAAATGCATGCTTTTCAACCGATCGCTGCCTGCACCCGCATGCCCGACCAGCATCACCACCCTGGATGGTTCTGACCTTGAATATGTGGACATCTATAAGTACCTAGGTGTCTGGCTAGACTGCAAACTCTCCTTCCAGACTCATATCAAACATCTCCAATCGAAAATCAAATCAAGAGTCGGCTTTCTATTCCGCAACAAAGCCTCCTTCACTCACGCCGCCAAACTTACCCTAGTAAAACTGACTATCCTACCGATCCTCGACTTCGGCGATGTCATCTACAAAATGGCTTCCAACACTCTACTCAGCAAACTGGATGCAGTCTATCACAGTGCCATCCGTTTTGTCACTAAAGCACCTTATACCACCCACCACTGCGACTTGTATGCTCTAGTCGGCTGGCCCTCGCTACATATTCGTCGCCAGACCCACTGGCTCCAGGTCATCTACAAGTCCATGCTAGGTAAAGCTCCGCCTTATCTCAGCTCACTGGTCACGATGGCAACACCCATCCGTAGCACGCGCTCCAGCAGGTGTATCTCACTGATCATCCCTAAAGCCAACACCTCATTTGGCCGCCTTTCGTTCCAGTACTCTGCTGCCTGTGACTGGAACGAATTGCAAAAATCGCTGAAGTTGGAGACTTTTATCTCCCTCACCAATTTCAAACATCTGCTCTCTGAGCAGCTAACCGATCACTGCAGCTGTACATAGTCTATTGGTAAATAGCCCACCCATTTTCACCTACCTCATCCCCATACTGTTTTTATTTATTTACTTTTCTGCTCTTTTGCACACCAGTATCACTAGTTACACACCATCATCTATTCATCATTTGCTCATCTATCACTCCAGTGTTAATCTGCTAAATTGTAATTACATTGCTACTATGGCATATTTATTGCCATACCTCATGCCATTTGCACACACTGTATATAGACTTTCTTTTTTCTACTGTGTTGACTGTATGCTTGTATATTCCATGTAACTCTGTGTTGTTTCGGTAGCACTGCTTTGCTTTATCGTGGCCAGGTCGCAGTTGTAAATGAGAACTTGTTCTCAACTAGCTTACCTGATTAAATAAAGGTGAAATAAAAATATCACCCCAGTCTCCCCAAATCTCCCCAGCCTTCACAAATCTCCCCAGCCTTCACAAATCTCCAAAATGTCCAGTCTCCCCAGTCTTCCAAACTCCAGTCTCCCAAATCTCCCCAGTCACCCAAACCTCTCCAGTCATCCAAATCATCACAGTCCTCCAAAAACTCCCAGTATCCCCAGTCTCCCAGTTACAGTCTCCCAAATACTTAATCATTTCGACAAAGTTTCAGATTTTTGAAATGTTACGTAGATGGAAAAAAGCTGTCCTTGAAATGGTCTTGATATGTTCTTCAAAAGAGAGATCAGGGTCCAGAGTAACGCCGAGGTCATTCAGTTTTATTTGAGACGACTGTACAACCATTAAGATTAATTGTCTGTACCAGCCGTGTGTACTTAGACTTCCATGGCTTGATCTTTGAGACAAGCATATGCTACTGGCAGGATCAACCATGTAGCCACTCACAACATAGAGGATGTACCTGGGCACACTAAGCGGAGAACGGCCAGGGCACGGTCTAACAAACCTCCCAAATCTCCCCACTCTTTCCAAATCTCCCCCACTCTTTCCAAATTTACCCAGAATCCCAAATCTCCCAGTTAGAAAGTCACCCAAATATCTCCAGTCGTCCAAATCTCACAGTCTCCCCAGTCTTCCTAATCACAGTCTCCCCAGTCTTCCTAATCTCAGTCTCCCCAGTCTTCCTAATCTCAGTCTCCCCAGTCTTCCTAATCTCAGTCTCCCCAGTCTTCCTAATCTCAGTCTCCCCAGTCTTCCTAATCTCAGTCTCCCCAGTCTTCCTAATCTCAGTCTCCCCAGTCTTCCTAATCTCAGTCTCCCCAGTCTTCCTAATCTCAGTCTCCCCAGTCTTCCTAATCTCAGTCTCCCCAGTCTTCCTAATCTCAGTCTCCCCAGTCTTCCTAATCTCAGTCTCCCCAGTCTTCCTAATCTCAGTCTCCCCAGTCTTCCTAATCTCAGTCTCCCCAGTCTTCCTAATCTCAGTCTCCCCAGTCTTCCTAATCTCAGTCTCCCCAGTCTTCCTAATCTCAGTCTCCCCAGTCTTCCTAATCTCAGTCTCCCCAGTCTTCCTAATCTCAGTCTCCCCAGTCTTCCTAATCTCAGTCTCCCCAGTCTTCCTAATCTCAGTCTCCCCAGTCTTCCTAATCTCAGTCTCCCCAGTCTTCCTAATCTCAGTCTCCCCAGTCTTCCTAATCTCAGTCTCCCCAGTCTTCCTAATCTCAGTCTCCCCAGTCTTCCTAATCTCAGTCTCCCCAGTCTTCCTAATCTCAGTCTCCCAAGTTTCCCCATCGCCCCAGTCTCCCCATCGCCCAAATGGATTCTTAGTCTTGCTACTTCTATACTTAGGTATTCACAACCGCACCACCAGCAATGATCACAGTGCAGCCAGCCTGAGAGGTACATATTTAAGGAAATCTGTGTTCGGCGTAATCAATAAACAGCACTCACCCATCTCAGCTGTTAGACTAGGCTTCTCCTGTCAGTGCTCACTACCTGTAGATCAACGGGCGGTGGTGGACAAAACCCCTAGATAATGTTATAGATTGAAAACCTCAGCTCACACAGAACTGATTGGGGTATTCATTCAGAGACAACTCTTTCACACCAGAGTTAGTCCCGACAGCTCTCATTCATTCAGTACTTAACAGTAATATCTCATCTAAATTTCAATCATGTTATTATTCCAAATGTAATTTGTTGAACTCAGCTTCCCACTTACCTAAATTACAAATCTCTTAGAACTAATAATATAAAATAAAACGTGCTCAAAAACACCTTGTGCAATTACCAGTGGCTACAGACCACATCGACACAAATGCCTAGACAGCTGTCAGCGGGGCTTTTCCATGGTACCGTTACTTGCCCTCACTCTAGTCTGGTCTATGAGACAAGCTCTAGCCTTAAGACTAATAGTACCTTCATTTTAGTTTTACAAAACATTTGTATTTTTAAATCTTTTAAATTGACTTACTGAAATTCAGTTGCAGTGTCCCTCAATTGTCCACGGATGATGCGTCCCCTCCTGGGCAGCTCGCAGAAGGGTCCTTGTCTGTTGGTCAGACAGGAATTTCCCCTCACGCTTTCTAAAGTGCACCAACGGTTTTCCCTCGCAGGCCCTCACTGGAAAACTCCGCAGGCAGAACCAATCATTTAGTTTGTGATGCCAAATTGTCAGGGAAATCACCAGGGACACCTGAAGTCAATCTTAAATTAATCATTCTTTATTAACAGCAAGCTGGAGCGGTTTCAACAAACTCAATGCACCATAGTACACTACACGTCAGTCAAGAGCTCCAACAGGGCAGTCCAGTTCGTTCTTATATACTGCTTAAAACAGACAAATTATATTTGCATGAGTTACATTATTCATAAAAATCACCATTAACTTTTGGTGCATGCATGTGAGCGACCAATACCTCATGAAGCTTCCCTCCAAGCTTCGACCTTGAAAACTGAGATATCCATCCTCAAAACAATGTTCTGGGCGTACAAAATCTCCAATACTGATGAGGATTCTCCCAGGCACGGTCAGTCACTTGCATGAACCCAGTCAAATTGGTTATTAGAAAAGCAAACATTTCCCTTCACACTGCTATTGACCAACTGGGTTCGAACCCACGTCTCCTGTGTCACAACACTATGTAGGCTTAAGTCTGTCTAGGATTTAGCTTGAACGAACTTAACTATTCAGGTTTCAGGCAAAAGTACCAGTCATTGGGCGTCCCGAGTAGCGCAGCAGTCTAAAGCACTGCACTGCTTGAGGCATCACTACAGACCCGGGTTTGATTCCGGGCTGTGTGGCAGCCGACCGCGACCGGGAGACAAGAGGCAACGCACAATTGGGCCAGCGTCGCCCGGGTTAGGGGAGGGTATGGCCGGCTGGGATGTCCTTGTCCCATTTCTCTCTAGCAACTCCTGTGTTGGGCCGGGTACATGCACACTGACACTGTTGCCAGTTGTACGTTGTTTCCTCCGACACATTGGTGCGGCTGTTTCTGGGTTAGGCAAGCAGTGTGTCAAGAAGCAATACGGCTTGGCAGGGTAGTGTTTCGGAGGACGCATGGCTCTCGACCTTCGTACGGGAGTTGCAGCGACAGGACAAGACTAACTACCAATTGGATATTATGAAATTGGGGGGGGGGGGGGGGGGGGTAAAAGTAAAGAAATAAAAAAAGGTACTAGTCATCACAAATATGGTTATGAGTAGAATGACCCATTATTAAAATGTAAATGCCAGGTAATCCAGAGAAAGAAGTGGTCAAAATGCTTTATTTTACAGTTCAACAGTAATTCCCAACACACAATAACCATAACATGTTAACAGATGTCTTTGTTAAGAGTATCATTGTGGTTCATACAAAAAGTTTTAAAAAAAGTTGTTTTTTTAAATAGATATAAATTAAGCTACATTGAACATGAAATGTATCTCTACCTCTTCACAAACCTAAAAGTGCCTCAGACATTTTGTTCAAAGCATGTGTGATTTAGAATATGTAGCTAACAGAGACAACATTCTCAGTTGGGGGAGAAGGAGAAAAAAAAAAGAAAAGTGCAATTGAGAAGCACCAAAAATATACATTTGGCACATGAAAATCAAAGCAAGCAAAATATAACCCAACGCAAAAAAGCTTTACTCTGCCTTCGATTGAGAATGGAAAGGTCAAGGACGGATAAATCAAATCAGTTGAACCTAATGGAGAGTTGGATACTTGAATAAAAGAAACCTACTGGCATACCTTCCTCCAATTACAGAAAAAAAACAAGGTCCAAATTTCAAAGCTAGAAAATGCTTTAGGAATAGTTCTAAATGTCAGATAATACACAATATAGGCTAGAGCGTTTCCTCCAGAGGCTTTAAAAACACTGAAAACTCATAAGGCCATGTAAATTCTTCTACAAATTAAATGCAGATAATGGAATAAAATGCCTTAAACTTTGTACAAATGAGAATAAAAGCCATAAAATGTTAACATATAGCTAGGATCTCTTAACTATCATGTCCAAAAAAGAAAAAACTACCTTTATAACACATCAGGAAAACACACCATGTCAATTGCCCCTTTAATCGAACATACAGTAGAAATGACATGACTAAAAAGTGATGTATATAAAATATCTGTAATATTCTAGCAAATGAATGCTGCATAGTTATACATGACATGGCTTCATTATCAGATGTTTGTATCATTTATAAAACAGATGAATGGAATTTCACAGTGTCCCAAAAACACACATGTAAAGGATATACTGCAGGTACAACTCATATGGGGACAGCCATTGTGCCTCACACTTCACCATTCCATCACTCAACAGTCAAGGGGCAGTCTATAGTATGTGCAGTGTAAACAAAACTTTAAACCATATTTTTGGATGTTTAGGCAATAACCCAGTGTCCCCTTATCTAAACATATTAACAAAGAAATAGGATTTTCCAAATCTCCAAAAAGCCTCCCAAACAATCCCAATACTCCCAAGCTGAGCACAGCTAAAAGACAAAGCACTGCCTTGAGATGCAACAAACTGATGAAATTTACATGGAGGACAAAAGGACTTTAAGGCCGTGTTCACACAGACCAATTAAAAATATTTCCCCCCCCCCGCAATTATTGGTCTTTTGGCCAATCTGATCAGATCTTTGCCAATAATTGGGTTTAAAAAAACAAAAAAAACAATTGGGCTGCCTGTGTAAACGCAGCCAAAGATATTACGGCCGGTCACATTGAGTAGGCAATAAGTGGTTGAATCTCTATGACCGGTGACAAGTTAACTCGCAGTATCTTCTGGGCTTTCCTCCTCACCTCCTCATCGGTGATCGAGTCATCAACCTTGATCACCTTGAACCTCAGGTTGTTCTCACTCAGTCTAAGGTCTTCAGACTGCTCTTTGATCAGCCAGACCTCATTTCTGGGCCTCTTCACACAGAGTTTGTCTTCAGCCTCGTCAGTCCTTTTCCTTTTCTGGTCCCTCCAGCAAGGCATTCCGTTGCATTCCTTCAAAACCCGGTCGTTTTGCAGTATGGCAGGCACTCCGATGATATTGACTGGGCAGGGCAAAAAGTTCACTCTCCTCAAAGTGACAGATTTTGCTAAGTTTCCGGTACCTTCCGAAGGCTGTACTTGGGTACCTGTTAGAGATAGTGGTCGATGAGAGTTGGGCACAGTCACCTCTCCTGACCATACACCTGTGTGGAACTGCAGTCTCGCTGTGTGGCCTGTAGAGGGTCCAGTGATGTTAGTCAGTCTTATGTATGACTGCATCTGAACAGGCACAACAGCCAAGGTCGGTGGTTGAGAGAGGACAGTCTGTTTGAGAGACTCCTTTGACAGATTTGTCAAAATAATTGTGGGTTGATTCTTCAGGACAACTTTTGCTGCTGCACTTAACAAAGAATAGTTGATTTCAGTCTTCTTGCCATGGGGTTTTCTACCCTTCTTTTTGCCAGGCTTTTGAACCTTTGAGACAGCAATGTCCAGTGTGCTCTGTGTCTTTATTACAGGCCTCAGTACTGCAGTACAAGACCTGTAACCATAAACATCTTTGCTTTTAAGTACAGTAGGCTTGTGACCTTCATCTTTGAGTCCCTCAATAAAAGTGGCCAGTTCTTTCTCAGTATCGAAAAGGTCTTTTGACATAGGACTGAACGCTTTCAGAGTCTCCAGTAGAGTAGTTTGGCCAGCGGAGTTGAAACGTGACCATGACTGGACAACCTTCTCTGTGGCTTCCTTACAATTCATGGCATATACCATCTGTTCTGTAATCTGTAGCATTGGTGATATTGGCGTCCGAGATCAGCCCTGTGGGCAAAAAGAGAATAAACAGTCATAAAAATGTAGACTTCATACTCAACTTCTGTAAATCATTGACATTCAAAACCCTGGATAAGGGAAATCTCAGGTTAAGGTTTCTGATCAAGTAGGCTAACCCAACATTCAACGTACCACCAAAGTGACTACAAACAAAGCTGTATTCATAATCTTGCTGGAGGGGGAGACCTACAAACTCTGAAAAACGTGTTGTTACATCAGTAAAAAAATATTTTAAAAAAAAGAGCTTTGCCTATTTTAAAACCGATTCAAAACATCTACCAACCATGGGTGACTAACATTAGCTAAAATTTAGTGAGGCAATTTCCACCATAGACTTGGACAAATGATAAATTGACAATTCCAACTGGAATGAATTTTTAGATCGAGCATTCTTATTCAAATTAGCTCCAAAAATCACAAGACATAACAAAATTCCTGTCATATTTAATCTGAGAAAATGTATAATTTGGAGAATGAGAGTTTGCCCCTCGATTGTTTTCGTTCAGATCTGATGGGCAGAGCCTCCTCTACCACAAAATGACCTTTGTCACATAAAGTAGGATAGCTTTTGATTCAACTTACGGTGGATGCGGCATTTCAAAACGGAATGTAGAAACAGGAATAACTTTGCATTGTTTTGCTGCAAGTTTGCGTCTTGTGCGGCAACTATCCCGCTGCAGTACATGAAAAGGTCATTCATTAAGTAGGTTAGCAAGCCAATGCTTACTTCGCTCAGACTGGAAGTCCCCGTGATCAGCCAGCATGCTAGCTGATCCCAAAGACATACAGTCTTTGCATTAACTCTAGTTTACAGTGGCTCAGAACTACCTCTAAAAAGGCTTCTACAAGCTGCACTCCATTGATCTACGTGTGTGCACGTGAGTGGAGTTAGTTTTTTTTGGGGCAGCAGACTCTTTTCGTTGCATTCCACCCAGAGGTGAAGTCCACCTTGTGTAGTGTATATCCTATATCCACTAGGGGGCTTGGGAGCCAGAGTAGCTAACCAAGCAAGAGGGGCCAAGGCACTCTTTTAGACAAACCACGGAAAACGTTTGAACTTCCGGATCAAGAGTTAAAGTATATGCCCGTTTACAAAATACTAGCCACATGTCAGGCTAGACTGGTGTTCTATGCTTTACGACACTGTTTAGCCACAGGAAAAAAAATGTATTTTTTGGACTTGCTAGAGCTTGAACAGGAAGTACTTGAACTGCTATTACTACTCAGGAGTATGGATAAAAAGGGACCAAGCAAATGGCAACTTCGTTACATGACAATAACGAGAGGGGATAATAAAGAACAAACGTCTCTTGTTCAACCTATGCGAAGCATTGACGAGGAACGACATGTTCAAATCACATTTTATTGGTCACACACACATGGTTAGCATATGTTAATGCGAGTGTAGCGAACTACTTGTGCTTCTAGTTCCGACACTGCAGTAGAATCTAACAATTCACAACTACCTTATACACACACACACGTGTAAAGGAATGAATACGAATATGAACATAATATATGGATGAGCGATGGCCGTGCGGCATAGGCAAGATGGTGTAGAGTACAGTATATACACACATATGAGATGAGTAATGTAAACATTATAAAGTGGCATTGTTTTAAGTGACTAGTGATACATTTATTACATCCAATTTTGTATTATTGTAGTGGCTAGAGATTTGAGTCTGAGTGGTTGCTGCCAACATACTATGTTAGTGATGGCTGTTTAACAGTCTGATGGCCTTGAGATAGCTGTTTTTCAGTCTCTCGGTCCCAGCTTTGTTGCACCTGTACTGACCTTGCCTTCTGGATGATAGCGGGGTGAACAGGCAGTGGCTCAGGTGGTTGATGTCCTTGATCTCTTCGGCCTTTCTGTGACGTTGGGTGGTAAGTGGTTTGCCCCCAGTGATGCTTTGTGCAGATCTCACTACCCTCTGGAGAGCCTTACGGTTGTGGGTGAAGCAGTTGCTGTGGGTGAAGCAGTTGCCGTACCAGGTGGTGATACATGCTGACAGAATGCTCTCGATTGTGAATCTGTAAAAGTCTGAGTGTTTTTGGTGACAAGCCAAATTTCTCCAGCCTCCTGGAGGTTGAAAAGGTGCTGTTGCGCCTTCTTCCCCACACTGTCTGGGAGGACCATTTCAGTTTGTCCGTGACGTGTACGCTGAGGAAGCTTTCCACCTTCTCCACTACGGTCCCGTCGATGTGGATAGGGGGGTGCTCCCTCTGCTGTGTCCTGAAGTCCACGATCATCTCCTTTGTGATGTTGAGTGAGAGGTTGTTTTCCTAACACCACACTCCAAGGGCCCTCTCCCCCTTCCTGTAGGCCATCCAATCGTAGTTGGTAATCAAGCCTACCACTGTAGTGTCATCTGCAAACTTGATGACTGAGTTGGAGGCGTGCATGGCCACGTAGTCATGGGTGAACAGGGAGTACAGGAGGGCTGAGAACACACCCTTGTGGGGCCCCAGTGTTGAGGATTAGCGTGGAGATGTTACCTAGCCTCACCACCTGGGGGCGGCCCGTCAGAAAGTCCAGTACCCAATTGCACAGGGCGGGGTCGAGACCAAAGGGCTAGAGCTTAATGACGAGTTGAGGGCACTATGGTGTTAAATGCTGAACTGTAATCGATTAACAGCATTCTTACATAGGTATTCCTCTTCTCCAGATGGGTTAGGGTAGTGTGATTACATCTTCTGTGGACCCATTGAGGCGGTAAGCAAATTGGAGTGGGTCTAGGGTATCACCTGTTCACCGGACATGCTACCTGTCCCAGACCTGTTGTTTTCAACTCTGAGAAAGCAGTAGAGATACTCTGAATGAGCGGCTACGAAAAGCCAACTGACATTTACTACTGAGGTGCTGCCTTGTTGCACCCTCGACAACCACTGTGATTATTATTGGACCCTGCTGGTCATCTAAGAACATTTTGGCCATGTTCTGTTATAATCTCCACCTGGCAAAGCCAGAAGACTGGCCACCCCTGTTACAGGAATTATATTCCTCTGTTTTAATACCCAATTAAAATTAATCACTCTGTCAATTCATAAGAATCTGTATGACTCTTATTTGTATAAAATGCAGAGACCAGTCTTAAAAGTCAATCAGCAGCTTTTATTCTCGAGAGTACTGCCCATTATACATTTTACCACAGGTTATAAACTGAAAATGACGTCATTAGTTTTAGTACTAGCCCGTCTCATCTCCGCTCCAGTACAATGGCTGTATGGGTCTCACAGTCTCTCCCTATTAAGATAATTTATGAATAGAACCAAGGTCTGCCTGTGTAGATAAGCATTCTAGCCAGTCTGGCTTTAAGTTAATTCATTTCTACCAAGGAACAGACAGTTATATACATAGTCATTATTAATTAAAATTCCCTTAACAACCCCTCAGCCTGGTTCTTCTCTAGGTTTCTTCCTAGGTTCTGGCATTGTAGGCTGGGTTTCTGTACAGCATTTTGTGACATCTGTTGATGTAAGAAGGGCTTTATAAATAAATCTGATTGATAGGGGAGGTGACCAGCCAGCTGGTCTGCGCATGCTCTGAGGACGCGGCTAGGGATGCCGTCTGGGCCGGCAGCCTTGCGAGGGTTAACACGTTTAAATGTTTTACTCATGTTGGCTGCGATGAAGGAGAGACCGCAGGTTATAGTAGCGGGCCATGTCAGTGGCACTGTATTGTCCTCAAAGCGAGCAAGGAAGTTGTTTAGTTCGTCTGGGAGCACGACGGTGTCTGCGATGGCGCTGGTTTTCTTTTTGTAATCCGTGATTGAATGTAGACCCTGCCACATACATCTGAGCCGTTGAATTCTGACTGTCTCTATACTGACGCTTAGCCTGTTTGATTGCCGCGGAGGGAATAACTACACTGTATTCGGTCATGTTTCCGGTCGCCTTGCCATGATTTAAAAGGAGTGGTTCGCACTTTCAGTTTAGCGCGAATGCTGCCATCAATCCAGAGTTTCTGGTTGGGGAAGGTTTTAATCGCCACCGTGGGTACAACATCAAAAATGCACTTGCTTATAAACTCAATACATCAATGTTATTGTGAGGCTATCTGGAACATATCCACGTGATCGAAGCAATCTTGAAGGGTGGAATCAGACCAGGTGGCTGTACAGACTCTGATAACGTATCCCGAGCGAGCCATGTTTCCGTGAAACAGAGAAAGTTACAATCTCTACAACCATTGATCGGATTTCGTCTACCTTGTCGCCAAGAGACTGGACGTTGGCTAGTAGTATACTCAGGAGTGGTGGGCGATGTGCCCATCTACGGAGCCTGACCAGAAGACCGCTCCGTCTGCCCTTTGAGGCGTTGTTGTTTTTGGGTCGCCTGCTGGGATCCGATCCATTGTCCTGGGTGGTGGACCAAACAGAGGATCCACTTGGGGAAAGTCGTACCCCTGGTCGTAATGTTGGTAAGTTAACGTTGCTCTTATAGCCAATAGTTCCTCCTGGCTATATGTAATGAGACTTGAGATTCTGGGGTAACAGTGTAAGAAATACATTTTAAAAAACTACTGCATAGTTATCTAAGAGCGCGAAGCGAGGCGACCATCTCTGCCGGTGCCATGTTGAAAGGTTTTCACAACTTTCGAATGTCTGTTGCACGATTTTAGACTTCCTTCACTGGCTTGCCCCTCACATCTCGCAGAAGAAAACTCACGGCTTACCCGTAAGGGCTGCAGAAAGTCTGTCTGTGACCTGTCGGTTTTTGGCGAGCGGCACACACCAAGTATTGCTGCGAGTTGTAACTCATAAGCTAGGAATATTTCTGCCATCGTCACAGAAGTGTGCCAGGCTATCTGGCATGTCCCGAAGGAGGATTGTGTTGCTTATCCCTCCATGGCACACTGGGCAGATTGAGGATTGTTGGACAGAAAACATGTTCGGTTCTGACATCCGGCAAACCTGGGCAGCGATTACGACAACGTTTTTTTTGCCAATGGTCCTCATGGCAGTCTGCGATGCAAGGTACGAACCATATCCAGGTAGGATACGCTAAATACATGTCACTATACACACACACACAAAAATTATACCAATAGATGTTGATATGCGTCACATAAAAGTGATCTGGCATCCCAATAAGAGGATGGTGGCCTATGTCCAAAGCATAGGCTACACAGTTGTTACAGTACACATATGATAGCCTTCATGTTCCTGTACAATACTATGGAAACACTTATTTTATTCAAGGTTTCATCTGGCCTTGATGCCGAAAAGATCTACAACTACCGCCACTCAAAATCCAAAAGAATTTCAGAGAACTGCTTTGGGATCCTTGCTGCAAGATGGAGGATCCTGGGACAAGCCCTAATAATAGCCTATTTGAGGCAGGCCCACAACAATGGCCAAAGTGAAATGGAACAGCACTTTATGTTCCCTGTACACACACACACATATATACATATATTTTTTTTTTATACCTATGATACAGGGTTCATATGTGAAACTATTCTAACTGAAAATTCTTCCACAGTGGCACTGACTCCAACTAGAAAGCCCTTCCTCTCACAGAAAGCCTTCAGAGAGCAGCTCATCAAGGAGCTTGCTGGCTACAGCACCACTGCACCAAGCCCTGTCCCTTCTGCTCCTGCCACAAGTGTTCATCATGGATGTGCCTAAGGGCCAAAATAAAAAATTGTTTATTTTCATTGTTTTATCTAAACCAGATCTATTGTGTTATATTCTCCTACATTCAATTCACATTTACACAAACTTCAGAGTGTTTTCTTTCAAATGGTACCATGAATATGCATATCCTTGGTTCTGTGCCTGAGCTACAGGCTGTTAGATTTGGGTATGTCTTCAGGCGGAAATTGCACAAAGTAGGGGGGTTAGCTCTAAGAGTCGCAGAGATACACTTCCCCTGGCTCAGGCCATCCCCCCACAAAACACACAACCATGAGTTGATTGGAGGCAGCTTGTGTCAATTAAAAAACATTAACTAGGATTTTACCTGAAACGCCTGTGGTTAATGCTGTAAATAAAAAAAGAAAAGCAAAGTGCCTCAAAAGCACGGCACCAATTAGAGATCGACACGGTTATTTGAATATGCGAACAGACGTTAGTATTCGATGACTTGAGTTAATGAGATATTTTTGGGGGGCCTATTTTAACAATGAAAAAGCAGTCTACATTACATTTTCCTTTTGAGCTATATACAGTGCCTTGCGAAAGTATTCGGCCCCCTTGAACTTTGCGACCTTTTGCCACATTTCAGGCTTCAAACATAAAGATATAAAACTGTATTTTTTTGTGAAGAATCAACAACAAGTGGGACACAATCATGAAGTGGAACGACATTTATTGGATATTTCAAACTTTTTTAACAAATCAAAAACTGAAAAATTGGGCGTGCAAAATTATTCAGCCCCTTTACTTTCAGTGCAGCAAACTCTCTCCAGAAGTTCAGTGAGGATCTCTGAATGATCCAATGTTGACCTAAATGACTAATGATGATAAATACAATCCACCTGTGTGTAATCAAGTCTCCGTATAAATGCACCTGCACTGTGATAGTCTCAGAGGTCCGTTAAAAGCGCAGAGAGCATCATGAAGAACAAGGAACACACCAGGCAGGTCCGAGATACTGTTGTGAAGAAGTTTAAAGCCGGATTTGGATACAAAAAGATTTCCCAAGCTTTAAACATCCCAAGGAGCACTGTGCAAGCGATAATATTGAAATGGAAGGAGTATCAGACCACTGCAAATCTACCAAGACCTGGCCGTCCCTCTAAACTTTCAGCTCATACAAGGAGAAGACTGATCAGAGATGCAGCCAAGAGGCCCATGATCACTCTGGATGAACTGCAGAGATCTACAGCTGAGGTGGGAGACTCTGTCCATAGGACAACAATCAGTCGTATATTGCACAAATCTGGCCTTTATGGAAGAGTGGCAAGAAGAGAGCCATTTCTTAAAGATATCCATAAAAAGTGTTGTTTAAAGTTTGCCACAAGCCACCTGGGAGACACACCAAACATGTGGAAGAAGGTGCTCTGGTCAGATGAAACCAAAATTGAACTTTTTGGCAACAATGCAAAACGTTATGTTTGGTGTAAAAGCAACACAGCACATCACCCTGAACACACCATCCCCACTGTCAAACATGGTGGTGGCAGCATCATGGTTTGGGCCTGCTTTTCTTCAGCAGGGACAGGGAAGATGGTTAAAATTGATGGGAAGATGGATGGAGCCAAATACAGGACCATTCTGGAAGAAAACCTGGTGGAGTCTGCAAAAGACCTGAGACTGGGATGGAGATTTGTCTTCCAACAAGACAATGATCCAAAACATAAAGCAAAATCTACAATGGAATGGTTCAAAAATAAACATATCTAGGTGTTAGAATGGCCAAGTCAAAGTCCAGACCTGAATCCAATCGAGAATCTGTGGAAAGAACTGAAAACTGCTGTTCACAAATGCTCTCCATCCAACCTCACTGAGCTCGAGCTGTTTTGCAAGGAGGAATGGGAAAAAATGTCAGTCTCTCAATGTGCAAAACTGATAGAGACATACCCCAAGCGACTTACAGCTGTAATCGCAGCAAAAGTTGGCGCTACAAAGTATTAACTTAAGGGGGCTGAATAATTTTGCACGCCCAATTTCTCAGTTTTTGATTTGTTAAAAAAGTTTGAAATATCCAATAAATGTCGTTCCACTTCATGATTGTGTCCCACTTGTTGTTGATTCTTCACAAAAAAATACAGTTTTATATCTTTATGTTTGAAGCCTGAAATGTGGCAAAAGGTCGCAAAGTTCAAGGGGGCCGAATACTTTCGCAAGGCACTGTATGTGTGTGTGTATGTGTATATATATATATATATATATATATATATATATATATATATATATATATATATATATATATATATAGCGTCAAAAGTTGACACCTACTCAGTCAAGGCTCTTTAAAAAAAAAAATCTACATTGTAGAAGACAACATATGGAATCATGTAGTAACTAAAACCTAAAGTTGGAATAATCTCAAATTAATTTTTATTTGTTAATGTAGCCACCCTTGGCACGCTCTTCAAATTTTATTTGTCACATGCGCCAAATACAACACCTTAGTGAACTGCTTACTTACAAGCCCTTAACCAACAACGCAGTTAAGAAAAAAATAATGAAAAGAGCAGCAGTAAAATAACAGTAGCGAGGCTATATAGAAGGGTTAATGTGCAGGATCACAGGTTAGTCAACGTAAAATGTACATGTAGGTAGAGCTAAAATGACTGTGCATACATAGTGACTAGTAGCAGCATAGGGGTGGCGGGGGGGGGGGGCAATGCAAATAGTCTGGGTAGCCATTTGATTAGATGTTCAGGAGTCTTATATCTTGGGGGTAGAAGCTGTTGAGAAGCCTCTTGGACTTAGACCTGGCACTCCGGTACCGCTTGCCCTGCATTAGAGAGAAGTTTATGACTAGGTGGCTGATGTCTGCCTTCCTCTGACACCGCCTGGTATAGAGGTCCTGGATGGCAGGAAGCCATCTTGATCACATCGCGGAAGAGGTGGTCCTGGCACCACACTACCAGGTGGCTTACCTCTTCCCTATAGTCCATCGTTGTTAGTCATCAGGCCTACCACCGTTGTGTCGTCTGCAAACAAATGGTGTTCGAGTCATGCTTGCCAACAGTCATGAGTGAACAGGGAGTACAGGAGGGGACTAAGCACGCACCCAAGGGCCTCCCCAGTGTTGAGGATCAGCATGGCAGATGTGTTGTTGCCTACCCTTACCACCTGGGGACGGCCTGTCAGGAAGTCCAAGATTCAGTTGCAGAGGGAGGTGTTCAGTCCCAGGGTCCTTAGCAATGAGCTATGAGGGCACTATGGTGTTGAAAGCTGAGTTGTAGTCAATGAATAGCATTCTCACATAGGTGTTCCTTTTGACCAGGTGGGAAAGGGCCTGTTGGGTTGGTATACAAATTGGAGTGGGTCTAGGGTTGCTGGGATGATGGTGTTGATGTGAGCCATGAAAAGCCTTTCAAAGCACTTCATGGCTACAGACGTGAGTGTTACGGGTCTGTAGTCATTTAGGCAGGTTGCCTTAGTGTTCTTGTGCACAGGGACTACGGTGGTCTGATTGAACCATGTAGGTATTAAACTCGTCCAGGGACAGGTTGATAATGTCAGTGAAGGCACTTGCCAGTTGGTCAGCGCATGCTCGGATTACACGTCCTGGTCATTCATCTGGCCCTGCGGCCTTGCGAATGTTGACCTGTTTAAAAGGACTTACTCACATTGGTTACAGCGAGGGTGATCAGTCCGGGACAGCTGGTGCTCTCATGCAATCAGTGTTGCTTGCATTGAAGCATGTATAGAAGTCATTTAGCTCCTCTGGTAAGCTTGTATCACTGGGCATCTCGCAGCTGGGCTTCACTTTGTAGTACATACTCTGCATGCCCTGCCACATCTAACAAGCATCAGAGCCAGTGTAGTAGGATTCAATCTTAGTCCTGTATTTCGGCTATGTCTGTTTGATGGTTTGTCTGAGGGCAAAGCAGGATTTCTTATATGCGGGTTAGCATCCCGTTCCTTGAAAACTCTACCTTTTAGCTAGGTGTGGATGTTGCCTGTAATCCATGGCTTCTGGTTTTGGCATGTACCTACGGTCACTATGAGGACAACGTTATTGATAAAGCCGGTGACTGATGTGATCTACTCCTGAATGCCATCGGATAAACCCCGGGAACATATTCCAGTTTTCGCTGGAACAGCAAAAAAAAACAGTCCTGTGGCTTAGCATCTGTCATCTGACCACTCCCATATTGAGCAAATCACTGGTACTTCCTGCTTTACTTTGGATTGTAAACTTTGAATTGTAAGGATTGTGTAATTATGGTCAGATTTGTCAAATGGATGGCTAGGGAGAGCTCTTTACCCAGCTCTGTGTGTGTGGCATGAAGGTGGTCTAGCGTTTTAAATTTCCCTGCATTAAAGTCCCCAGCCACTAGGAGCACCGCCTCTAGATGAGCATTTTCTCATTTGCTTTGAATAGCGTGCCCAGAGTCAACTGCCTCCTACTCTGTCCCAGATGCTAATATATGCATATTATTAGTAGTATTTGATAGAAAACACTGAAGTTTCTAAAACGGTTTGAATGATGTCTGCGAGTATAACAGAACTCATATGGCAGGCAAAAACCTGAGAAAAATCCAACCAGGAAGTGGGACATCTGAGGTTTGTAGTTTTTCAAAGCTTGGCCTACCAAATACAGTTGGATATGGATAATGTTGCACTTCCTACAGCTTCCACTAGATGTCAACAGTCTTCAGAACCGGGTTTGAGGATTCTACTATAAATTAGGGGCTCATGAGACCTCTTTGAGTCAGTGGTCTGGCAGAGAGCAACATTGACAATAGCACCTCCAAACAAAAGACAAGAACTAAACTGAATTGACAAAACTCAAATGGATTGAAATAAACTAAAACTTGTTTCTCACAAGTTTTTCATAGGTTGTGCACTCTGCAAACAATGTGTCCATTCCAACAACGGTAAAAGGAACTTTGATGTAATGTCCTTAAAACATGTCAAAATGAGGCTCAGTAGTGTGTGTGGCCTCCACGTGCCTGTATGACCTCCCATCAATGCCTGGGCATGCTCCTGATGAGGTGGCGGATGGTCTCCTGAGGGATCTCCTCCCAGACCTGGACTAAAGCATCCGCCAACTCCTGGACAGTCTGTGGTGCAACGTGGCGTTGGTGGATGGAGCGAGACATGATGTCCCAGATGTGCTCAATTGGATTCAGGTCAGGGGAACGGGTGAGCCAGTCCATAGCATCAATGCCTTCCTCTTGCAGGAACTGCTGACACACTCCAGCCACATGAGGTCTAGCATCGTCTTGCATTAGGAGGAACCCAGGGCCAACCGCTCCAGCATATGGTCTCACAAGGGGTCTGAGGAGCTCATCTCGGTACCTAATGGCAGTCAGGCTACCTCTGGCGAGCACATGGAGGGCTGTGCGGCCCCCCACACCATGACTGACCCACCGCCAAACCTGTCATGCTGGAGGATGTTGCAGGCAGAACGTTCTCCACGGCATCTCCAGACTGTCACGTCTGTCACATGTGCTCAGTGTGAACCCGCTTTCATCTGTGAAGAGCACAGGGAGCCAGTGGCGAATTTGCCAATCTTGGTGTTCTCTGGCAAATGCCAAACGTCCTGCACGGTGTTGGGCTTTAAGCACAACCATACCACCCTCATGGATTCTGTTTCTGACCGTTTGAGCAGACACATGCACATTTGTGGCCTGCTGGAGGTCATTTTGCAGGGCTCTGGCAGTGCTCCTCCTGCTCCTCCTTGCACAAAGGCGGAGGTAGCGGTCCTGCTGCTGGGTTGTTGCCCTCCTACGGCCTCCTCCACATCTGATGTACTGGCCTGTCTCCTGGTAGCGCCTCCATGCTCTGGACACAGCAAACCTTCTTGCCACAGCTCGCATTGATGTGTCATCCTGGATGAGCTGCACTACCTGAGCCACTTGTGTGGGTTGTAGACTCAGTCTCATGCTACCACTAGGGTGAAAGCACCACCAGCATTCAAAAGTGACCAAAATGTCAGCCAGGAAACATAGGAACTGAGAAGTGGTCTGTGGTCAAACCCCCAATAAAGGAGTGGTTCTGCAGGTTGTCTTGCTAATTGACTATAATTTCCACCTGTTGTCTATTCATTTGCACAACAGCATGTGAAAATGTATTGTCAATCAGTGTTGCTTCTTAACTTAAGTGGACAGTTTGATTTCACAGAAGTGTGATTGACTTAGAGTTACATTGTGTTGTTTAAGTGGTCCCTTTATTTTTCTGAGCAGTGTATATACACACACACATACGCAGTGGGGAGAACAAGTATTTGATAACCTGCAAAATAGGCAGTGTTTCCTACTTAAAAAGAATGTAGGAGGTCTATTTTTTATCATGGGTACACTAACTATGAGAGACGGAATCTAAAACAAATCCAGATAATCACATTGTATGATTTTTAAGTCATTCATTTGCATTTTATTGCGTGACATAAGTATTTGATACATCAGAAAAGCAGAAGTTAATATTTGGTACAGAAACTTTGTTTGCAATTACAGAGATCATACGTTTCCTGTAGTTCTTGACCAGGTTTGCACACACTCCAGCAGAGATTTTGGCCTACTCCTCCATACAGACCTTCGCCAGATCCTTCAGGTTTCGGGGCTGTCGCTGGGCAATACGGGCTTTCAACTCCCTCCAAAGATTTTCTATTGGGTTCAGGTCTGGAGACTGGCTAGGCCACTCCAGGGCCTTGAGATGCCACTCCTTAGTTGCCCTGGCTGTGTGTTTAGGGTCGTTGTCATGCTGGAAGACCCAGCTACGACCCATCTTAAATGCTCTTACTGAGGGAAGGTCAAGATCTCACGATACATGGCCCCATCCCTCCTCCCCTCAATACGGTTCAGTCGTCCTGTCCCCTTTGCAGAAAGAATGATGTTTCCACCTCCATGCTTCACAGTTGGGATGGTGTTCTTGGGGTTGTACTCATCCTTTTTCTTCCTCTAAACACGGCGAGTGGAGTTCAGACCAAAAATCTCTATTTGTCTCATCAGACCACATGACCTCCCATTCCTCCTCTGGATCATCCAGATGGTCATTGGCAAACTTCAGACGGGCCTGGACATATGCTGGCTTGACCAGGGGGACCTTGCGCTGCAGGATTTTAATCCATGGCGGCATAGTGTGTTACTAAAAGTTGACGATATTCACAAAACACTTCGAAATACTTTTGTAATCCAACTTTAGGTATTAGTAATCGTTAATAATCTATCAAATTGATCACGGGGCGATGTGTATTCAATAGCTCCACGTCTTCAAATCATGTTCGGAAATCTCTTCCAAAAGTTCCTGTCGGAGACCGGATGGAAAGGGGTCTCTCTTCTTCGTTTGACCAAGAAACAACCCCCAGGCAATTCACAAGACTGGCGACATCGTGTGGAAGCTGTAGAACTTGCAATCTCAGCCCCATTTAATTTGGTGTCCCATAGACAATACATGCAAGTGGCGCATTGATATTTTTTCCAGTTTTCAGTGATCAGTTTCTTGCACTTTTCGAGGAAACACACGCTCTGTTATAGTCACAGCCGTGATTTAACCAGTTTTAGAAATGTCAGAGTGTTTTCTATCCACACATACTAATCATGTGCATATACTATATTCCTGGCATGAGTAGCAGGACGCTGAAATGTTGCGCGATTTTTAACAGAATGTTCGAAAAAGTAGGGGGTAGGCTTAACAGGTTTTAACAAATGGCAAATGTATCTTGAATAAATTAAAAAAATATATACAAATAAGTGGTCACAGGGAGTAGGCAAAATAAAATAAAAAAAGTAAAAGAGTAGTCTTCGACTAGCAGCTGTAGTGTTACTGGCATCGGGAGAAGGGCGGGTGGGCTGTGTGAGGTTAAACAGCATGTGAATTTCACGAGCAGGACATTTCAAACCTGAGCCTGAATAAATTTGTCATGGCTACTTAGATCCTCAGAGGGGGAAAAGTTGGTGTCATGCGCTCTTCACAACAGTCTTGATGTTTGGACCATGATAGTTTGTTGGTGATGTGTACATCAAGGAACTTGAAGCGCTCAACCTGCTCCACTACAGCCCTGTCAATGAGAATTGGGGCGTGCTCGGCCCTCCTTGTCCTGTAGTCCACGATTATCTCCTGTCTTGATTACGTTGAGAGGTTGTCGTCCTGGTAACACACTGCCAGGTTTCTGACTTCCTCCCTATAGGCTGTCTCACTGTTGTTCATGATCAGGCCTACCACCGTTGTCTTCAGCAAGGATCCAGTTGGAGGTGTTTAGTCCCAGGGTCCTTAGTTTAGTGATGAGCTTTGAGGGTACTATGGTGTTGAACGGTGTAAAAAGGCAGTGTGGAGTGCAATAGAGATTGCATCATTTGTTGGCTTTGTATGCAAATTGGAGTGGGTGTCAGGTTTCTGGGATGAGGGTGTTGCTGTGACCCATGACCAGCCTTTCAAAGCACTTCATGGCTACAGACGTGAATGCTAAGGGTTGGTAATCACTTAGGCAGGTTGCCTTGGCGTTCTTGGGTACAGGGAGTATGGTGGTCAGCTTGAAACATGTAGGTATTAATTTCTTCGATATAGGGGGCGCTCTTTTAATTTTTGGATAAAAAAAACATTCGTTTTAAACAAGATATTTTGTCACGAAAAGATGCTCGACTATGCATATAATTGACAGCTTTGGAAAGAAAACACTGACGTTTCCAAAACTGCAAAGATATCTGTGAGTGCCACAGAACTGATGCTACAGGCGAAACCAAGATTAAATTTCAAACAGGAAATGCCCCAGATTTTGAAGGCCTGTGTTCCAATGTCTCCTTATACGGCTGTGAATGCGCCAGGAATGAGCTGACACTTTCTGTCGTTTCCCCAAGGTGTCTGCAGCATTGTGACGTATTTGTAGGCATATCATTGGAAGATTGACCATTTTACACAACATCTACCAGGTGCTCGCTTGGTGTCCTCCGTCGCAATTATTGCGTAATCTCCAGCTGCGTGTATTTTTCCATTTGCTTCCGAGGAGAAACCCAACTGCCACGAATTATTTATCATTGAATAGATATGTGAAAAACACCTTGAGGATGATTCTAAACAACGTTTGCCATGTTTGTCGATATTATGGAGTTAATTTGGAAAAAAGTTTGGCGTTGTAATGACTGAATTTTCAGGGGGTTTTCTTAGCCAAATGTGATTTTAAAAAAACAGAGCGATTTCTCCTACACAAATAATATTTTTGGAAAAACTGAACATTTGCTATCTAACTGAGAGTCTCCTCATTGAAAACATCCGAAGTTCTTCAAAGGTAAATTATTTTGAATGCTTTTCTTGTTTTTGTGAAAATGTTGCCTGCTGAATGCTAGGCTTAATGCTATGCTAGCTATCAATACTCTTACACAAATGCTTGTGTAGCTATGGTTGAAAAGCATATTTTAAAAATCTGAGATGACAGTGTTGTTAACAAAAGGCTAAGCTTGTGAGTGAATATATTTCTTTCATCTAATTTGCGATTTTCATGAATAGTTAACGTTGCGTTATGGTAATGAGCTTGAGGCTATGATTACGCTCCCGGATACGGGATTGCTTGACGCAAAAAGTTAAGACTGTCAGGGACAGGTTGAACATGTAAGTGAAGACCCATGCTCGGAGTACACGTCTTGGTAATCTGTCTACTCCCTGTGAATGTTAATGTGTTTAAAGATCTTACTCACGTCAGCTATGGCGAGCGTCCGCAACAGCTGGTGCTCTCATGCATGCTTCAGTGTTGCTTGCCTCGAAGTGCGCATAAAAGTAATTTAGCTCATAAGGTAGGCTCGTGTCACTGGACAGCTTGCGGCTTGTCTGCCCTTTGTAGTCCATAATAAACTCGTCCCGTTTTCAGGACCCCGTCTGTCAAAGATTATTTGGATTTTTACGAATTACTTCACAGATCTATGTAAATGGTTTAAACACTTTCCTATGCATGTTCAACGAACCATAAACAATTAACAAACATGCACCTGTGGTACAATCGTTATGAAACTAACCGCTTAGACTGTAGGAAATTAAGGTCACAGTTATGAAAACATAGGACACTGAAGAGGCCTTTCTACTGACTCTGAAAAACACCAAAAGAAAGATGCCCAGGGCCCCTGCTCATCTGAGTGAAAGTACCTTAGGCATGCTGCAAGGAGGCATGAGGACAGATGTGGCCAGGGTAATAAATTGCAATGTCCGTACTGTGTGACACCTAAGACAGCGCTACAGGGAGAAAGGACGGACAGCTGATCGTCCTCGCAGTGGGAGACCACGTGTAACACCTGCACAGGATCGGTACATCCGAAAATCACACCTGTGGGACAGGTACAGGATGGCATAAACTGCCCGAGTTACACTAGGAACTCACAATCCCTCCATCAGTGCTCAGACTGTCCGCAATAGGCTGAGAGGCTGGACTGAGGGCTTGTAGGCCTGTTATAAGGCAGGTCCTCACCAGACGTCACCGGCAACATCGTTGCCTATTGGCACAAACCCAACGCCGCTGGACCAGACAGGACTGGCAAAAAAACGCTCTTCAATGACAAGTTGCGGTTTTGTCTCACCGAATTTGTGTTTATCGCCGAAGAAATTAGCATTACACCGAGGCCTGTACTCTGGAGCGGGATCAATTTGTAGGTGGAGGGTCCATCATGGTCTGGGGCAGTGTGTTACAGCATCATCAGACTGAGCTTGTTATTGCAGGCAATCTCAACACTGAGTTACAAGGAAGACATTCTCCTCCCTCATGTGGTACCCTTCCTGCAGGCTCATCCTGACATGACCCTCCAGCATGGCAATGCCACCAGCCATACTGCTCGTTCTGTACATGATTTCCTGCAAGACAGGAATGTCAGTGTTCTGCCATGGCCAACGAAGAGCCCGGATCTCAATCCCATTGAGCACTTCTGGGACCTTTTGGATCGGAGGGTGAGGGCTAGGGCCATTCCCCCCAGAAATGTCTGGGAACTTGCAGGTGCCAAGTTGGAAGAGTGGGGTAACATCTCGCAGCAAGGACTGGCAAATCTGGTGCAGTCCATGAGGAGATGCACTGCAGTACTTTATGCAGCTGGTGGCCACACCATATACTGACTTACTTTTGATTTTGTTCAGGGAGACATTCCATTTCTGTTAGTCACATGTCTGTGGAACCTGTTCAGTTTATGTCTCAGTTGTTGAATCTTGTTAGGTTCATACAAATATTTACACAAGGTTTGCTGAAAATAAAACAGTTGACAGTGAGGACGATTATTTTTGGGGTGAGTTTACTTTGCAAGTCCTGCCACGTCCGACGAGCGTAGTCCTGTATTTACGCTTTGCCTGTGATGGTTTGTCTGAGGGCAAAACAGGATTTCTTATAAGTGTTTGAGTTAGAGTCCCGCTCCTTGAACGCTTTACCCTTTAGCTCAGTGCGGATGTTGACTGTAATCCATTGCTTCTGGTTGGGGTATGTACGTACGGTCACTGTGGGCTCGACGTCGTCAATGCACATATTGATGAAGCCGTTGACTGATGTGGTATATTCCTAAATGCCATCGCATGAATCCCGGAACATATTCCAGTCGGTGCAAGCAAAATAATCATGTAAATAGCATCTGGCCACTTCCGTATCGAAAGAGTCACTGGTACTTCCTGATTTGGTGTTAGTTCTGGCTAATTACAACAACTATTTTTTCTCTCTCAACAAAAAACACTTATCTCCATATCCATTACGATACTCAATTTGTCTGAGTCCTCAGCACACCCCTAGGAAGCTAACCCAGTCTGTATTTTTCCCTCAAGGTGCCCACCGGTTGTTATGGTAAACACCCCACCCGTCTGTAGCAAACAATACTCATGAGTTCATAGAGTTAAGTGTTCTGGTCTTTCTTATTGGTCAGTGAAATTAGTATTTTAGTGATGTGAAAACACTATTATAGTGTACATTGGCATTCAGTGCCTTTTAGGATGAGGGAGGACTTTTTGGTTTTTGAGTATGGCGTGATTTCTATTACAGCATATTGGATGACTGTCATTCATATTACATTCACCTAACCTTTGTAACATCGATATGTTTGGTCTATTACATGATACAAAAAAAAAAAAAAAGTTGCCTATAACCAATATGAGGTTGCTACAACCTAGCCTACGAATGAAAGTTTACAAAGCAGTGCCCAGTTGAGAGAATTTAGAAATCAAGGGGACTGACAGTGACACACTCAATACTGCCTTGCACACCCTTGCCTGCATCTAATTTATTAAGGGTGTAATCATTAGCCCAACAGTTTTAAACCAGAGTTTGTATTGGACAAATTAAAGTATGTTAATCCCTGTTCCGATACGTTTTTCAACAAAGTCGCTGAGACGAATGAACCTTGATCTCTGCAAACACAGTTCACTTTCATAGCAGCCACATACAAAAAGCATGGTCATTTGCTCATGTATAATTCCTTCTCGCATCTCGGCGCCCTCTTCCTCTCACCTTTTCCCTTTGCTTGTGGACCTTAGTGCACAATACAACAGCTGTCTGTGACCAGGTGAAAAACCTTTCCAAGTCAAACCTTCACACATGCTACATCGCTGTCACCGTATTAGCTAACGTCATAGTCAACATAGCTAGCTTCTAGAACTAATGTGTTAATAAACACAATACAATCATGCAGTACAGTGAACAGCAAGCAGTTTAGCAGTTACACCGGCAGGCCCCTCACCACATGTTATGCACTGCAGTGCTAGCTAGCTGTAACTTATGATTTCAGTACTAGATTAATTCTCGGATCCTTTCAGCTCTGATAGGTTGGAAGACGTCCTACGGAGCTTGTCATAATTACTGTCTAAGTCTATGGAAGGGGGTGAGAACCACGAGCCTCCTAGGTTTTGTATTGTACTCAATGAACACAGAAGAGGACGGAACACTAGCTGTCCTCCAGCTACACCATGGTGATGCCTCAACAGCAGTCTGTAGGGTTACTGACATTTATTGCAAAACTGTGTTTTAATCAATTTGGTGACTTGGTAACATTTTATCTTTAAAGTATCACTTTGTTTAACTATTTTTATGAAATTCCCTGAGAATGATGGTCCTACCCTTCTCTGGTACCTTCCTGAGGAGCCTCCACTGACAGATCATAATGAAACATAATTCAACTTTACCATTATGACTAGAGGTTGGCCGATTAATTAGGGCCGATTTCAAGTTTTCATAACAATCGGAAATCAGTATTTTTGGGCACTTTTTTTTCTAGTGACACCCCATCCCGTGAACGGGACAGTTGTCATCATCTGACACTAATTAGCATAACGCAACAGACATTAATCTTCCTAGAAAATATTCCTATTCATGAAAATCACAAATATATTGGAACACAGCTTAGCCTTTTGTTAATCTCCCTGTCATCTCAGATTTTCAAAATATGCTTTAGAGCCAAAGCTAGACAAGCATTTGTGTAAGTTTATCGATAGCCTAGCATAGCATTATGCCTTGCTAGCAGCAGGCAACCTTGTTACGAAAATCAGAAAAGCAATCAAATTAAATCGTTTACCTTTGAGGAACTTTGGATGTTTTCACTCACGAGACTCCCAGGTAGATAGCCAAAGTTCATTTTTTCCCCAAAATATTATTTTTGTAGGTGAAATAGCTCTGTTTGTTCTTCACGTTTGGCTGAGAAATCGACCGGAAATTGCGGTCACCGCAACACCGAAAGATATTCCAAATTAGCTCCATAATATCGACAGAAACATGGCAAACGTTGTTTATAATCAATCCTCAAGGTGTTTTTCAAATATCTATTCGATAATATATCAACCGGGACAATTGGTTTCTCAGTAGAAGCGATTGGAATAATGGCTACCTCTGTATTTTACTTGAGAATTTCTCTGGGAGCATCAGGTGACCACTTGCGCAATGAAGCCGCCTACGGGTATTCTTCAACATAAATGCGTAAAACTACATCACAATGCTGTAGACACCTTGGGGAATACGTAGAAAGCGTAATCTGGTTGTTATGGCATTCACAGCTCAATAGGGAAGCATCGGAACACAGGGCTTTCAAAACATGAGGCACTTCCGGATTGGATTTTTCTCAGGCTTTCGCCTGTAACATCAGTTCTGTTATACATAGACAATATTTTTACAGTTTTGGAAACTTTAGAGTGTTTTCTATCCTAAGATGTCAATTATATGCATATTCTAGCATCTTGTCCTGACAAAATATCCCGTTTAATTTGGGAACGTTATTTTTCCAAAAATGAAAATACTGCCCTCTAGTACTAACAGGTTAAGAACACATTATTATTTTCAATGACGGCCTGGGAACGAGGCAGAACGATAGATGTTTACCTTGTCAGCTCGGGGGATCCAATCTTGCAACCTTACAGTTAACTAGTCCAACGCTCTAACCACCTGCCTCACGAGGAGCCTGCCTGTTACGCGAATGCAGTAAGCCAAGGTAAGTTGCTAGCTAGCATTAAACTTATCTTATAAAAAACAATCACCGACTGTCGTTGCTCCAATGTGTACTTAACCATAAACATCAATGCCTTTCTTAAAATCAATACACAAGTATATATTTTTAAACCTGCATATAAAGCTGAAAGAAATCCAGATTAGCAGGGTATACGCAACAGTTTGAGCTGCCTGGCTCTTTGCGAACTAATCTCCCAGAATTTTACGTAATTATGACATAACATTGAAGGTTGTGCAATGTAAAAGGAATATTTAGACTCATGGATGCCACCCGTTAGATAAAATACGGAACGGAATAAACTTTTTGTTTTCGAGGTGGTAGTTTCCGGATTTGACCTTAGTCTCGTATTTCTGTGTGTTTATTATAGTTAAGTCTATGATTTGATATTTGATAGAGCAGTCTGACTGAGGGCTGGTAGGCAGCAGCAGGCTCGTAAGAGTCAAAGGGAGATGGTTTAGAGAGAAATAGTTGACGCGTTATAATTCCTGTAATAACTTGCGGCTGAACTTGAAAGGGGTTCGTTATTTTACCATCCATGTCCTCCGTAGAGAATGTCTTGATCTACTTCAAATAAGGTCTGTGTTTCATGCAGGCTTAAACCACATCTGTTCATGTCTTCCATAGAGAATGTCTTGATCTACTTCAAATAAGGTCTGTGTTTCGTGCAGGCTTAAACCACCTCAGCGTTTTGATACCTGTGTAAATCTTACTAGGATAAGGTAATGCTTGTCAAAATATTTACATAAATCCACTCTACAAAAAAAAAATATCTTTGCTTATATTTAGCCAATATTGATCAGAGTTACCTGGTACTATGGATATCTACAGTTATAAAATTGGCAAGGTGGTGTAAGTCTACACGAAACAGACCTTATTTTAAGTGAATCTAAAAATATCCTATGGAACCGCTTTTCAGATTTTGCTAGGTGTCATGGGAATTATGACTCGCACTTTGGTAGTCAATTCTTACCTTGGCCATTATTAAAATAGGATTTCCTACATATAGAAATTAAAGTTTGTTTTCAACATTCATCACAGGGAACAGTTGAGAGTATTTGTCTCCTAAGCAGACTCTTAAGTATCATTGTCAATTCAGTGTGTGTGCGCGTTTTACAGATGGCAGAAAAAGCAGAGCACCAGTGTGGGACAACTACATGGAATTGGCACCAGGGAAAGCAAGGTGTCTTATTTGTGAAAGACGTAAGCATGGGGTCAGCAACGGCTAAATAAAAAAATACCACCAACCTGTGGAATCACCTTAAGAACACCCATCTGAAAGCCCATATGTATTATATTAAGTTCAAATAAAAGTGGTCATTGTTCATTCAGTATTGTTGCAATTGTCATTATTACAAAAATGTGTGTGTATATATATATATATATATACACACACACACATATATATATATATATACACACACATACATACACATTTAAAAAATGATTAATCGGTATCGTCTTTTTTTTTGTCCTCCAATAATCAGTATCGGTGTTGAAAATTCCTAATCGGTCGACCTCTAATTAGGACTGTTTATAATATAAGGCACCATTTCACTCAATACAAAAGTAGTGCTGGTTGATCGCACTGAGACATTAAAAAATAATAATCACCTTGATGCCTTTTCGTCTATGGAAATGTAATGGCATAACGTGCTTGATGTCATTCCGAATAATCGAAAAGGGTCGGACAGAAGAAAAATCGAACAGTAAAAACATTACTATGATAGAGTAAACACGACTCTAATTCAGTCAGAGAGCTAAGTCCCTGCCCTCGTTCGATTATTTGAGTAGCTAGTAGACACTCTAAAAGTGAGAAAAGTCATCAACATTCAAACAAGCCAAGTAGATAACGTTAGCCGGCTAGCAGCATTGTTCGGCTGGCCAGAACATTCGAAACAAGAGCCGATGTAACGTTAGCTAGCTGGCTACGTTTCTTGAGGCCAGACAGACATTCCTGAGTCGAGGAACAGGAGATAACACAATACTGTACTGACAAACCGGCGAGTAACTAACGTTACCTAGTTGTAAAGTCAGCCATTTAAACACCATGCCACCATGGCTTGCTATCATTTCCCCTACATCATAGGTACTGAATGTGTGTAGCTACCTTTTTGTTGTGCGAACCGCTGCCCCCTTGCACCACTCAGCAGCACCGACAACTTCAATCAAATGCGAGCAGAGACACACTTTCTTCATACAGCAATTAACGGGAAGTGCACTCTTTGGAATATTGCTTTGACAGCTACAATTGCAGTCAAGCGTTGGCCAAAGTAAAATGGCAACCGTTGGGGGTGTTTCCGTTTTGAAGACCTGAAAGAGAAGAGGGGCGGAGTTTAGAATGCAATAGGGAAGGCACTTCAAGCTAAGCACGCCCATTAGACCTTATCAGTGTCCGATCCGTGCCCAGAAAAAAGGGAAAGAAGGCGTGATTTAGGCGTGGTCAGGAACAGGAAAGGGGTTGGGCAAATTTAAGGGAGGCAAACTTCCATGCCTTTTGTGAAAAAAAGGTAAGCAGTGAGCTAGCTAGCAATCTTTGTGAGATAATGGAGGGGTTGAAAGGACAATTTAAATTATTGCATTTTCAGTGTTAATTTAGCCATTAGATTAATATGTATTTATGTTTCTAAAATCATGAATGGGATAACGATTAAACATGTTTTTTTTATGTATGTTAATTTTGACATACAACTAAATGGAATGCTAGCTAGCTTATTCTAAGGGTTGAAGAATTGTTTCTGACCAAAATGCACATGAATGATGCCGCGTTCAGGTTCAGATGCTAGTCAGAACTAGAAAACTCTGACAGTTCCAACTTGCTAACTGGTTAAATGCGACACGTGTATAACTACATCCAGTTAGCAAGTCGTGGTTTCCCGACGAGCACCTGAACGCGACATTAAAGGATGCAGTCCTTGAGGGGGCAATAATAAAGCATTGTATTCGTTTGTCGGCCATTTACAGAAAAATTAAACTAGGTGATAGCAATAGAAAGAGGACCTCTGCATTAATAAGCAGCTCAATTTCACAATTTTATAATGCAACCATTCAGTGTAAAATAACATAAAACAACTGACAATTGGACTTTGATTAAGAAATTCTGGTTTAATGTAGTCAATGTTATCACCTTATCATTTGTCTAAAGGTTATAGGAATGACTGTTACGACACTGAAAAGTTTAGAGTTATTGTGAAGCCAGGCTTTTTTAAACCTCCCCTCCCCCATTTCTCGTCTCTCCACTGTGATGACAGATGTGAGCAGTATGGCACAAAATGGCTGCCAAGAATAATCAAAATGGCTGTTACAGACTGTGAATATGAGGTGTAATTACTGCATAGTACTTAAATAGTTTTGAAAAAAAATGGTATGTATTTACATAAATGTCTACATATGCTACCCTGGAAAATAATATCTTAAATGAAACCAAGGAATGAGGAGAACCTTGATCCTACCACAGGCAACCAAGTGCTTGCTGCCTGGGAGGTTGTTAGAAATTGATACAAAATGAAGGTTTCTGAAATCTAATGTTGATGTCCCCCAATAAAAACATAGTCTCTCTATACATCCGGGTTGCTCCCACAATTTTCAATTGACTTAAGGTTGCTTTCAAAACAACTCGGAAAATCGGAAAACTCGGAGCCCATTTGTCTACGAGTTTCCAAGTCGGGCATTTCAGAGTTTCAGAGTTCCGAGTTGTCTTGAAAGCGGCACCGTCTGTATGTAATATAACATCAGTTTGGCATAGAAACTATGTCACTACTTTATACACTTGAATAAAATGCAAAATAGTAGCTAGCAAAATGGAGATCACGGAGGTTATTTTTAATGACTGCGTTTCACAAGTAACTAGTTTGAGTCAAGTTCCTCACCAAAACCACTTAACGTTTTGCCTGCAAACTTTGGTTTCGAATCGCAACGTTCTCGTATGTCTGCCTCGTTATTTATTGGGAGAGTTCCATACAACCTTTTAAAGCCAGAAAAGTAGAAATCAGATTTTTACAAATTAAAGACGGGCCTGATGGACACAGAAAATGTTTAGGTAGACTTTCCAAATGTCGGCAAAACACACTAGACAAGGTGGGATAATTTTGTTTCGGTAAAATTAAATATTCAAGAAATGTTGGTGACAATATTGATAGCCTAATAACCATCATATGAAAGTAAGCTTGGAGTCACGCGATGACGTATGGTGCTCCCTTTACAACTCAGGAAATCATGCAGTTTCTTAGGCTACAGATTAAATCAATTATGAACTTTACAGGGTGGTGAAAATTCAAGGAGATAGATGAGTTTGATGCTGCTTTCCAATACATATCGAGGGTCTTATTTTGGTGACATGATCATCAATGCTTGGCTTTGACACAAATGTAATCTCATGTAGGCTGTACATGCACTCTAAACAGCAGCGCGAAAATAACAGTACCAATACCAGAGTGGGCACACTGGCTACAAAACGCTTTATTTTTTACCCGAGAAACCATCAGTAGAATTGAAAATGCGATGGAAACCCATTGAACTTGTATTCTTTATTAGGTACATGGGATTAACTGCAAAATGTATTTGTATGTGCGCTACGTGATCACGCACAGCCTGCAACAAGTCAGTTAGATGGAGACCTCTCTGGTGGTCATATTGTTTTTATGTGGAGTTTAGAATATCCGCATGTAAATATGTCGCCAATTCGAAGGAAAGCTAGTTTTTTTTATTTATTGGAAAGTGCTCGTTCACCACCGTGCTCGTTCATCACCGTGCTCGTTCACCACCCTGTGAATTTCGTAATTTATTTAAACTATAGCCTAAAACTGCATGCTTTCCTGAGTCGTAATGGAAGGACCACACACCACATTATCGCTTGACTCGAAGTTTACTTCGATATGGTGGTTATTATATCAATATTTTTAGCATAAAGACGTTTCCACCGCCATTTCTCGCATAATACGTTTTACTGGCAGAAAGATCCCACCACGAAGAAAGAAAAAATTATCTGTCCGCATTTATAATTGTACCAAAGATGTCATGATTTAAAAATATATATTGTATGACTAGTCGCATAAAAACTGTCCGGAAAAGTGGTTAATGGCGAGGGTCGGTTTTACGAGACTTTTTTTGGTAAAAAAATAAACGTCCGTAGAGAAGTTTGGAAGGTGAGCAAGATTAAATGTTGAAGAAGACCGAACACTGCAGTGGGAGGGGTTATAGACAGGTGTTAAATGGGGATGGAATAGACTGACATAAAAATACAAATTAGAATGTGAATAGAGCAGATTTGGAAATGGAAAATTAACCCAATTTGGAGACATACCCCTTGTTGTTCACGATGTCAGCCTGGCCCTGCAACCTACATTCAGAATCCTATTCACTCATCTTTCCATATAAGGTTTGTTTTTGGAAGTTGAGTTTGTTTATAGGCAGTTCTGTAGGCAGTTCCACTATTTGCATAACATACTAATTGAACCCCAGGTTTTAAACAAGGCATAAACCATTGGGTGTAATCAGTGTTCCAGATACAGTAAATGGAGCTGACAAGATTAAAATGTTTCCCTGTTGTTATTGCCCTGTTGCACAACATTAATGATGCATTCATAACATCTCGTAAATTCGAAAATATCAGCATATGATTGGGAAAAATCCACTTGAACGCCCCTCAAACTGGTAATTACTAGTGGGAAACTTGTCTATCATCTCTGAGCTCAGAATTCTCCCACATGTGGGGTGGCAGGTAACCTAGTGGTTAGAGTGTTGGACTAGTAACCGGTTGCAAGATCGAATCACAGAGCTGACAATGTAAAAATCTGCTGTTCTGCCCCTAAATAAGGCAGTTAACTGTTCCTAGGCCGTCATTGAAAATAAGAATTTGTTCTTAACTGACTTGCCTAGTTAAATAAAGGGGAAAACAACAATAATTTGTTTGCAAGTGTAACTGGTGTATAATGGCTAGTTAGTTAGTGGTGCGCACTAGTAGTGTTTCAATTGGGCAGCTTTTGTGGAGCGATACAGTAGGTAAATGTTTGTGGGATGCAGTTGTTCAGAGGGTCCCTGGTTCGAGCCCAGGTTGGGGAAAGAAGAGGGAAGGAAGCAATACTGTTACATTGTGGTAAAAAAAAAAAGTTAAACTCTGATCGCCATTCGTGGTGAATAAAGTAACACTACCTAATACTTCAATGCATTTTTCCACAATAGGTGGGTAAACCCTTGTGCAAAATAAAAATATATTATGTAAATGGTGTTTATTTACATTTACTCTCCACTACACTGTTTGTGAGCATGATAGCTGTACTTTTAGGCTATGGTTAACGCAGCTTGTTTGCCATTAGCCAATTGGTGTTCTCAACAAGTTCAAAGTATCTCTCCTTCCAGAGAGACATCAGGGACCGTAACATACTCTGTTTCACAGAATCATGGCTCTCTCGGGATATACTGTCCCAGTCCATACAGCCAGCTGGGTTCTCAGTACATTGCACAGGCAGGAATAAAGAACTCTCTGGGAAGAAAGGCAGTATTTCATTATTAACTACTCATAGTCTGACCAAGAATAATAGATGGCTGCATTCACACAAAGCTGAAAGCGTGAACCAGCGCACTTAACCGTGGCAAGATGACTGGGAATATGGTCGAATACAGTGTAGTTACTCGTCAGTACAGACAAGATTTATGTGGCAAGGTTTACAAACAATCACTGATTACAAAAGGAAAACCAACCAGGACACCAACGTCTTGCTCCCGGACAAGCTAAACACCTTAAACAATTTGAAGGCTATGCTACCAAATACTAATTGAGTGTATGTAAACTTCTGACCCACTGAGAATGTGATGAAATAAATAAAAGTTGAAATAAATAATTCTCTCTAGTATTATTCTGACATTTCACATTCTTAACATAAAGTGGTGATCCCAACTGACCTAAGACAGGGAATTTTTACGAGGATTAAATGTCAGGAATTGTGAAAAACTGAGTATAAATGTACTTGGCTAAGGTGTACTTCAACTTTATTCAATCTCTCCCTATTCCAGTCTGCTGTCCACCATTGTTCCTGTACCCAAGAAAGCAAAGGTAACTGAACTAAATGACTCTGCAACTGGGTCCTGGACTTCCTGACGGGCCGCTCCCAGGTGGTGAAGGTAGGAAACAACACCTCCACTTCGCCGATCTTCAACACAGGGGACCCACAAGGGTGCGTGGTCAAATTATTAGATACTACTGCACTGTTGGAGCTAGGAACATAAGCATTTAGCTTCACCCGCAATAACATCTGCTGCTAAATATGTGTATATGACCAATAAAATGTGATTTGGTGTGAACGCATACAACTCGTTGCTCCCAGTTTACAAGTAGTTTTTAAAAAGTTCCCCACTTGTTATGAACACAGCATTACCTATCTGATTCAACTCACCAACTAATCACCAAGCCATTGTTAAATTGAATCAGGTGTTTCTGACTTGATAAAAATAAATTGCTTACCCTAGGTACTATTGAAGGTAGGCTAAACCAAGAATATTCCCATCTATGAAACAGATTATGACAAATGGATTTATTTGTCGGATAGACCAACCAGAGCTGGGACGATAAACAGAAAATGATCGACACCAACCACTTATCGCAAGCATTTTACTGATATCGTTCATTACAAGAAATCAAATTTGATCAAATAAGTGGCCTATACTAGAGAAATGTGACAATTTAAATGAAATAAGTTTGCTAATATGGGTGATTGTTAATGGGACAATTGATGGTTCAACCATTAAACTAGTAGTAGTAGTTTAAAGGATATATTTTTAAATGGTGCTGAACATGGTTATAAACTTATCCTGCTATTTATCATTATTGCATCAATTCAGGCAATTTATTGTGATATGTTTTTTTGTCCATATCCCCCAGCTAAGACCAACTACATCACTGATGACATGAGCTCTAGCATGTTGAAATATAATACTTCATATTGAACATGCAATAATGCCTGGATTCTCAATTGCACCATGCAGATATCATAACCATTTGCAATTTATGCCTAAACAGACAACAATGTTAACATTCAGATAAGACAGATGTATCCATATATTTACAGAAGAACTGTTGATTATTATGCATCATTTTATTTTCACAATCAAAGTGTGTTTATAGTATTAGGGCATGAATCTATCACTTTTTATTTGCACCTTCTCTCTTCCATTGTGAAAGATGAACCTATTATAGGATATTGTCTTATACAAAGTGATTTCGTATCATCATGGCAATGAAATCTCATTACAAGCAGACCAACCAGCTTTTCTTTTTTTCTTTCAACAATACCATAATAATGTTAATATGTTGCCAATATGTTTGAGAGCGACGATGATGAAAACTGTATGGAAGTGACTCCATAGACTACCACTGTGGCACAGTCAGTCTTCTACTTTGCGAGCCGGTCTGCAGAATGTCCAGTGGTGCTCCACTGTATTCTCATTGGCTCGCTCGCTCATGTGATGCACTCGAGTGTTCCGGATGGTGAAGCCCTGCTTCATGATGTAATCCATTAGGTGAACCCTGAGGGTCACTTCCTGGTGGTAGTCACACGGTCCAAAAGTGAAGGACACCTGAAAGTCTCTCGTGTCCATCATGTGTTTGTTCCACTTGGTGAAATTTTTGCAGATGCCCTCCAGCAGGGCTTGCACCTTGGTTGTTATGGTGAGCTGTGTGATAATGACAGCCACTGGGTTTGAATACTTGGATAGTTTCCGTGTGCTGGACAGCTCCACCACCTGCTCAAAGATGTCCAGAGGGTAGAGCGGCTTGGGTTCATTGAGGCAATGGATCAACGGTTCGATCAAGTAGAAATCCGCCTCCTTCCTCAGGAGGTCAGTTTCAGTGAAGTCCACAGGGAGTGTGAGCTCGGACGTACGTAGGAAGTTCAGCACGTACCGGAAGAGCGTCCCATCGCGGTCGATGAAGTAGTTTCCCTGGGAGTCCCGCGTTGTGGGAAAATCCCCACGGAACATGGCGCCCAGCATGGAGTCTGGGTACCGCTGCAGGGTTGATAGGGAGGTGGTGTACAGGTGGCCCCCCACATTCAAGGTCACTGGGTTAGTCATCTATAGAGTGAGAAATTGACAAATAATACATTAGCATTGTGGAATTAGACAAGAACATGAATATAGCTATATGAATAAATCAAGAAACAACAGCATCAACGGCAAGATATGATGAACAAAAACATCTGGCAATGCAAACATATATCATTCTAACCACTGTGGTACTGGTCAACATACTCATCTCAGTAGCCACCAACATTACTCTTAATCTGCACTGAATTTTAAGGTAGCCTTGACTTCAAGTTGTCCTGTGTTACATACCCTATGGCCCCAGTCTCCATTCTCCATTTGTAAACAGAAAAGCCCACTTCAAGATCAAACCCAGAAAGGCTGCTGATATGATCAGAAACTTAGTGCAGTATGTCTTGTCTTCAATATCACCTGGGAAAACAAGATAAAAATGTAATCATATTGACACGGGTGTGTTCAGCAAAGTCAGGTGAGTTGGATTGATCAAAGACTGCAAAACAAGCTCCGAACTGCACCTGTCAATTCACGATTTGCTTAAGACTAAACGTCTGTGACGAGTTTATTCATAGAATCAAAGATCATGCTTCACTCAACAAGAGAATCGACTTACATATTGATCAGCTTGAGGTGGGACAAATCCTGAGCAGAGTTATTGTTAGATACCCATCACAGATGCCTTTGAACCTTCGAATTAGCAGGGAATTTATAATGTTGTGATTTTCAGGCATTTCAATGTGTGGACAGACTGAGGCCAATTTAGTGATTTCCCAAAATGAAGCTAAGAATGACAGACTTTGAGCATGAAAATATGTTTTGCAAAGCTAAATAACTACCTACAGTACTGTTGATGTGACCTGTTAGTACAGAGAGAAATGAGAACACAGTAATATACATTGCACCATTAACGCACGTACTACAGTGTGACGCCATTGATGCAGAAAAACACGTCCAGCGCGAGCACGGATGCAGATGCGCATCCCCACATCATCAACTGGCTAGCTGCTAGTAGGCAGCGTAATTGGCAACGTAGACATCAAGAGCAACGATTTGGAGAGTTAGCTAACGATCTATGGCATTGTATTAAACACACTGTATTAAACACTCGTTTGAAATTGCATTGCAAAGGCTTATTTTGACATGCTCGTCTATTGTATTTTGAGACAACCAACGTGCCATTAGCTACTGTTAGCTAGCTAGTTAGCACAAATTACAGCTGTTATATTTAGCTATCTAAAGTGGTCGATAGCATTAAAAAAACATACCTGTATGTGAAAGGTTACCCGTATTATTTCATCGATTCTACATGTTCGTTTAAAAGCTATCTAGACTTATATTTTTGCTCTCATCAATGTTGGCTGCAAGGTGATGAATGGTGTCCGACCACTGTTCCCGATGCCCAGGCTACAGGGTCGTCATTAGTTACCACAGCCACAAAATCATAAACCCCGCCTATTCCTACAATTTATATTCTTAAAATCTGATTTAAAACCTAACTCTTACCGTAACCCTGATCTTAACCACACTGCTAACCTTATGCCTAACCCTGACCTTAAATTAACACCAAAAGCACATTTTGGTTTATGATTTTTTTTCGATATAGCCACTTTGTGGCTTTGGTAAATAGTAAAAACCAGGCTGCAGCAAAACTAGCCAGCTGAACAAATGGACAACCAAATTCTTATGCGGGGTTGACGCTAATTCACGAAAAAGATCTCACTTTTTTCAACATGAATGTGTACGTTTGATCAAATAAACATCAAACACACACACAAATACATATACGGTGACTATATTAAAACAAATTTTGATTTGGTCAAATTAACAACAAACACATACATAAATACATCTACAGTGACTAGATTAAAACACATATTTTGAGTGATGATAGAAAAGAGATGGAAGTATTCTTTATTTTATGCACATAGGCTAGCTACAAACATTCCATCAGCATAGTTTGATGAAAATCAATTCAATTAGACACAGGCAGGGTTTAATAATTTAGTCAAATGTGATCAAACATTGCAGGAAGAGGAAAACAACATATTTGACCAAGATATTACATGGGTGAAAAAAATAACTGAATCTGAAAAATTAAGAGTTTAGAGTAAATAGTTGATCGTTAAACCATTTTTTTTTTACATTTCAAAATAAAATGCTTGACTAAATAATAAAACTTCCATAAAGAATGTATTTCTCAGGAGTGCTTCTTAATGGTTCCGCTGGTGGTACCCAGGGAGATAATAAACTCCATGATGAGTTTGGCTGTCCGGCGAGGCCTCTCCATCACCACAGAGTGGCCACAGTTCTCTAACAGGTCCACCCTGCAACCGGGCAAGGCCTCCGCCACTACCACAGCTCCAGAGACATCCACCACCTGGAGAAGAGAGCAGCTATAAGGTTACACTTATTTATAGCATCCTTTCTTTTTGATACTATTATGAAAACATGGAGGGTTATATGATAATATATGCTATTTAGCAGATGCTTTTATCCAATTTTGACATATGGGTGGTCCTGGAAATTGAACCCACTATCCTGACATTGCAAGAGCCATGCTCTTCCAACTGAGCTACAGAGGACCATGGGAAGGCAGGTAACTGTCAACATCATAGATGCAAAATCCCTCTCCTAATATTGTTTAATTTGGATGCATAAGCCTTCTGGCTTTTGGTGTATTTACCTGGTCCTGTTTGCCCCAAATGACTTGCAAAGGGGCAGTAATCAGCTGCAAATTGTCCTGTAGGGCGTATCTGGAGTTCTCACCCAATATCTCCATGAAAACTGTGGAGAGATTCTAGATTTAGCAAACCTTGTCAAAATGAGCAACCCAACATCTGCGATTATGACCTATGACCTGCGACTATCTTATAATATTTAATGCATTCTTTGTCATAGATATGACAAATATTCATACAGAGAAAAATACCTCAAAACATTTGGCTATGAGACAAAGGAATAGAACAGAGACGCACCTTCTTGATAAAAATCATTGTGTGGAAGCCGAACATCCACCAGTCCTTGAAGAATCTAACATATGAAAGCAAAAAATAACAACAGTCTGATATAATTTTTCTATTTGTAGGCATATGAAAGAGGAACATTAGGTAGGCCTTAATGCTTAACGATTAATATATTTTGAGTTCTGTTCGGTTGTGGTTCAATTCTTTTTATTTATGATTTCAGAGCTTTTACTGCAAATTCTAAAGCCCAAAATAGTGAACATTCAATTGCCAAAACATTGAAAATATTCCATTGTCTCTGTCAGCTCCACATTGGGTAAATATCAATAGAAAATTACTCAGAAATAATTAAATATTTTGGTTGTGTATATTACTTAGTTTTTATTTGATGATTTTATTATTTTTCATTTTCATTCTCAGGCAGTAGCAGCCAGCCAGACAGATCATCTAACGTCATCTCTGTGCTCCCCATTCTATACTGTCTTTAGTCATCCTATTTAGCTAGGCTAGCCTGCCTAAGTATGCTGCAAAGCTGTCTGACAAAATAATTTGACTAGTTCTTCAAAGTAGACAAGGCATACTTTCTCTATCCCTCTCCTCTTTGTGTTGTGTACATTCCTCTCTGTAGTCCGTGTGTATCTAATGAAGCAGGCGTAAAAGTGTATCCGTCTGTCTGAGCCGGATAGAACAGGTGCAATGGATTATGGTCATTTTAGTTCACTAACATGTTTCTGCGCTGAACTAGGTTGAACATTTGCTTAATGAAAACTACAACTCCCTTCAGCCCAGCGTCCCACATAGTTCTTGACTTGATTCTGCTCTCGAATTAATTGATTTCTCTCCAGAGAAACAGCGTGTTGGTATCACCAAAAAACAAACTAAATTAAATTAAAATACTTGAACCGAAATCTGTCAATTAGTTGTTTAATAATTTTTTTAAAATAATTACGAAATGTCAGTTAATCGCTCAGCATTAGAAGGCCTAGGTTATAGCTTTTGCATTTTTTTCTGACTGTTTTCCATTTTATTTGGTTAGTTCTCTTAAAAAGCACCCTCATAGATATGCAATAGACCTATGGTGCTTTGAAAGTGTGAGTGAAGGGTGGCAGTATTGAATTATGTTATCATAGGACTGCCCATAATTCCCTCTGGCCTACACCAATTGGTGGCCGAGGGTTTGCCTTAGGACGCAAAAGGTGCGTCATGAGTCAAGGAGATGGTCTGATGGTTTTAGTGACAACATACCAACCTAGATATGGGGGGAGGTTTTAGTGGGTGAAATATTAGGACAATTGGAGGTTTACACAGTTGCAGCAACAGTATGCTTAACAGTGCAAATATTATGGACACTTAATAATCATGGTGCTTTTTAATGCTAAGTTTACAAACATCGGTTGTGGTAAGTCTAATTGAAACTTGGGTATCATTATGGTAAGTGGGGAAATAAGTACGCAAAAGTTTTAGAACACTTACTCATTCAAGGATTTCTATTTATTTGTACTATTTTCTACATTCTAGAATAATAGCAAAGACATCAAAACTATGAAATAACACATATGGAATCATGTAGTAACCAAAAAAGTGTTAAACAAATAAAAATATATTTGAGATTTGAGATTCTTCAAATAGCCACCCTTTTCCTTGATGACAGCTTTGCACACTCTTGGCATTCTCTCAACCAGCTTCATGAGGTATCAAATCAAATCAAATTGTATTACACATGATTAGCAGATGTTAATGCGAGTGTAGCAAAATGCTTGTGCTTCTAGTTCCGACCATGCAGTAATATCTAACAAGTAATCTAACAATTTCACAACAACTACTTTACACACAAGTGTAAAGGAATTAATAAGAATATGTACATATAAATATATGGATGAGCGATGGCCGAACGGCATAGGCAGGATGCAGTAGTTGGTATAGAGTACAGTATATACATATGAGATGAGTAATGTAGGGTATGTGAACATTATATAAAGTGGCATTGTTTAAAGGGACTAGTGATACAGTTATTACATCCAATTTTTTATTATTAAAGTGGCTAGAGATTTGAGTCAGTATGTTGGCAGCAGCCACTCAATGTTAGTGATGGCTGTTTAACAGTCTGATTGACTGACCAACATGTCTTAAAGTAATGATTTACTGTCGTTTCTCTTTGCTTATTTGAGCTGTTGCCGCCATAATATGGACTCGGTCTTTTACCAAATAGGGCTATCTTCTGTATACCACCCCTACCTTGTCACAACACAACTGATTGGCCCTGGGGTGGTTAGAGCGTTGGACTAGTAACCGGAAGGTTGCAAGTTCAAACCCCTGAGCTGACACGGTACAAATCTGTCGTTCTGCCCCTGAACAGGCAGTTAACCCACTGTTCCCAGGCCGTCATTGAAAATAAGAATTTGTTCTTAACTGACTTGCCTGGTTAAATAAAGGTAAAATGAAGAAAAAAAACACATTAAGAAGGAAAGAAATTCAACAAATTAACTTTTAACAAGGTACACCTGTTAATTAAAATGCATTCCAGGTGACTACCTCATGAAGCTGGTTGAGATAAATAAGTACAAATGTACCTTTATTTGACTAGGCAAGTCAGTTAAGATAAAATGCTTATTTAACAATGACAGCCTTCCCCGGCCAAACCATCCCCTAACCCCCCTTAGACTGCTGCGCCACCCGGGAATGCCAAGAGTGCACAACACTGTCATCAAGGAAAATGGTAGGGGAGGGGTAAAAAAATATATATCTTTTTTAATAAAGTAGGCCTAGACCTATGGATCAGTCTGATTACTCCACCTGTTGAGGGATCTTAAAGCGGACATGGGAGCAAAGCCTGAGCATATCCTCCATCTCCTCTGGTGTGGACGGAATCAGTGGGATGCTCAGAGTGTAATGGCTGTGCTCAAGGTCCTGCAGATGATTGTCAAATTTTGTCTCACAGGGGTATCGTATACCTAGGGGGTGAAGACGTATTGATACTTTTTTTCTGATCAGTGACGGATTTTTTCCCTGAATCTCTCTCTCTCTCTCTCACTCTCACTCACTCACTCACTCACTCACTCACTCACTCACTCACACACACTCACACACTCACACACACACACACAGTGATATCGCAATATTGTGATAATGTGTGACTGACCTGCTGGACAGATAAGGGTGATGCTACAGATTTCGGAGGGGAAGCTGGCTGCGTACACTCCTGCCACATTGCCCCCCATGGAGGTCCCGACCAGATGGAAGGGCTTCCTGTTCAGTCGAACATTCTCCACAAACTGCATAAGGAGTACAACATAGAAACTCTGATGTTACGACACGTGGTTATTGTGACATAACTTAAGACAACTCTTCTTGTCCCCATTCGTGGTCACCAATGCAATCTTTGATGATCTTTCATGCTGTGTATTGGGTGAGCATATGTTGTTCCGATGTGGTGACAGGACCAAGACCCACCTGATGAATCCTCTTGACCTGGCCCTGGATGGAGTAGTCCTCTGAGTTGGTACGAGTGGTTCCCTCATGGCCAGGCATATCCACGCACAGTATGTGCAGGTGTTTGGGTAGATACTGCATGCCATAGATACATGTCACAAAACTTGATATTTACCCTTTTATGGGAATCAACTATACACGCTAATACTTACTATTACAGTAGTAAAGATAAACCTACATTTGTCCACAACTTCTTTACCAGCCCACATCATACTAGGTGATTTATGGATTATGTTACCTTGACCATAGTGAGCCATGTGTCTTTGTGAGCAGAGAAACCATGTAGCATGAGGATGGATGGTCTGAACCCCGGCTTCCCTCTGTAAGAGTAACAGAAGCGGTATCCCCCACAGTCTGCATAGCGCACCTGTAGACCCAGGGTCCTCCTCCAGTACCTATTGAGGAATTGATAAATACTGTTTCTCTTTCGCTCTGAGTCTCTCTCTGCAACATGTAGAGAGAGATGAGTGTTCTGCTCTTTTACTGTTTCTATTTTGGATTTCCCTTTTAGCAAGAGCAAGAATGTCTTTAGAGCGTTGTTATGGCTCATGCTGCATGTTGCACCTGAGCAGGAAAAAGAGACGTGAATCTGACTTTGGTGTAGCACAGGATGTGGTTATAGGGGGACTGAAGGCTAGAATCAAGCTTTTCTACTATTATAGTGCAGTTTATTCAGTGGTGGGTGGGATCTCTTTTATGCAGATGTCTAAAGGAGGTGAAAAGGGTACAAAAAACAATCTCTCCCTTTAGCAACCTTCCTTTCTAATCCATAAAACTGTCTATAAGAATTCGACACCACACAAGAGGAGTGAAATACGGCACTATACCTTACCAGTAATAAATTTTGATGAGGGCTGAGGGCCAGAGGATAAAAGAGGCCACAAAAGACAGAATAGGAATGGCCAACGTTGCACCAGCAAGGACCAACAAGTTCACCATATCTAAATCCGCGGCCATGGCTCCCCTGTTCGAAATCAACACAAACGCTGTTATACACATTATGCCTACTGTATAGGTATGGGTTAGTACAAGTAGTTCTGATTTGACCTTCCTGGGGGGAGGGGGGTAAAATGTCAGGGGAGGGACATGGGACAATATGTAGTAGGCCTAATCAATTTAATCCTACTAAAATGGCTATACATTGTGTAATAAATGAAGAAAGAAACTTACTTGATATGGTGATTTTTATTCTCTTTGAATAACTGTCATGGGTCGGTTTAGTATGGGAATCTACCAGAAGAGCTCAATCAGCTTCGTTGATCTGTCTGTCTAACGACCCAGTTGACCCAGATGTGAGATGCGTGGAAATTATTTGCCTGGTTATCTTCTCTTGAATGTTGATAAGTTTAACTGGAATTGAGTACGTTAACGGCAGACAGTCCTACTAGTCACTGGTTTATAGAGAACTCCTATTGATCTGTCTCTAAATAATTGTGTCAATTTTTTAAAGGGGACGTACACGTTTCCCTCTGTGATGTATTACAGTTCAAAGATGCCATGTTCATGACCTTTATTGCTTCACATTAGGGAAATCATTTGCTTTGTTGTAGTTGCATGTTTCACTTAATTTTTTACAATATGACTATGACAATATGACCAAATGTTTCTATTTGCAAGTAAATTCACATTATTCCAAATTACACATAATTCATAGAATCAGTCAATCTTTATCCTTTTAACCCTATTCTTAACGGGCTGGTAGAGTATGTTGTCAGTGAACACAAATCTTCATTTGAACTTGATTGGTTAACTCCCCCAGCCCTCCTGCACCAATTTCCATCATTTGTATCCTTATGTGTTGCTGCAGTTCAGTGTTTGCAAATTGCCATTAGAATTGCCATTCTAATGTGGTATTTCTAATCACCATCTTTTGACTTCTCAACCACCTGGTAGAGCTCTGTATGTTTTTCCAGAAGAGACAGTGTAAAGGAGAAACTGGGAGTCAAGAAGCAGGAGGTGAGTTTAATAATACAAGAAACAGAACGATACAAAACAGAAGTTGCGCCTGGACATGAAACACAACCAATACTGCCTGGGGAATGGAGCCAAGGGAGTGACAGATATAGGGGAGGTAATCAGTGTAGTGAGTCCAGGTGTGCCTCATAATGAGGCGCAGGTGCGCGTAATGATGATGCCAGGCATGTGTAATGGTGATTGCCAGAACCAGTGGTTAGTAAACTGCCCAAGTCGAGAGCTGGTGAGGGGGAGTAGACATGACAGACATTTAAAGGGTTAAACATTCAGTTAAATGTGTATATAGTCTGAGTGATGTAATTTATGCAATACAAAGCAAACTAAGTCCATTCAAAGTGTTGAAATAAAATATTTAATGTAAATAAACAAGTGTTTATAGTTTTTTTTACAGTATAAAAACATCTATTGACTAAGAACTCTAGTTGCCCAAATATAACAGAAGAGTGCAATGATTGCTTTACATCCAAGAATCAGATTCAGAAGGATATGCACCATTTTTTCTCTCCATGATAAGTATTACAATTAATTGCTGTAAAAGAAGTGCTTTCATGCACTCCATTTCCCAAACTCCTCCACTCTCCCCCTCTCCTTATAATCTTTTGGCCCTGGGATTTATGTTGTCTAGCCACAGAATGAGACACCTTTATGAGGTGTCAGGAGTTCACCTAGGGGTCATGATAGGGGCTGTACCAAATGTTTGATGTATTATAATAATTGATTATGCTTATAGAAGGGGAGGGCTTATAAGACCCTGCCCTCCTTACATTTATAGGGTCCTAGACTACAGATTAATAATAAATATATATTCATTATAGAGGTTTAGTATTGTTCCACAGTTGTTTTCTGGTCTCTCTGCCTCTTATAAAAGAGACCCCTCTGAGAAATGTGTGACAGACAGAACTCTGCAGGGGAGTGTAGGAGATGTCATGACTGAACTGACCAGGTCAGGTTACAGGAGACCACAATCCTACAGATTATCTCTCAACCCCAACAGAGGAGGAGAGATCTAGGGGTCTAAAGATGTGGGGGGTTTTATGACCCCTCACGCCCCTGGTAAATCTCAGGCCACACACAAATTCCTTTGTTCTGTTATTATGGAGAACCAGCCTCAGAACATTAAACATGAAATAAAGGGACTTTGGAACAATGGTTTCCGTCAGCCACAATGGTGGTCATGACGATAGATGGAATATGAAAATATGTCATTTTTGTTTTGTTATTAAAGGTTAATAGATGACGTTATTACGAAAACATTGTAATGTGAAGAGTTTTCCTAGTATATGTTTGATGTTTATACATTGTACATTGTATGGAAAATATCCAAATCAAAGAGAATGTTTTGGGGAAGATGAAATGTTAACTTAGTTGTGTAAAATTGGATTTGAATAAAATCTAGACCTTACCTCATTAACTTGGTACGCCCAGAAAACTGTCCTAAAGGCGGTTACGCCCACTTCTGACCCAAGGGTATAAAACCTGTGAGTATAGAATTTACATGAAGACTACGTGACCCAAGCTGCAGCAAGGTCTAAAAAGTAAACGAACCCAGAACGCAACGCAAGGTTGAGGACAAAAAAATATTTTTCGACCCAAGCTACGGATGAGGGTGAATTCAAGTCGAACCACCTAGCCTCCATCTCCCATCGAATCGTGGTATCTAAAGGGTTTCATTCCTATGCTGTGAGCTCTGAGCTACAGAGCCGTCTGTCCTCAGAAGACCCCTTCCAGAGCAAAGGGTGAGGGAACAGACTCCTACGCCAAAAGGACACTGACATCGGGAGAACGACCAGAGAGGTGCACCGGAGCCTGGACGGCCCACGCAGAGAATCCTCGGCGATCATCCCCACGTAATTACATCATTATATTCTGACCCATAAGAGCGGCAGTTTGGGGCAAGGCTAGGGTTACAATAGCATAGCTGACAAATTCATTCAAATGTATATTCCTCGTGTACTTTTTTTTTTCTCTCTCTTTTGAAATCCCCATTGTGGGTAACACGCACCATAGTGTGCTGGCCCATTATACTAAGTTCTAATCAATAGCCTATAATGTGTTTTGTCTTTGTGTATCTTTTATCATTTTAGCTTTTTGGTAAATGAATATTCAACTAAGATTGGTGTGGTACGAACTCATTGGTGAGACCCGAAGCGGTGCAGATTCACGAGCTATACAACGTTCAGAACGAGATTGGTAGAGGCAACTGGTTAATTAGCGGCTGTTGTAAAATCGATATTCTGAAATTTTTTGAGTTAATTTGGGAAATAGAAAGTCAATAAAAACTAGTTTCCCATGGTGCCCCAGGTTAATGAGTTAACAATTGCTTCAGCCTCCTGAGGTTGAAAAGGCGCTGTTGTGCTTTCTCCCCACACTGTCTGTGTGTGTGGACCATTTCAGTTTGTCTGTGATGTGTACGGCGAGGAACTTAACTCTCCACCTCTCTCCACAGCTGTCCCTTCGATGTGGATAGTGGGGTGCTCCCTCATCTGTTTCCTGAAGTCCACGATCATCTCCTTTGTTTTGTTGACGTTGAGTTAGAAGTTGTTTTCCTGACACCACACTCCGAGTGCCCACAACTGTTGTGTCGTCTGCAAACTTGATTGAGTTGGAGGCGCACATGGCCACGCAGTCATGGGTGAACAGGGAGTACAGGAGAGGGCTGAGAACGCACCCTTGTGGGGCCCCAGTGTTAAGGGTCAGCGAAGTGGAGATGTTGTTTCTTACATTCACCACCCGGGGGCGGCCCATTAGAAAGTCCAGGACCCATTTGCACAGGGCGGGGTTGAGACCCAGGGTCTCCAGCTTGATGATGAGCTTGGAGGGTACTATGGTGTTGAATGCTGAACTGCAGTCAATGAACAGCATTCTTGCATCATCTGTGGACCTGTTGGGCGGTATGCAAACTGAAGTGGGTCTAGGGTGGCAGGTAAGGTGGAGGTGATATGATCCTTGACTAGTCTCTCAAAGCACTTCATGATGACAGAAGTGAGTACTATGGGGCGGTAGTCCTTTAGTTCAGCTATTGTTGCCTTGGGTACCGGAACAATAGTGGCCATCTTGAAGCATGTGGTGACAGCAGACTGGGATAGGGATTGATTGAAAATGGTCCGTAAACACACCAGCCAGCTGGTGTTATTCTCTCACCAAGAAAAAAAGCTTAGGCTACTTCCCCAGATGCTACTCATACGTTTATGAAAACTGTTTCTCACAATAGTTGGATGTATCTTTTCACATACATTCCCGGACCATACAATCTTGATTTGATGATTTGAACGCTTCCTTATCAGACAGCTGCAAGCTTGTTTTTGTCTCAGACATGCTTATCTTCTCTAGTCCATGTTCAATGTCATTCATATTTTACACACGGCCTACCCACCTTTCTGAATTGACCAATCAAGTAGCATCTTATGTCAAATGATGGAGGAGCTTTTATGGCCTCAACTAAAAATTATACAGTGCCTTGCGAAAGTATTCGCCCCCCTTGAACTTTGCGACCTTTTACCACATTTCAGGCTTCAAACATAAAGATATAAAACTGTATTTTTTTGTGAAGAATCAACAACAAGTGGGACACAATCATGAAGTGGAACGACATTTATTGGATATTTCAAATTTTTTAACAAATCAAAAACTGAAAAATTGGGCGTGCAAAATTATTCAGCCCCCTTAAGTTAATACTTTGTAGCGCCACCTTTTGCTGCGATTACAGCTGTAAGTCGCTTGGGGTATGTCTCTATCAGTTTTGCACATCGAGAGACTGACATTTTTTCTCATTCCTCCTTGCAAAACAGCTTGAGCTCAGTGAGGTTGGATGGAGAGCATTTGTGAACAGCAGTTTTCAGTTCTTTCCACAGATTCTCGATTGGATTCAGGTCTGGACTTTGACTTGGCCATTCTAACACCTAGATATGTTTATTTTTGAACCATTCCATTGTAGATTTTGCTTTATGTTTTGGATCATTGTCTTGTTGGAAGACAAATCTCCGTCCCAGTCTCAGGTCTTTTGCAGACTCCATCAGGTTTTCTTCCAGAATGGTCCTGTATTTGGCTCCATCCATCTTCCTATCAATTTTATCCATCTTCCCTGTCCCTGCTGAAGAAAAGCAGGCCCAAACCATGATGCTGCCACCACCATGTTTGACAGTGGGGATGGTGTGTTCAGGGTGATGAGCTGTGTTGCTTTTACGCCAAACATTACGTTTTGCATTGTTGCCAAAAAGTTCAATTTTGGTTTCATCTGACCAGAGCACCTTCTTCCACATGTTTGGTGTGTCTCCCAGGTGGCTTGTGGCAAACTTTAAACAACACTTTTTATGGATATCTTTAAGAAATGGCTTTCTTCTTGCCACTCTTCCATAAAGGCCAGATTTGTGCAATATACGACTGATTGTTGTCCTATGGACAGAGTCTCCCACCTCAGCTGTAGATCTCTGCAGTTCATCCAGAGTGATCATGGGCCTCTTGGCTGCATCTCTGATCAGTCTTCTCCTTGTATGAGCTGAAAGTTTAGAGGGACGGCCAGGTCTTGGTAGATTTGGGTCTGATAGGTCTGATACTCCTTCCATTTCAATATTATCGCTTACACAGTGCTCCTTGGGATGTTTAAAGCTTGGGAAATCTTTTTGTATCCAAATCCGGCTTTAAACTTCTTCACAACAGTATCTCGGACCTGCCTGGTGTGTTCCTTGTTCTTCATGATGCTCTCTGCGCTTTTAACGGACCTCTGAGACTAGCACAGTGCAGGTGCATTTATACGGAGACTTGATTACACACAGGTGGATTGTATATATCATCATGAGTCATTTAGGTCAACTTTGGATCATTCAGAGATCCTCACTGAACTTCTGGAGAGAGTTTGCTGCACTGAAAGTAAAGGGGCTGAATAATTTTGCACGCCCAATTTTTCAGTTTTTGATTTGTTAAAAAAGTTGGAAATATCCAATAAATGTAGTTCCACTTCATGATTGTGTCCCACTTGTTGTTGATTCTTCACAAAAAAATACAGTTTTATATCTTTATGTTTGAAGCCTGAAATGTGGCAAAAGGTCGCAAAGTTCAAGGGGGCCGAATACTTTCGCAAGGCACTGTAGGTACAATATGTCATTGCCGTTTCTGTGTTTATTCTTCCAATGCACCTTATGGTATGAAAGTTTAAGTTAAGTTCCGATTGTTTTCCCCACCATTCTTTCATTAGTGTTTAAAACTTACAATGACTAATTATTGTGTAATACAATGTTAAAACCATGTATTAGAAAAGCTACGTTTTACTGCAGTCTTTGCTGTTGAGCCTATTTTAGCAGGGAGTCATCCTGAGACAAAAGGTCTCTTTTACAGATGAGCTCTAATAATAAAAACATATACATTAATACAATATGAAAAGCAAAGCAGATTAAAAAAACAGTGAAAGAAAAACAAAGACCGGGTATGGTAACGAAGTTATTAATGAATGACATTAGGTAAAGTTTTCGTACGAGAATTCAAAAGAACCTACATTCAAATACAGAATGCATCGATGTGTACCGAACCCATCAGCCGTTATAAAGTGTAGTGCGTTTAGATAAAATGCATCATTTTGTAAATGCATCAAACACTTGTGGCCTTCATGTGCAAGCTTCAAATAAACAACCTGTCAATCATTTTTTATTTCACGAGGCAAGTCAGTTAAGAACAAATTCTTATTTACAATGACGGCCTAGGAACAGTGGGTTAACTGTCTTGTTCAGGGTCAGAACGACAGATTTACCTTGTCAGTTCGGGATTCAATCTAGCAACCTTTTGGTTACTGGCCCAATGCTCTAACCACTAGGCTACCTGAGAGGTTGGTTTAATTATTTACTGTACTGTCTACTTAATTATTTTGACCTTACATTCATGTGAAGTAATCGGACTTGGTTTAGTCAATTAGAAGCCTGGTTAAGTTTTTGGGCCAATTACGTGAACTCTAGGTTTGCTGTTGCAAGGAACTTTTTGGGGCTCTGGGACTCCTGCCTCTGCTCAAGCTGTGAGGAGAAGATAACACTATTGTTGTTGAGCTTAAACTTTTACATAGAGATTTCGAATTGCATTTAGCAAAAAAACTGTTTCTTAGTCTTATATTTTTATTTCGTTATATTGTGATTGATTGTGTGACTCATAATTTAGATTTACTAGTATCCAAGTCAAATTGTATTCCGTGTGTGGTTGTATTTTCCTTGAGTCACTTTCATATTGCATGGGAGAACTTTCTGGAAACAGTAATCTATGATTTAAGTATATACATTATATATATTAGTAATATAACTAGTGTCTTGTTTTTTCCCCCTAACGACTACATTTTGTTAATTTACTTATATTATTCCCATGCTGATTCATCCAAGCCTGTGGTGAGAGGGTAACACTTGCATGATCAAGGAAGTCAAAAACTGAGAGCTACAGTACAGTCTGTAAAAGGAGATATTTGATCTCCATCCCCATCTTTAGCTCCATGTAGGCTCACCAGCTTTACTGCAGTCCACATTGAAGATATTTCTCCTTCCCATACAGGCTTCACTCAGACCTGGCCCACTACTGACAACCTTACAGGTATCAGACTGGAAGGAGGACCATAGAGAGGACGCAAAATAGCCATTGATTACTCTTCCTCATCAGATGACCTGTGATGGGTGATCAAATGTTACGATATGATCCGTATGTAGTTTGTGCGCCTAATTTCCCCCTCTAAATGAGATATGGAAAGAGGAGACAGTAAACCTCCATAAAATAATAGGACTGATTGATACCTTTGGTCTGTCCCCAACCCTGTTGCATCATCTCCAGCAGAGCCATACACTGGCACCAGGTAAGGACTGTGAATGACGAGCACTCTGAATGTGTCAGATGTCAACAGTCTTTAGTCATTGTTTCAGGCTTGTTTTCTGAAAAATGAAGAAGAATGAGATCATTCTTTCACTTTCAGTGGACTGTAGAAAGAAGCAGAGCTGGTTTGAGCGCGTGACCGATTGCGCGCCCTTCGTTATTTTTCCTAGCGATTGAAAACGCTATTGTCCGTTTGAAATATTATCGATTTAGACAATAGACAACCTGAGGATTAATTATAAGCATCGTTTGACATGTTGACCAACTTTTCCGATACTATTAGGATGTATTCATCTGCATGTCCTCCTCATGCCTTTTGCACACAATGTATATAGACTCTTTTTTTTCTACTGTGTTAATTGTTTACTCCATGTGTAACTCTGTGTTGTCTGTTCACACTGCTATGCTTTTATCTTGGCCAGGTCGCAGTTGCAAATGAGAACTTGTTCTACCTGTTTAAATAAAAGGTGAAATAAATAAATAAAAATGAATAAAAATGTCGTGACTGCCTTTGAGCCGGTGGATTACTGAACAAAACGCGCCAACCAAACTGAGTTTTTGGGACATAAAGAGTGACCTTATCGAACAAAACATTTATTGTGTAGCTGGGACTCTTGTGACTGCAAGCAACCATATGAAGATCTTCAAAGGTAAGTGATTCATTTTATCGCCATTTCTGACTTTTGTAATTCCTTTACATACTTGAAGGGCACTTTTCGGCATTTGCTGTATGATCGATGAGAATCTCCATATTGCAAATGTACGGTCCCTTACTAGACGTCCGCAAATATTTCCAAAATTCGCTGGCGGCGGCGGCGGGCCGTGCACCCGGGCCAGATCTTCCGGGAAGTCATCGAACGAAGTCTCTCAATCGGTCTCTCAATCGGTTTCCGTTTCATAAAAATGTTCAAATTTATAATGTTTCCGCTTTCCCAGTCAATTCCACCAGATAGCGAATGGAATCTTATTGCAAATGTGCAAAACATCACCAATCACGACATGGCCATTTCTCCTAAACGGAAGAGGCTTCGAAGACGAAACTTGGTGAGCATAGGTTTGGACTAATGGGCTGTTTGCCCAGAAACAATATGGCGTCGAGGCCTCAACGCTTTTTGAGTTAAGGCCATTTTTCAGGGATTAAAAGGTCAAAACGAAAAGAGAGCGCTAATTTGTCCACTCCACGTCAAAGTACATGAACATACGGTGTCAGGAAAAAAGATCAAGCCATTTATCTATCGTAATTTAGGAGAAATCTTACAATTGGTGATGGTCAAAGAAAATGTTTGTTTTTTTCAAAAAAGTTAGATCCAGTTGCGGCGTGTTCAGACGAATCCATTAAGGCGGGTTCGGAGCTCTGCGAGATTTGTGATTTTCTGAAATCACACACACTCATTCAACCCTCTGTAAATCAGTCAGTTCTTAACGTAAATACTTAAAATTCAAAATCTTGTGCTCACTTTCAGCTTCCTGTGTCAACTGGAAGTGCTTTAACCTCTCTGGTACAAGTGGGACGCTAGCGACAAATTCAAAACAGAAATCCCATAATTAAAATTCCTCAAACAAACAAGTATGCTACACCATTTTAAAGAGAAACTTCTTGTAAATCCAACCACAGTGTCCAATTTCAAAAAGGCTTTACGGTGAAAGCACACCAAACGATTATGTTAGGTCAGCAAGGAGAAACAAGAAAGGCGGGCTCCCGATCACGCGCTTGGCTCATGTCTGGAAATTTCCACTGTCCACTCATTGAACGTGCTGTATCTCCCTCATTTTTCAGATTAAAAGCCTGAAACAATGCCTAAAGACTGACCAAATGTAGAGGAAGCCACAGAGATCATGAACTGGGTCCTTAGTCTTGGTATGGTGGCTAGGCTTTCAATGGAAAACAGCCTTTCAAAATAATAGTACTTCCTGGTTGGATTTTCCTCAGGTTTTCACCTGCCATATCAGTTCTGTTATTCTCAGACATTATTTTAACAGTTTTGGAAACTTGTGGTTTCTATCCAAATCTACTAATTATATGCATATCCTAGCTTATGGGCCTGAGTAGCAGGCAGTTTAATTTGGGCACGCTTTTCATCCGGAGGTGAAAATACTGACCCCTACCCAAGAGAGGTTAAATTGGGGTCACATAGGCTGTTTTGATGAGTTAGAAAGGTCACATCTTTCCAAAACTTAATGAGTGACTAGTCACATCTATCGAAAGCCTAGAATCATGCTAATCCAACGGCGAAATAATACAATGCGATTATCCGAGGATAGAGCCCCATAAAAAAACAACTATTTCAACCAGCACAGGCGTAACAAAATCACAAACTGCATTAAAATTAATTGTTTACCTTTGACGATCTTCGTCTGTTTGCAATCCCAATGCTCATTGTTACACAATGAATGATCTTTTGTTTGATAAAATCCTTTTTTATAGCCTAACACAAAACATTTTGTGAACCGCTTGTGTCGTGAATTCTGTCTCATTCCATTTGACGACACATTCCAGGTAAATACCCACACAGAACGACTTTTCCAGTCATGTTTGGTTTCATTGCAATCAACTGGTTTGTTTGTAACACAACCAAACCTGATGGGCCAATGAAATGTGAGATGCGTGTGTCTGTCGCCCCACCCCAACCCACATGAAATAGCCTATTTGAGACTGTTGAGGGGAGGGCAGGCCCACAACAATGGCCAAAGTGAAATGGAGACAGTAGATACAGTTGGTCTGTTGTAATAAAATAAAGACAGTAGATCTAGCTGGTCTTTCATAATATAATAGGGACAGTAGATCTAGCTGAAATGTCATAATATAAAAAGAGACAGATCTAGCAGGTCTATAATAATATATTCAACCTTATGTTCCCTGTACTCACATATATATATGTTTATTATACCTGTTTATATAGGGCTCATATGTGAAACTATTCTAACTGAACATTTTCTTTCACAGTGACACTGACTCCGAATGGGAGCCCCCAGTGGTTCATCCAGCTCCTGCCACAAGTGGTGTTCATCTGCCCAAATTTATTTCTGCAGGCATGGATGTGCCTCAAGGCCAAAAGGGCACAGCATGGAGGCGTCGCTGTGTTCTTTGCAAAATTAAGTCCCCCATCACCTGCGCCACATGCTTGGTGACCCTCTGCTTTACAGCAGAAAGAGTACTGCTATGGCACCTGGCATCAGCAGCACAGTATTGTGTAGAGGTTTGGCAAAGTGGGTGGGGTTATATCCGTCCTGTTTGGCCCTGTCCGGGCTCTCATCGGATGGGGCCACAATGTCTCCTGACCCCTCCTGTCTCAGCCTCCAGTATTTATGCTGCAGTGGTTTATTGGTCGGGGGGCTAGGGTTAGTTTGTTATATCTGGAGTACTTCTTCCGTCTTATCCGGTGTCCTGTGTGAAGTATGCTCTCTCTAATTCGCTCTCTCTCTCTCGGAGGACCAGAGCCCTAGGACCATGCGTCAGGACTACCTGGCATGATGACTCCTTGCTCTCCCCAGTCCACCTGGCCTTGCTGCTGTTTCCGTTTCAACTGTTCTGCCTGCGGCTATGGAACCCTAAACTGTTCATATTTACTAGAGGTGCTGTCCTGTTGCATCCTCTACAACTACTGTGATTATTATTATTTGACCCTGCTGGTCATTTATGAATGTTTGAAAATCTTGGCCATGTTCTGTTATATTCTCCACCCGGCACAGCCAGAAGAGAACTGGGCACCCCTCATAGCCTGGTTCCTCTCTAGGTTTCGGCCTTTCTAGGGAGTTTGGCCTAGCCACCGTGCTTCTACACCTGCATTGCTTGCGGTTTGGGGTTTTAGGCTGGGTTTCTGTATAGCACTTTGAGATATTAGCTGATGTACTAAGGGTTATATAAATACATTTGATTTGATAGAGGACTGAGGATCTTCCAAATATTGAAAGTGTGTAAATAGTTACCCATGTTATTTGGTAAATGTATATATATTTTTTCTCCATTTATTTTCCTCCATTTTGGCGGGGGGGGGGGACCTTCACCAATTTGGCCACTTGGGTACATTTGGGCTACTTGTGTGGGACACCTGTGTGCCTTCATGATAAATGTCATGTAGCATACTCATTTTGGAAGTTATCATTCTGAAACTCTACACAAGTACTGTTGCCCTCTTGTGTTTTTCACTGAAATTGTCCCCATCATCCTATCTGAATGTTTGTTTTATCTTGTTCATTTTAAAGATGATACAACAATAAAAAGAAAAAACGTATGATTTTTTTCATTGTATTATCTAAACCAGATCTATTGTGTTATATTCTCCTACATTCAATTCATATTTACACAAACTTCAGAGTGTTTTCTTTCAAATGGTACCAAGAATATGCATATCCTTGCTTCTGGGCCAACTAAATTGTTAGTTAGATTACTTGTTGGTTATTACTGCATTGTCGGAACTAGAAGCACAAGCATTTCGCTACACTCGCATTAACATCTGCTAACCATGTGTATGTGACAAATCAAATTTGATTTGATTTGAGTTAGAGTTGGGTGTGTCTTCAGGTGGAAATTTTTAAAAGTAGGGGGGGGGGGATAGTAGCTCTAAGAGGCTTAGTGAAAAGGTGTTTACATCAAACAGTTTGCAATGACTTCTCTCCCTGTAGGAATACATTGCTCCCCTAAAATCAACCTGAAGCCTATGTGGGTTATGAATGCCTTATGAACCTGTCTTCGATGGCAATTCATGTGGCCACTATGAGGTCTACCTGTGTTGATTCTAAGCTTCCTGGAGCAACCGGAAGTGGTTAAATTCACCCTAAAGTTGTTTTGATCTACCCAACCAACAGTTTGTGGAAACACTGCATTCAACACTGTGTAAATCAGTCAATTCTTAACATAAAGACGTAAAACTCAGGATTCTGTAAAAGCCTACCCCAATGAGGATGTGTTTACTTTCAACTTCCTGTGCCAACCGGGAAGTGCCTTAAATTGGGGTCATAGGGGCTGTTTCGAAGGGTTAAAAAGGTCAGATGTTTCCAAAACTTCATGTGTAATTAGGCAACCCTCGAACTGTAAAATCAGTCATTTCTCCCAACTGATGTCAAAGAAATAAACTCACACAGGAAGGATGGAGTGACACAGTGTGGGGCTTAGAGACAGAGCCTGCAATAGTTACCTTTGTTCGAACTATCAAAGAACCGTCAGACTAGAGCTCTGAAACTTTAGAAACCTGTTCTAGAGCTCAAGTCGATAGTGCACGGTGAGTTGTGGCTCTAGATGGTTCTCAGACCGAGAAACAGCCTCGTACATTTGCAATAATTCAATTCATTTTGACCATCACGAAAATGATGACATTCAGAAAAGTCGCAAGACTAGGTGCATTGAAACCGCCTCAGCCCATAGAGACGGACCCTAACGTTTGTCCAATAGCTCATTCAAGGACCCCGTAGCAACACACGGGGGGAAAAATGATTTTCAGCACCAATTAAGGTCGCTGCTCGGGCTCCAAATGACCTATCGAGCCGTAACTTGGGTTTCAGGGTCGCCTCAGCTAGGCCTACACAATGTCAATGCTGGACCCGCAGCTAGAACGTAACTATGTGTTTTATGTTTTTATTGTGGTTTAAACTGAAGGTGCTGTGAATTTTGGGCCTGCTCTGAAATATGTGATAGTTGGCTTCTAAACGAGTTGGAAAAAGTGGGTGTGGTGTCAATATGATATCTAATTGACTGATGGACGGTGACTTGCTGGCTGATTTGTCCATTTGCAATGTTTAAACAATGATAGACCATCACCAAATTGACATGAAATCAACACAACGAGCGATGGAGAGGAACCACTAGCACTGCCCGGCCATCATGCTCGGCCAGTCAATTTTGCATTTCTGCAGTATTTTTGAGCATGTCAAATTCGTGATGGTAAATGCCCATTGAAACATATTGCAAATGGACAACCGTGCACCTGGTGATTGAAATGGGTTACCAGGAGCACATTTCAAAAAAAATGTTTTAATGCCTTTAGTTGGGAGCAAGGGGTCTACGGTTGGGTAGGGATGGCCACCCGTGCCCATCCAATAGGGGACGCACCTGGTCATTTTGGACGTAAAAAAAAAAAAAATCAGTTCCACTTCTCCCATGACAAATAGACCATCTTGGTTGATTCATGAATTAACATAGTGCTATATATCATTTGGGCAGTATAAATGCCATTTGAACATGGTACACTGAATTTTGGGTTTGGAAACCGACTTCCTATGATCGTACATGGCAAATGGACATAACATCCTGATTTGGCATTTTCCATACTTTCACATTGCATTTGGACATTTATCGCATTTGGCAATGATTCACAGATTTTTGACTTCCTATGAAATCATATGCCTTACTAGCAATGACAAGTAAAACAATGACGGTAAAGTGACAAAAGTATGTTCATACAAATCTTATACATATGTATAGTTGACAAAAAAAATACTAATTTCAAAAAACGGTCCAGAAAGCACATTAAGGGGGTGATACATTTTGGAAAGAAATGTCAAATGTTCAAAATTTGACCCTTGGGTCTTGACTTGATGTGCATTTGCAATATGAACATTTACTGTGAGCACGCTCGCCATCTATTGGATTAGGTTAATCCCATACACGTTGCTGACACTGGCGATAGTTGCAGATCCCTGGAAGTGGGTTTTGCTTTCTCTGACATAGCCACGGTCACCTCTGCTGTAAATGGACTCCCTGGTCAATACATAAGACATACACAAAAGTATGTTGACACACCTTCAAATGAGTGGAATCGGCTACTTCAGACAAACATTGGCTGTAGAATGGCCTTACTGAAGAGCTCAGTGACTTTCTAAGCGGCACCGTCATAGGATGCCACCTTTCCAACAAGTCAGTTCAGCATCAGCACAACTGTTCATCGGGAACTTCATGAAATGGGTTTCCATGGCTAAGCAGCCACACACAAGCCTAAGATCACCCTACGCAATGCCAAGCGTCGGCTGGAGTGGTGTAAAGCTTCCCGCCATTGGAATATGGAACACTGTTTTTCATGGTTCGGGCTAGGCCCCTTAGTTCCAGTTTAGGGAAATATTAATGCTACAGTATTCAATGACATTCTAGATGATTTTGTGCTTCCAACTTTGTGGAAAGAGTTTGGGAAAGGCTCTTTCCTGTTTCAGCATGACTCTGCCCCCGTGCAGTGTGTTGAGATCGGTGTGGAAGAACTTGACTGGCCTGCACAGAGTCCTGACCTCAACCCCATCAAACACGTTTGTGATGAATTGGAGTCAGGCCCAATCATCCAACATCAGTGCCCGACCTCACGAATGCTCGTGGCTGAATGGAAGCCCTCGTAGCAATGTTCCAACATCTCGTCGATAGCCTGTGGAGGCTGTTACAGCAGCAAAGGGGGGGACCAACTCCATATTAATGCCCATGATTTTTTAATGAGATGGTCTATGAGCAGGTGTCCACATACTTTTGGTAATGTAGTGTACATTACATACGGTTTGAATACAAATACAGCTTCTCTGTTCAAACTGTTCTATTTACTAACATTTGTTCACAGAAATAATGTAGCTACCTGGCATATGTTCTTCTGTGAATTTGTCTGAGAGGGTGTAGGCCCCAGGCTCCGTGGGGCAGAAGGAGACGACACAGAAACCATCCGCCGTCTGGACCTACACAGTACTGGGACCCTCGATGGCCAGAGTCAGACTCCCAGAGGCTGATACATTTCTGAAAATATTCACATGGTGATATGTTTTGTTTCAGGGGGAGATTTGTGACTCTGCATCCTGTATATTCACAAAGTCTGAGATCTCAAAAGGTGCGCTCCCGTCACGAACCCTGGTCCAAAGACCTTGACCCTTCTGGGGTCTGAAATCTCTAACTGGGTGATGGTGAGGGATGGAACTGCTGGCCACATGCTGTCCATCTTTCATCACGTCGACCAGATGCTCTCCCACCTCTTTCGGGATGAAGGATGCACCTGCACAGCAGAAGAGTGAGACTGTTCTTTAAAACAGGAGATTTTACAATCATCCCACAGAAATCATTTCCCCAAATCAAATCCAACTTATTTTGCCACATGTGCAAATACAACAGGTATTTATTTACCTTAGTGTGAAACGCTCACTTACTGTAACGGTTCTCGTGTGGTGAAGGAGAGGCGATCCATGTTTATTAAACTGAAGTAACACGAATCTAAATACAAACACTACAAAACAATAAACGTAACGAAAACCGAAACAGCCTAATACTGGTGCACATACACACAGAACAAGGACATCAAGACACTAAGGACAATCACCCACAAAACCCAACACAAAACAGGCTACCTAAATATGGTTCCCAATCAGAGACAATGACTAACACCTGCCTCTGATTGAGAACCATATCAGGACAAACATAGAAATAGACAAACCAGACACACAACATAGAATGCCCACCCAGCTCACGTCCTGACCAACACTAAAACAAGGAAAACACATACGAACGATGGTCAGACCGTGACACTTACAAGCCCTTAACTTCTTATGGTATAGGGGACACTTGCGTCCCACTTGGCCAAAAGCCAGGGAAAATGCAGCACGGCAAATTCAAATAAAATGCTATAAACATCAAACTTTCATTAAATCACACGTAAGATACTAAATTAAAGCTACACTCATTGTGATTCCAGCCAACATGTCAGATTTTAAAAAGGCTGTTCGGCAAAAGCATAAGATGCTATTATCTGATCATAGCACAACAGTAAACAAAGAGAGTAGCACATTTCAACCCTGCAGGCGCTACACAAAACGCACTAAAATAACATCCTAGATCTGAATGAATGAAATATTCTTAAATACGTTTCTCTTTACATAGTTGAATGTGCTGACAACTAAATCACAAAAATGATCAATGTAAATCACATTTATCAAACCATGGAGGTCTGGATTTGGAGCCTGACAAAATTAAAAGTGGAAAACCACACTACAGGCGGATCCAACTTTGATGTAATGTCCTTAAAACAAGTCAAAATGAGGCTCAGTAGTGTGTGTGGCCTCCACGTGCCTGTATGACCTCCCTACAACACCTGTGCATGATCCTGATGAGGTTGCGGATGGTCTCCTGAGGAATCGCCTCCCAGACCTGGACTAAAGCATCCACCAAGTCCTGGACAGTCTGTGGTGCAACGTGGTGTTGGTGGATGGAGCGAGACATGATGTCCCAGATGTGCTCAATTGGATTCAGGTCAGGGGAACGGGCTGGCCAGTCCATAGCATCAATGCCTTCCTCTTGCAGGAACTGCTGACACACTCCAGCCACATGAGGAGTGTGTCACCTAATGGCAGTCCGGCTACCTCTGGCGAGCACATGGAGGCCCCCCAAAGAAATGCCACCCTACACCATGACTGACCCACCACCAAACCGGTCATGCTGGAGGATGTTGCAGGCAGCAGAAGGTTCTCCACGGCATCTCCAGACTGTCACGTCTGTCACATGTGCTCAGTGTGAACCTGCTTTCATCTGTGAAGAGCACAGGGCGCCAGTGGCGAATTTGCCAATCTTGGTGTTCTCTGGCAAATGCCAAACGTCCTGCACGGTGTTGGGCTGTAAGCACAACCCCAACCTGTGGACGTCGGCCCCTCATACCACCCTCATGGATTCTGTTTCTGACCGTTTGAGCAGACACATGCATATTTGTGGCCTGCTGGAGGTCATTTTGCAGGGCTCTGGCAGTGCTCCTCCTGCTCCTCCTTGCACAAAGGCGGAGGTAGCGGTCCTGCTGCTGGGTTGTTGCCCTCCTACGGCCTCCTCCACATCTCCTGATGTACTGGCCTGTCTCCTGGTAGTGCCTCCATGCTCTGGACACAGCAAACCTTCTTGCCACAGCTCGCATTGATGTGCCATCCTGGATGAGCTGCACTACCTGAGCCACTTGTGTGGGTTGTAGACTCCGTCTCATGCTACCACTAGAGTGAAAGCACCCCCAGCATTCAAAAGTGACCAAAACAGGGGCGGAAGCGTAGCCTAGTGGTTAGAGCGTTGGACTAGGAACCGGAAGGTTGCGAGTTCAAACCCCCGAGCTGACAAGGTACAAATCTGTCGTTCTGCCCCTGAACAGGCAGTTAACCCACTGTTCCCAGGCCATCATTGAAAATAAGAATGTGTTCTTAACTGACTTGCCTGGTTAAAAAAAATATATATAAATCAGCCAGGAAGCATAGGAACTGAGAAGTGGTCTGTGGTCACCACCTGCAGAACCACTCCTTTATTGGGGGTGTCTTGCTAATTGCCTATAATTTCCACCTGTTGTCTATTACATTTGCACAACAGCATGTGAAATGTATTGTCAATCAGTGTTGCTTCCTAAGTGGACAGTTTTATTTCACAGAAGTTTGATTGACTTGGAGTTACATTGTGTTGTTTAAGTGTTCCCTTTCTTTTTTTGAGCAGTGTATAAAACATGCCTTACCTTTGACGAGCTTCTTTTGTTGGCACTCCAATATGTACCATAAACATCACAATTGATCCTTCTGTTCGAATAATTCCATCCATTTATATCCAAAATGTCAATTTATTTGGCGCGTTTAATCCAGAAAAACAGCTTCCAAATTGCGCAACGTCACTACAAAATATTTCAAAAGTTGCCTGTAAACTTTGCCAAAACATTTCAAACTACTTTTGTAATACAACTTTAGGCTGTGGTGGGGGTGGGGATCTTGGAGGGCTGACAGTTGGTAGCCTGGGCCAGTGGCTGATGGATTGCTAGTTCAAGTCCCTGTTTTTTGACCTTGTGGGAGATCTGTTGACCCTGGTTGCTTCTGTGTGTCGCTCTGGATGGGAGTCTGTTAGACGACTAATGTGATGTGTTTGTTGAGCAGCTTCACTGCAAGTATAATTCTGTTTTAAACATTCAATAAATAACAAGGCTATATACAGGGGGTACCGGTACAGAGTCAATATGCGGGGGTACAGGTTAGTCAGGTAATTTGTACATGTAGGTCAGGGTAAAATTACAATGTAAATAGTCCAGGTGGCCATTTGATTAATTCATTGTTCAGCAGTCTTGTGGCTTAGGGGTAGAAGCTGTTAACCTTTTGGTCCTAGACTTAGCGCCCCAGTACCACTTGCCCTGTGGTAGCAGAGAGAACAGTCTATGACTTGGGTGACTGGAGACTGACAATTTTTGGACTTTGCTCTGACACCGCCTAGCCTATAGGTCCTGGATGGCAGGAAGCTTGGCCCTAGTGATGTACTGGACTGTACACACTACCCGTTGTAGCACCTTACGGTCAGATGCCAAGCAGTTGCCATACCAGGCGGTGATGAAACTGGTCAGGATGCTCAATGGTGCAGCTGTAGAACTGAGAATCTGGGGACCCATGCCAAATCTTTCCAGGCACCTGAGGGGGTGAAAAAAGTTGTCATGCCCTCTTCCCAACTGTCTTTGTGTGTTTGGACCATGATAGTTCGATGGTGATGTGGACATCAAGGAACTTGAAATTCGACCCGCTCCACTACAGCCCCGTCAATGCCTTCTTTTGTAGTCCACGAGGCTTCGGCCCTCACTCTTAGCCCCCAGTGCCCTCAACCCTGACCTATGTGTCTGTCAGGCTCCCTCTTCAGCAGGCAGGACACATCCAGGCCTGATGGAAACACGATACTGGCTGTGAGCAGGCGGATATCCTCTTCTGTGATGTCCAGGCTGAAGTCAGTCGCTGTGCCCAACATCACCCTGCAGGGACCACCGGGGAATAACACTGTCACCAACCTTTGCACAGGGACATGTGAGACAGGTGAGAAAGCAAAGGTGAAGTGGTGAACTAGTACTTACATTCTCTTAATCTTAATTTCACTTAGTTCTACCCTTCCTACTCTGTAGACCAACCAACCACATACTGTAGATACTCCTGTTTACCAGCGATCCTTGCCGTGAAGGGACTACCTGTGATGTGCTCGTTGTGTCGTACTAGGATTCTGAAGTCACCAGAAACCATTGGCAGGTAGGTGACCGTATTATGTACCGTCTGTTGTTCATGAGGTGAATCTCTGCTTTAAACGGACCCTCGAGGGAAAGGTCCAGTTCACCTGGTGATTAAAGAACATGTATAGTATCTGCCTTCCAGTATGATTCAGAAACCTTTGGTGTGGTGTTAGTTTCATTGTGTGTTTTGTCTTTTAAGTTCAAAAGTAAGTATTTCTAATTTGCTAATGATGGGACACTTAGTGTGTTGAGTCTTTGTTGAAGATGGTAAAGGCTGCAATCTCGTTTGCGATGCCATAGACTAGGCCTGCCCCATGTGCCAGTGTCAGAACTACTGGCATTGTTCAAGTAGAACTGGAGTGGGCTCTAAAATGTAGATTCGAGTAATCAGACATTGGATAGCTTATTGTTTTCCTTTCTATTATATGTAAGGAATGGGTTTAATAAACCTGACATTCTTACCAGGGAGAGCAATGCCATGAACCTTGACGTGCATTTGGAGGCCTTCTTCTGTGATCATACATTAGTGTGACCGTTCCATCTCGGTTATCAGTTACATCAGCCGGGGCTCTAAAACCAGACGGCATACATACTTCACCTAAGAATTCATTTTTGAGAGCAATTGTGAATACAGCTAAAAGGTGTTATTTTCCACCAATCTCTGGTTAATCACTTCCAGTATACATGAAAAGTTAGAAAACTTCAATGCAGGGTTCCATGTCTCACCTTTTATTTCCCCCTCCGTCAAGCTGTATGCCAGAACAACGTCGATGGGCATCCGTCCAGTTTACACAGCTCTTACGTTCCCTTTAACACCGCTCTCTACAGATGACACACGTAAAATCGGCTATGACAACTTTTTAATCAAGCGTTCTAAAAAGGTACAACAAAGAGCTAAAATTTTTATGAACAGCACTATATAAAAGCTAGAAAATTAGAGAAAGGGATGTTAGTCATTTGGGAGTCCCACACCCATACTGATCATGTTTAATCATCAATTAAACAGACTGCTCCAAAGCTGCATATATTCCTGCCGCTCTGAAAGGGAAGAATAACAAAGGCTGGCCATCTCTGTGAGAAGTTTTTTGCTTCCATTTGGACTGCTGCCCATCACGTCCTGAGTCCAAGTCGTTGTCTGGAGCCTGAGCTCATACACATAACAGATCCATCATGCAACAAAAAACATTACTTTAAGAGACCCACAGGCATGAGATTCACCTATTTTAAAAAATATATATAATACACAGTGGCTTGTGAAAGTATTCACCCCTTGGCATACTGTTTGTTTTTGAGGGTTGAGACATGATTTTTCTTACAATCTCATCCAACATGGCTCCGTTTCTTTTAACTATGAGGAGCCCATCTCCTAGGCCTGGAGGCCCGTATTCGTCATCACACTGGCCGGAGCTCGAAATCAGCCCGTACCTCACCATCTGTTGCGTCATTGACCACTCCAGAGTCCTGGTAATCAAACCTCTCACACAGGGAATCAAATAACACACACAGAACCAAAATACTCATACACGTTACAAAGTTGTCCCCAACACCGTGATGACATTTTCCCCATTTCCCAAACATACTGTCAAACCAATTTGTTAGAGCATTATCCACCCCAGAGTTCTCCGCTAATTCGTGAGCTAATGTGGTTAAACCAGCCAGGGCCTTGGTCACCGATCCATCTGGGGCTGTGTTATCGGGGATGAAAGGACAACATTCTGCTTCGAATATCACACACGTCCCCCACCCTTTTCAGCCAGTAACATCTCCAAGGCTATTCTATTCTGCCATACCATCAAACTAGTTGCCGCAGTTTGTCCTGCTAAACCTTTTAATTGCCCCTCTGTAACTATTTGATGAAACACTGTTGGTTGTAGTAGATAAGTGATCCAATCTACATTTTTATTGAGAGTTGACCACTAGAAGATGCTTGATTCCAATCCAGCTCATATCTGATTCCTAGCTCAGGCACCCCCTTGGAATGCTATCAATGTTTGGTTGTAACATTGTCCTATTGCATGTTCTTACTTCCCCTACATCCCATCTGTGTGATGTATCGAGCCATACAATAACAATTTCCTCCAGTAACTGTGAAAGGGGGAAGTCTGGATGTAATAGGCACACAGATCACGCAGATCAATGCAACTGTAATTGTCTGGCTTCCCTGCCTTCATGAACAGTTTTACCATACAGGCCATTCCCCTGGGTGCATCAATTCCAACAAATGGAAAGGGAATGGTTGTCAACTGAGGTTTTGCTGTGGCGCAGGCATAACATTCTTTCGCTACTGATCTGGCTGTATACATAATCCATTCTAACCATAGGTTAGAATCCCCATAACCAGTTTCCACCTCAATCACTTCCTTTTGATCTTTCGTCTGAACTATCCGCACCGACCCTTGGCTCTGGACGACTCCACTGTCAGTATCGGTTTTATCCGGGGCTCTGCTTGTATTCTGGCTGACTATAGAGCCATCACCTGCCCTAACCTTTTCTACCCGGAATGGCATCAGTGTATCAACCGAAACCTGGTCAAATCCAACATACCATAACCCGAGATCCTCTTCCTTTACGTTTTTAAATGGTCATTCGTACCTTTACGCAATATTTCCCCTGCTCAGGATTACAGTCAAAAACCCTCACTACACTCTCTTCCATACTGGGTATGTGGATTTATGTAGCCCTCTCTCCATGAACTACACGGGGACTTGCACAGATATCTTCCATAATAGCGCAGTCCTAGACTGCCACGGGGTCAGAGAACCTAATTGGTCTACATAGAACTCAACTGAGACATCCTTCCTGATCGCCACTCTCACTTCCTGTTTACCCAGATCAAGTGATCTCTTATATATCCCCATGTGCCCATTACATCCAGACTTCCCCCTTTCACAGTTACAGGAGGACACCATTATTGTATGGCTCGCTACATCACACATGGATGGGACGTAGGGGAAGTAAGAACATGCAATAGGACAGAGAATGTTACAACCGACAAGACAATGGGAGACCTGACTGGCAGATGAAAAGGCCTAGAGCGGATGTCTGGTAGTTTGTGGAGGTGTGAGGCTGTTGCCTGACCTGCCTACCAATTGGACCGGTATTTGTGCACTAGTGCAGTTAGGCATGCCCTTAAACCTTATCAAACACAACGACCTAGGGCCAGGTAGAAGATAAAGGAGTGCTCTGTCAGGAACTTCTGACAATAGAGTTTACATTGATAGCATTGGAGTTCCAAGGGGGGTGCCTGATGAGTTCAAAGCTAGGAATCAGGTAATGGCTGTCTTGGAATCAAGCATCTTCTGGTGGTCAACTCAAAAATGTAGATTGGATTAATTCATTGGATCTGTTACAGGCAGAAAAGGGTGGTGTGTGTGATATTAAGATCGGAATGTTGTACTTTCATCCCCGATATCACAGCTCCAGATGGATCAGTGAACAAGGCCCTGGCTGGTTTAACCACATTAGCTCACGAATTGGCAGAGAACACTGGGATAGATAATGCTCTAACAAATTGGTTTGATAGTGTGTTTGGGAAATGGAAAGATGTCATCACTGTGTTGTGGGCAACTTTCACCTGTATGAGTGTCTTGGTTCTGGGTGGATGTTTTTTGGTCCCCTGTGTGAAAGGTTTGCTTACCAGGACTCTGGAGAGGTCAATGACGCAACAGATGGTGAGGTACGGACCGATTCCGAGCTCCGGCCAGTGTGATGACGAATACGGGCCTCCAGGCCTAGGAGATGGCTCCGTTTCTTTGAGTGTTAAGACTTTTTTTAATGAAGATTGTAATAAAAACCCTAACAGGAAGTGTTAGGCTACCTAATGTAGGCCTATAACAGCCATTGATGGATAAGGAATGAAAATACACATATTGGTTTTGTGAGATTGATTTTGAGTGACATTGACAATATTCATAAAAATAGGTGTAATTTGTAGTTAATGTTTAGGCAATAATTAACAGTATTCCACATGTAAATGTGTGTGAATCATAGCAGACAAGGAACCGTGGCAGACAACTTATGACCACTGTGAATCTGATAACAGGGAAGGAAGTCTCCCCACCCAGAGGGGGGAGAAACCGTTGAGCTTGCAATAGATTGTGTAACATATGGCAGGATATGATAAGCAATGTATTGGTCTGGATTATTCTTGTATACAATTGATGTATCAGTGTGTATTATTTAGTGGATTGTTAGTTGGATTTATCTGTTAATTGAATGATTAGAATATTTCGCACTGAAACAATTGTATGGAATTGATTAGAATGTATAAAATCATAATCAATAAGTCTGAGCTCGGTGCTGACCTGACTAGAGATTTGGGAGAGAACGCGGAGTACGTCTCAAGGCCAAGGTCTCCCTAATCTCTTCGGCTGGTTAGTGTGAATGTGTGTGCGTAGCAGGACATTGTGTGCTAATGTTAGCGTGAATGTGTGTGCGTATGGTGGTGTGAATGTGTGTGTGTGAGAAGCCAGTATAAAATGAATTGTTTTGTATTCTTGACTTTAGAATGTTCCCGTGAATAAAACTTTGACTATTTTAGCTGGGCTTCCTTCTGTTTCATTCGACCAGCATCTTAGAAATTCTAGGTCGCAGACTGAGTAGTATAATTGAATTGGGTTATGAACATTGAGAACATAATTCTCTTGACACTCGGTTAACACAAAATCCTCATCGTCTAAACTATGGGTCAATTTACCACCTTCTGCATTCTCGGGTTGGGTCATAGTGTATTAGAAATATGGCTCCCACAATAAGACAGCTCAGACCAATCAGCACTCCTGTAAAGCCCCACCCTTTCCCGGAGAACATATCATCAGCTAGAGGCCAGCCCATACTTTCACTTCTATGAACATACACAGGGAGGAAATCTTTGTTAGAGAGGTAACCTCCGAACCCCATTGGTATTCGGTTCTTCTCCTAACTCTGTTCGACAGTGTCAGTGTTTCTTTCCCTCTTGCAATGTGACATGAACCCAGGTAGCTCTTTCAGCAATTCTCACAGAGAAGGCTGTCACCAGGAGTACTTGGTATGGCCCCTCCCAACAGGGCTGCTTCCCATCTATTCTCCTCAGGGATCCACCCCCGTCTCCTGGTTGCATTGAGTGAATCACCTTCTCCTGTAATTCACCTGTCGGACACAAAATCTTGGACATACATACGGGTTTGGTTAACAGTCTTCTCATGTGTTCTGCTAGTATATCTTTAACTTCTATATGTCTACTTGTTCTGTCTGGCATTATCCAAATTATTGCTATATTTATCTAATAAACTAAAATATTTTAGTTTATTATCCAATAGGCCCCAAAGTGTCCTAACCTACCCCCTCTTGATACATGGCTCTGCCCATGTATCAATATTGCCGCATAACAATGACTTGGGTAAGATTAGTAAATTATCGTTATGTCAATCATTTCTAGGCCATTGTTCAGTGTCTAACATCTTTGCTCCCGAAACCAACTACGCTTTCATTCCCCTGTTGTGATCTACCCATTCGGTGTCACTTCTATCTTCTCTCTGCAAGGTCTCAGCAGTGCGGGGAGGGCTTCTCTGTCTCGGTCCTTCCTTCTATCGCTCTCTTATAACAGTCAGTATCAAATTTGGGTTGTATCCAAATCTTGACTAAGTGTCTCACTTGTCTGTCTGAAATCATGGATTTGAGAAAAATCACCTGTCTATGGTGGCAATCTAAGGTTATTACATAGTTTGATTAACGTTATGTCGATGCTCTCAATGATCCCGAATCACCACAGCTGTCATATATCCCTGTCCTGTTGGCTTAGATTAGGTTCTAAATACTTACAGTCTAACATTAATCCAAGGCTATGCCATTTCTATAAACTCGATCATAATTATCCATTACAAAAATGACTTTAAATGTATTATCCAAATGGCCCCCCCATGAGGCTGATCAGACCCCAAAGGAAAGCACTGAGGTCAAGTCATACCAACCTTTTACAGTCGTGTTTCATACTATATATTATACAAATTAAAGAAAAACCATCAAACATTTATCTACATGTTATCACAGGTTCCCAGAACATTCCCTTTGTGTAAAGAAAATCAAATGTTTAATTAAAACTCAGAAAACTAATATTCCATATGTGTGTGTACCCCTTTAAGATATTGTCTCTAGAAAAAATGTAAATCTCCTCAAACAAAAAAAGGCTAAAAACTCAAAAATGTTTCCAGGCCTTGTCACTCGCTCCCTTCAAGATTACAGCCCCCAGAAAACATTCCAAAGAAAGACAATGAAGCACTCCTTTTCACAGAAAAACCACTTGGGCAGCATTCATTATACTACCCCGATTCAGAAACCCAAACATTGACTCCCTCTAATCATTAGTTTTACACACAATGGGGGGGGGGGGGATTGTCGTCGGCACAGATTGCTGTACGACGAGCCCCAGTATCACAGAGGAATTACATTTTCTGTCCCATTACGGTTAAAGTCAAATAGGGTTTCTGTTCCTGTTGCAAATGTCAAATCAATAGTTGCTAATTTAAAAAAAATTCACAATTCTGTTCCGACATCCCCTCTCCGGTCTCGCTACCCTCTGCCCCTGAATCTAGTCACGCCTCCTCTTCCTCAGGCTGTGGGCGCCTGCTTCTTTTGTCCCTATCTTTCTTGTTACGACAATCACGGTGATTGTGTCCTACTTCCTTGCAGTGCCTGCATGGTGCCTCACAATCCAAGCAAAGTGACCGGACTTGTTACATTAAAACATCTATCCTTATCTCCTCTTCTGTTAGGCTTCCATCCCTTTCTGTCAGAGCCCTTACCTGCTATCTCACCCAGATTAGCCAAGTATTCTGCCCCTTTCTGCTGGTGATATGCAGTGTTAAAACCATCTGCTATGGGGGGCTCTGTTAAACCACTTGGTGTTAAAACATATAATTCAGTCTCTCTAAGTACTGCCTGATGGTCTCACCATCTCCCTGCCTGCATTCAGAAACCTTAGAGAAGTCTGCGTGTCGGTGATAATAATGCCTCAAATTATTATACAATTCTGTAACTCTAACGTAACCACCATCTCCTGTCTATGGCAATGCAATTCAATTGTTAAGTCCCGGCACCCATTGCCCTCGTACAGCTGCCCAGTCCTTTCCCACCAACTGCCCTACTCTCTCCACTTCTCCTATGTGTAAGTTGAAGCTGGCTGCCAAACTTCCTAGATCCCTTTTAAATCCATCCATACCCGTCTTAGGGTGTACCATTCCTTCCACCACACTTTCTACATCCCTATGTGTCCATGCCCAAAACACTTCTAAAATGGGTTCCTGTCCTGCATCCCCAGCCCGTGGGTTGGGCAAGGCAATTAGAGGATACTGACTAGCCTCCTTTTCATCTTCATCCAGCCACTCTGCTACTCCTCTCCTCCCTGGGGCTCTGGATATGCGACCTCAGCCTTGAGTGGTAAAGCCCGCTCTCTACCTCTTTCCCCTGCATCCTGTCGCTTGTTCATCCTACATTCTAGTTCAGTTAAGTCTTTCCTGACTTTTGAAGTGGAAATTTCCTGTATTTACCAAATCATGAGAGCAAACCACACACACGTCAGAGTTATCATAAAGTCCATCTTTAATTATATGAGCTCCATCACAACCCTGTGACTCTCAGATCAATTCAGTGTCTATAAATTTATTCTAAGAGTCCTTACACATTGCAACTGATATCCTTTTAGCAAAGACACGCATAGCCAGACAGCATTGGCTATAAATTATCGTTCAGCTTTGTCTCCTAAACTATGTTCTTATCGCGCTCTTGGTACCACTCAGGACCATAAAACAAAACCTCATCAACAGGCATATCTCAAATACACCCCTCCTGGACAAGATCAGAGACACAGTGACTGGCACACAGACATTATGGAGCCAAGAGATAATTGGTTCCCCCTCAATCACCCCTTCACATGGTTTAAAAGATGTTTACATATGAAGACAAGCTTGACCTCTCCCCAGCCCAAGTAACTGAATCCAGGACAGAGAAAGGATAACTGCAAATGGCCACCACTATAGTACAACAAGATACATTCTAAATGAGAAGTAACTCACAAGCATATAATGAAAATAAAACATATTTTATCTATGTTACCCAACTATTCTGATACATCCAACACTTTCCCTAGGGCAGCTAGCCCCATCCTTTCCTCCTGCTCTACCCCTCCCTCGGCTCCAGGAGGTTCCCCATATGGGAGTGGTGGGGGTGGGACGGGAAGCCCTGGCTGCCGTAGTCTCACCACCGTTTCATCATCGGGATTCTCTCTCTACGCCTGGTCTATCCGGGTTGGGTACAATTTAAGCTTATGAGGGACCTCCAGAGGAGCCGTGGGAGTTATTCCTCTGTTGCTTGCAACTTACATTTATTTTCTCCCTCAGCTCTCTTCCTCACCTAAACCATTCCCTCGCCGTGTCTAGCCCCTCTGCTCGTTGTTTATCTGCCAGCCACTCTCCACATGCCTAATGTCTTATCATTAGTTCCAACTTTTCTACGTCCACACTTCCAAATTCATACTCCTTCCTCCACTTTAAACAGAAATAGGCAATTCTCTTAACTTTTTATGGCTGCAGGAGCAGTATTGAGTAACTTGGATGAAAAGGTGCCCATCGTAAAACGGCCAGCTCCTCAGTCGCTAATATATGCATATTATTATTAGTATTGGTTTCCAAAACTGTCAAAATATTGTCTGAGTATAACAGAACTGATATTGCAGGCAAAACCCTGAGGAAAATCAAAGCAGGAAGTGACTTCTGTTTTGAAAACTCCATGTTCCATAGCCTCCCTTTGCTCCATTTAAAGGGATATGAACCAGTTCCTTTTCCTATCGCTTCCTCAAGGTGTCAGTCTTCAGACAGTTTCAGGCTTTTATTTTGAAAAATGAGCCAGAACGATAACTCAAGTGAACACTTGACGCAATGTTTTGCTCACGCAACAGAGTTTGGATAGGTATTGCTTTTCCCTCTCCTACTGTGAAAGACATTTGCGGTTGATATATTATCGATTATATATTTTAAAAACAACCTGAGGATTGATTATAAAAAAACGTTTGACATGTTTCTGTGGACATGTCTGCGTTTTCGTGACCGCTCTTTCCTGTGGATTTCTGAACAAAACGTGACAAACAAACTGAGGTATTTTGGATCTTAAAATAATCTTTAGGGAACAACAGGAACATTTGTTGTGTAACTTGGAGTCTGAGTGAAAACATCCAAAGATCAAAAGGTATATTATTAATTTGATTGCTTTTCTGATTTGTGACCGAGCTACCTGATGCTAAGTGTACTTAAATGTTTTATCATGCGATCGATAAACTTAAACGCTTGGATTGCTTTCGCTGTAAAGCATAATTTCAAAATCTGAAATGACAGGTGGATTAACAAAAGGCTAAGCTGTGTTTACCTATATTGCACTTGTGATTTCATGACTATAATTATTTATTGTATGTAGCGCTATGCTATTCAGCGGTTGTTGATGGCACTTATCCCGATATCGGGATTGCAGCCATAACAAGTTAACTGCATATAGTGCTCATCTCCGGAACCTCCTTTGAGGATTTACTGCCCATTGTTAGTGACCCTTGTAGTTCCTATACCTTTTCTCAAAATCTGTGTGCATGTATTTCTATGATCATGTATGTGCTTTTTCCCGTTATCCAATTACTATAGTTGTTATTCCTGCACAATCTATGTGGGTGTCTCCTTTCGTGGGATAGTTAGACCTATTTTGCGCACCTCCGGTAGTTCTGCCTCCCTCCCTGCTAATATACTAAGATCTAACAATAATTTATTTAAAGTATGTTAGATCGGCTAATGTATATTGGCCAATTTAACGGTTAGGTCTCAACATTAGATAGTTTATTGTTAGTGGCCACAGATACCCGGGGTCATTACAGACCCCCTTCTCCAGCTGCCTAGGTGGCTCTACACCCAATTCCTATTTTCCCAATTGCCTAGAAACTACCTATATCAGGGTTCTCTACACAAAATTCTAAAAAAAGGTCACCAGTTAAGAATGCCCTGTGGGATTTTTAAAATAAACACCTAAACTACACAAAAACAAATGAAATATATTTCTGAATGTAGCCCGAGCGTCAATTCCCCAAATTCGTGAATAAAGATTTACTGACCTTCTCGTAGACTGGGAAAAGCAATGTAGGTTAGATCTCGTCACCACTTCTGTCGTGTACCAGTTCACCACTGGCCTGAAATTAACCCTCAATTCAGAGGTCAGGTCTTTGTCTTATAGATCCTGGATCCACCCGTGCATGTTTTTCAGCAGTTCCTTGGGAAGACAGAGGCACCTCTGTCTTGCGATCCGGCACTTGAAGGACCAAATTGTCACGAGAATTATGTTCATAAACCCAATTCAAATCGACTACTCAGCCTGAAACCCAGAATTTGTAAGAAACTAATCAGACGGAGGCCCAGCTACGATAGTCAAAGTTTATTTACGAGAGCGCTGGTTAATTGTATAAAACCATTCATTTTATACTGGCCTCACGCACACATTCACACTAAAATACGCACACACACATGTCCTGCTATCCAGCCAACAAAGATTAGGGGAATCCGTGAGACTTACTCCCTATCCCCCATCAAGATAGGGAGACCGAGACCCTGGGAAGTACTTTGTGGACCCAGCCAAGGTCAGCACCGAATCTTGCTCAGACAGTCTGTTTTTAAGATACTATAAATAGACCTACACACACATATAATTCTACTGACTAAAACCACACACCATTAGAATAATTTTATGATTCTAATCAATTTCATACAATCATACGGTTTCAGGGGGGAATATTCTAATCATTCACATGATCCAATAAATCCCATTATCACCATTCCAAGACATTTTAATGTTTCCCCTTAAACCACTCAAGTGCTGCTTTAGCATTAAAAATGAGGGTCATTGTCCTGTTGGAAGGTGAATCTCTGTCCCAGTCTCAACTCTCTGGAAGACTGAAATGGTTATCCCTCAAGAATTTCCCTTTATTTAGCGCCATGCATCATTCCTTCAACTCTGACCAGTTTCCCAGTTCGTGCCAATGAAAAACATCCCACAGCATGATGCTGCCACCACCATGCTTCACTGTGTGGATGAGGTCTCGGGGTGATGAGAGGTGTTGGGTTTGCACCAGACAGAGTTTTCCTTGACGGCCAAAAAGTTACGTTTTAATCTAACCAGAGTACCTTCATCCGTATGTATGGGGAGTCTCTTAAGCAATGGCTTTTGTCTGGCCACTCTTCCGTAAAGCCCAGCTCAAAGTGGTCCTATGGACAGATACTCCAATCTCCACTGTGGAGCTTTGCAGCTCCTTCAGGGTTATCTTTAGTCTCTGTTGCCTCTCTGATTAATGTCCTCCTTGCCTGGTCCGTGAGTTTGTGGTCAGCCCCGTCTTGGCAGGTTTGTTGTGGTGCCATTTTCTTAATTTTTTAATATGGATTTAAAATGGTGCTCCATGGGAAGTTCAAAGTTTGATATTTTTTTTATAACTCAACCCTGATCTGTACTTCTCCACAACTTTGTCCCTGACCTGTTTGGAGAGCTCCTTGTTCTTCATGGTGCTGCTTGCTTTGTGGTGTTAAACTCTGGGGCCTTTCAGAACAGGTGTAATTAATATACAGAGCTCATGTGACACTTATATTAAGTTCACCTGTGTGCAATCTAACAAATTATGTGACTTCTGAAGGTCATTGGTTGCACCAGATCTTATTTAGGGGCTTCATAGCAAAGGATGTGAATACATATGCAAGCACCACTTTCCCATTAGTTATTTCATTTCACCAATATGGACTATTTTGTTTATGTCCATTACATTAAATCCAAATAAAAATCCATTTAAAATTACACGTTGTAATGCAACAGAATAGAAGAACCACCAAGTGGGATGAATACTTTTGCAAGGCACTGTACATAGACTACCGTTCAAAAGTTTGGGGTCACATAGAAATGTCCTTGTTTTGTAAGAATTTTTGTTGTCCATTTAAATAAAATCACATCAAATTGATCAGAAAATATTGACATTGTTAATGTAAATGACCATTGTAGCTGGAAACAGATTTAAGGAATATCTACATAGGCGTACAAAGGCCCACTAATCAGCAATCACTTGTGTTCTAATGGCACGTTGTTTGACCTAATCCGGGTTTATCAATTTAAAAGGCCAATTGATCATTAGAAAACTTTTGCAATTATGCTAGCACAGCTGAAAACTGTTGTACTAATTGAAGCAATAAAAAAAAAAAATAGCCTTCTTTAGACTAGTTGAGTATCTGGAGCATCAGCGTTTGTGCGTTCAATTACAGGCTCAAAATGACCAGAAACAAAATAACTTTCTTCTGAAACTCAGTCTATTCTTGTTCTGAAAAATTAAAGCTATTCCATGTGAGAAGTTGCCAAGAAACGGAAGATCTCATACAATGCTGTGTACTACCCCCTTCGCAGAATAGCGAAAACTGTCTGTAACCAGAATAGAACGAGTGAGAGGCCCCGCTGCACAACTGAGCAAGAGGACACACACAGTGGGGCAAAAATAGTATTTAGTCAGCCACCAATTGTGCAAGTTCTCCCACTTAAGATGAGGCCTGTAATTTATCATAGGTACACGTCAACTATGACAGACAAAATGAGAAATAATTTTTTTTTAAATCTAGAAAATCACATTGTAGGATTTTTAATTAAATTTCGCAAAATATGGTGAAAAATAAGTATTTGGTCAATAACAAAAGTTTGTCAAAACTTTGTTATATACCCTTTGTTGGCAATGACAGAGATCAAACGTTTTCTGTAAGTCTTCACAAGGTTTTCACACACGGTTGCTGGTATTTTGGCCCATTCCTCCATGCAGAGCTCCTCTAGAGCAGTGATGTTTTGGGGCTGTTGCTGGGCAACACGGACTTTCAACTCCCTCCAAAGATTTTCTATGGGGTTGAGATCTGGAGACTGGCTACGCCACTCCAGGACCTTGGAATGCTTCTTACGAAGCCACTCCTTTGTTGCCCGGGCGGTGTGTTTGGGATTAGTGTCATGCTGAAAGACCCAGCCACGTTTCATCTTCAATGCCCTTGCTGATGGAAGGAGGTTCTCTCAAAATCTCACGATACAGGCCTCCCGGGTGGCGCAGTGGTTAAGGGCGCTGTACTGCAGTGCCAGATGTGCCATCAGAGACTCTGGGTTCGCGCCCAGGCTCTGTCGTAACCGGCCGCGACCAGGAGGTCCGTGGGGCGACGCACAATTGGCCTAGCGTCATCCGGGTTAGGGAGGGCCTGGCCGGTAGGGATGTTCTTGTCTCATCACGCACCAGCGACTCCTGTGGTGGGCCGGGCGCAGTAAGCGCTAACCAAGGTTGCCAGGTGCACTGTGTTTCCTCCGACACATTGGTGGGGCTGGCTTCCGGGTTGGATGCGCGCTGTGTTAAGAAGCAGTGAGGCTTGGTTGGGTATCGGAGGATGCATGACTTTCAACCTTCGTCTCTCCCGAGCCCGTACGGGAGTTGTAGCGATGAGACAAGATAGTAGCTACTAAAACATTTGGATACCACGAAATTGGGGAGAAAAAAAAAGGGGTAAAATTTAAAAAATACGATACAGGCCCTATTCATTCTTTCCTTTACACGGATCAGTCGTCCTGGTCCCTTTGCAGAAAAACACCCCCATGCTTCACAGTAGGTATGGTGTTCTTTGGATGCAACTCAGCATTCTTTGTCCTCCAAACACAACAAGTTGAGTTTTTACCAAAAAGTTATATTTTGGTTTCATCGGACCATATGACATTCTCCCAATCTTCTTCTGGATCATCCATCATCACTAGAAAACTTCAGACGGGCCTGGACATGTACTGGCTTAAGCAGGGGACACGTCTGGCACTGCAGGATTTGAGTCCCTGGCAGCGTAGTGTGTTACTGATGGTAGGCTTTGTTACTTTGGTCCCAGCTCTCTGCAGGTCATTCACTAGGTCCCCCCGTGTGGTTCTGGGATTTTTGCTCACCGTTCTTGTGATCATTTTGACCCCACGGGTGACATCTTGCGTGGAGCCCCAGATCGAGGGAGAATATCAGTGGTCTTGTATGTCTTCCATTTCCTAATAATTGCTCCCACAGTTGATTTCTTCAAACCAAGCTGCTTACCTATTGCAGATTCAGTCTTCCCAGCCTGGTGCAGGTCTACAATTTTGTTTCTGTTGTCCTTTGACAGCTCTTTGGTCTTGGCCATAGTGGAGTTTGGAGTGTGACTGTTTGAGGTTGTGGACAGGTGTCTTTTATACTGATAACAAGTTCAAACAGGTGCCATTAATACAGGTAACGAGTGGAGGACAGAGGAGCCTCTTAAAGAAGAAGTTACAGGTCTGTGAGAGCCAGAAATCTTGCTTGTTTGTAAGTGACCAAATAATTAATTTCCCACAATAATTTGCAAATAAATTCCTTAAAAAAAATGCTACAATGTGATTTTCTGGATTTTTATTTCTCATTTTGTCTGTCATAGTTGAAGTGTACTTATGATTAAAATTACGGGCCTCTCTCATCTTTTTAAGTGGGAGAACTTGCAATTGGTGGCTGACTAAATACTTTTTTGCCCCACTGTACATTAGTGTGTCTAGTTTGAGAAACCGACGCCTCACAAGTCCTCAAGTGGCAGCTTCATTAAATAGTACCTGCAAAACACCAGGCTCAACATCAACCCTTACTAACCTAACCAGCAAGTCAGAAGACAAGAACAGAAAACGCTGTCTCAAGACTACAGCCGCAGTTGTAGCTAGCTAGTTAGATTCTATTCACAGTAACTATGAGTAAAGCAAAGTAGTTAAAACGCAATATCTTCGGAGACGTTGATGAGTGGATCAACTGACCAATGCTAGCTAGTTCTACAACTACAAGGTAGCTAGGTCGAGCAGGCTTACCTCCATGGATGGTGGATTTCTGTGGACTAGGTTCAGGACAGAAGCAGAACAGCTTTTTTTGTTTGGAGACTGACTGGTCATGAGTAGTATCAACTTTAATTTGCATAATATGAAATTAGCTTTCCCCTTCACGAATAATCTAGTTAGTGCAAGTTCCCTAGTAGTGAAATGCTATTAGAGCAAGTTGCTTTCTTGCCGTCTGTCCAGCTGTATGTTTGGCAGTAGATCTGGGCTATAGGTGACCCACAGTACACCATGCACAGATTGAGCCAGTGTCACTTCAATTTATGGAATATAAATACTGTGTTGATGAGATTAATATAACTCATTATAATAGCCATTCATTTTTGCTATGAAGACCCTTGTGAAAAAATATAAATTTCACATGTGAAGTGTTCCAAAAACACATGTTTTCATGTGATCTTATTTGAAGTTAATGCAATAACAAGTAAAGCAACATGCGTTAACATGAAACTACAATTGAAAACATGTGATGCGACGTAAAATGTGCTGGTGATAAAACCTTAGACTGTGGCCTCCACAAGGGGTTCAAGCTTATAATATGGCTCTTACGTAAATCATAATTTATAACTCACAGTAATCTTCACTGATTAATGGCCCTCTCCTACGTCATATCATCTATGGTGAATTGTGAAGATAGGCTGGCAGGTAACCCAGATACCAGGCCCAGACCTCTGGCTCTCACTTTACTGGCATCATAAGAGCACAAGGCAAGGAACTGAAACATACTGGTCAAAAAGGCACACAAAAGTGCATTTACATTTAATCTAACTGTTCCATATCTTACCTGCAGAACTCATCTTCGTCACCATATTTGACAACCAGTGAGGATCCTTCATGGAAGGGAAGTATGCCACTGAGTAGGTTTCATCTCCATTTTACCTGCATAGATACAATAAAGAAACTTTATCTTACTTAAATAAAGTAAAATCCAAAATCCACATGACAGTCAAATAAAAAATAAAAAATAAAAAAAATACAGGAGTCAGAAATTAAATAATTCTCACTGGTATGAGTCATAGCAGCAATATACTACGGGGCCTCTCCAGTCTTGCTACAATCAATTGTAAAGATCTGGGGAGTTTGGGCGCAAGTTCCTGACTCCAAGCCTGACCCTATCAACTTGTTGGCCTGATTTGTGGGCAGCACTTGAAGTGGGAAAGACAAATGCAGCAAAGAACATGTTAACACTCCCGAGTGGTGCAGCGATCTAAGGCACTGCATCTCAATGCTAGAGGCTTCACTACAGACCATGGTTCGAGTCCAGGCTGTATCACAACCGGCCGTGATCAGGAGTCCATTAGGGCAGCGTACAATCGGCCCAGCGTCATCCAGGTTTGGCCATCATTGTAAATAAGAATGTTCTTAATTGACTTTCCTAGTTAAATAAAATCATTGTTTCCTTAAATGGGATTTCGCACTTTAAAAAATCATGTTATTTTTTTGTTGTTAAGTCTTACCTGCAAAACTCATCCTTATACTTGACAACCAGAGAGTGAGAATCCTCCATGGAAGGGGAGTAGGCTACGGAGTATGTCCCATCCCCATTGTATGTCACCGCCACAAGCTCACCTGGTTATTTTAAATAAAAAAGAGCATAATTCTTCACCCATGTAAAATTCTTAAGCTTAATTGAAACCAACTCAAGAGATTACTGCAAAACACAGATACTCACCACTAGGTGTCATAACAGTCAAACTGGGGTCTCTCCAGTCAATTGTGAATATCAGAGGGAACATTGCACAAATTCCTGACTGCAAGCCTGGCCCACACAAACTTGGAAGTTTTAGAGACTGCAATACAGTTAAATACAGAAAAATCAAGTTGAATTTCTCACAAAATGACAATGTGACTGGTCTACATTAACAACGGCATCTAAAATATGAAATCCTACTGCGTTACCTATGAAACTCATCTGGCCACCAGAGAATCCATGGAAGGGGAGTAGCACACTAAGTATGTCCCATCCATTCTTTGTCACCTTTGCAAGCTCTATATTACCTTATTAGAAAGATAGTAAAGTAAATAGAAATAGCAAAGTCATGAACAGAACAATAAATTACCAGATATGCGGTAGTGAATTTGATTTGCATACAACCGCCAAATGCATACCACTAGGTGTCATGACAGCCACAGATTTTGGGGCCTCTCCAGTCTTGCTACAGTCAATGGTGAAGGTCTGAGGAATGTGGGCACAAATTCCTGACTCCAAGCCTGATCCAGACACGTGCAACTTGTTGGCATCATTAGTAGGCAACACTTGGAAAACAACTGGACTGCAATATAAGAAATGACAGAAATTAAATGCAATATGGATATGGTCTGTAAAAATCATGTTTCACATAGATATAAGATCATAAAATTTGATCACCCTGTTGCAGCAAATGTCCTCTGTACTCAAGGTGTAAAGGGCTTCTAAAGTTTGTAATTTCCACTTTACAAAAGTCAGTCTTGATTTGTCCTAACAAAAAAGTACCAACCTCTGCAAAAATATGGTCAGACTAGGATCCTGCATATGTACATCATAACTATATTAAAAAATGTACACACTAAACATTTCCCATCTGATTTTTTTTTATCTCACCTAGAGAATGCCTCTTCATTGGCATATTTGAGGACCCACCATAGAAGGGGAGTAGGCCACTGAATATGTCCCATCACCATTGTCTGTCACCTCAAAGTTCTATCTTACCTGGTAAATCAAGCAACAACCAAAATGTCTGTATATTTGAAATAGATGAGTATCTTGATATAATTTGTACCCACCACTTGGTGTCATAACAGCCACATATGCTAGTACTTCTCCAGCCTTGCTACAGTTTATGGTGAAGGTCTGAGGAGTTTTGACACAATCTCCAAGCTTGTCCCAGACACTTTGACATCACTGATACTTTGAAAGGGCTACCTGTTTGATAGATGGAATCAACCAAATCTTTACGATCAACTTCTTGTCACGTCTACTCCCACTCCTCCCCTCTGCCGGGTTACTAACCATTGATCCTGGCAACCATCATTAAGCACACCTGCACTTCATTATGAGACACACCTGGACTCCATTACCTCACTCATTACCTCCCCTTTAACTGGCACTTCCTGAGGTCCTTTCCCCAGCCAGTATTGTGTCTGTTTTATGTCAAGAAGCGACGCCTATGGTGTATTATTCCATGTTCTTTGTTTTATTAAATGTACCACCTGCTTCTCGACTCCCAGTGCATACATTATGCTTGTCTAATGTTCTGAATACATATCATCCATTTTAGATTACTCAATACTAGTAGGGCTCAGATATGAAGAGTATAAATTAAATTGAAATCTTATCTGATAAATATGTGTCTCTACAGTTCTCACATTACCAACAATGGTAACAGAAAGGGCATCAATGGTACACAAACCACTAACATATTCCCAGTCTGAAAACACATGCCTAGAATGTGTTCTCCTCCATAGGTGATGTTGATGTCATACAGCCCCGGCACACTGGGGATGTACTCTGCAACATAGCATCCATCTTGTTTCTCTGTGATGGTGACCTGCACATCCGATGGGACCTCCACAGTGATGGCCAAGCCACCTGCTCGAGCACCCCTGTGAATTCAATATAATTTGTCAGAAACCAACTTCAATGTACAATGACAAGAGATGTCCATAATAACATTCTGATTGTGCAGATACCTTTGAAATGGCTATTCTATCAGTGGTAATCAATTGCTTTGTAATGAAGTGTTGGCCCTAACATAAGGCTTCCTCACCTGGTTGTGATGTTGAAACTGTTACTCTGCCCTAGAAGTCCTATGCCATTTGCAAACAATCTGGCTGGGTCACATTCTCTGTCAAGGCCATTCAGACCTCCTGTCAAAAGATATACCATTCAGACCATTCAACAAAGTATGTCACAGTAACAACATTACTGAAAATATTATAGTGACATTAAAAAAATAGAGAAACTTAAGACGTCTGCCATTATGATGGCCTTAAGAACTCCCATCCATTGCAATAAGCTTAGTCACCAGGCTTTATGACAAATCTACTAAACCTTCCCTTTCAGCTCCAGTCCCAGACACCTTCACTTGCCTGTTGTAAAAAGCCGGATGCACAACAACCTCGGAGGCGAAATTGGCCACCACTTCCCCACCTTACTTCAGCCGTAGCGTGTACACCAGCGATGAGGAGTAGATAAACCATCTATGGTGAACTCTTCTGGGGTTCCCACGAAACCCCCAAAAAAGTCAAATGTTATCATAAAAGTTGTTAGTATATACTTTAAATTAAGAGTAATGCAATGTCTCTGGATGTAGTGGACATCATACATTGGAGGCATTAGCTGACCCGTCTGCTGGGCCGGTTACATGCAAATGAAGGTTGTACAACAAATAAGTGCTGTCTGAAAATCCCTGGTCCGTCTCTCCTGCAGTAGGAAATGCAATACAATTAGTTTGAGAATGAAGATAGAGAGTTTATGTGTAAAATCAGCTCACCGGGCTGTTTAATTATGGTTATGTTCTAACTCTGTCGGGGGTCACCTAAAATAGACAACAATTTCAGACAAAGACAAATATATATATATTTGTCTTGTTGAATGGTTCATATTTTAATCATTCTATTGTTACTTACTGTAAAAGGACTGCCAGAGACACTGACCCCTCCTTCAAGTCACACAGATAGCGTGTTTGGCCAGAGTGGTTGGAGTGTAGTAGCAAGTATAGAGGCTCCGCTCTTTACGAACCACCTCCACATTGACTGGGACTTCATCAATGGGTTAGAGGAATTGTATACACATAGAATAAGTCCTACTTTAAGGCCATATACAACAGTAATAACTGTAGTGAATACTAATGTATATCATATCTAGCACAGTTCTTTATGGCAAAGAACTTTAGTAAAGTGGGACCGGAGGGCCAAGTCTAGGTCCAAGAGGCTTCTAAACAGCTTCTACCCCAAGCCATAAGACTCCTGAACACCTAATCAAATGGCTACCCAGACTATTTGCATTGCCCCCCCTTTTACACCGCTGCTACTCTCTGTTATCATCTATGCATAGTCACTTTAATAACTCTACCTACATGTACATATTACCTCCACTAACCGGTGCTCCCGCACATTGACTATGTACCGGCACCCCCCTGTATATAGTCTCGCTATTGTTATTTTACTGCTGCTCTTTAATTACTTGTTAATTTTATTTCTTATTCTTATCCATATTTTTTAAAACTATTGTTGGTTAGGGGCTCGTAAGTAAACGTTTCACTGTAAGGTGTACAGCTGTTGTATTCGGCTCATGTGACAAATACAATTTGATTTGACCATATTAGAATTTATAGAACAGACATGGCCTCATGGAGCCAAAAGTGGGCAAACTCAGCCTTATGCTGCCAGTGTATCTTTTCATTGTTTGTACAGACAGCTCTTACCCGAGCAAGGACGCCCAATGATCCATCACCAGCAAACCTGGCATCCACTGTGAACTCTGTTGCGCTGTCCACTAAACAGCCATATTAACTCACACCTGTTCCATACACATTCACCTAAAAAATACATCAAATTACTAACTGAACAAAACAATTTACTGTACCTAAATCTCAAGTACAGTTTACAAAATCACTTACAAAATCCTTTCATGTGCTGCACGACTTCTGCATCTCTGGAGAAGCACAGAATGTTCCAAATACATGGACAAGCACAGAATGACCCAAATACATGGACAAGCGCAGAATGACCCAAATGCTAAATAGAGCAGAAGAAATGGACCCAGTAACTGCAGGGAGGCACTCGTCTTGTGTGGGTAGCATTTATTTTTATTCAGGCGTTTGAGGGACATGAAAGGACTGTCCTCGATCTCATCTTCATCACAGGTCACATGCACAGCGTATTGCCCCAGATTTGTCCATAGAACCTCAAAACACAAATCACCTTTTTGTAAAAACAAGGCTAGCCAGATTGCCTGTTATGAGCGCTGATTAACATAGGAGGGGTAGAGCAGTGACAAATTTAGCCATGTTAGCCAAGGGTTTATGACAGTCATAAATACCTCTTCCCCCCTTTTTCCTCTCTCTACCCTACTGAGGTTACATTTGCAAAACCCTTGGCTAACATAGAGATTCTGGGAACATCAGTAGGTGGGGGGAAATCCGAACAATTTAACATATGCGGTGGTACTTAATGAATATGATGTCAGTTCGGTTGTCATCTGAGACATTCTCATCAATGATAAGATGACAAAAACTCTACAGTGGAAAGTCTACACATCAGAGTTATCGGATTCACATGGAATTGTTGTTCAATTTAAATGTTTGAATATGAAATTATTCGTGATGGGATGAAATGTCACTTTAGCTTCTAAAATGTGAGATTTGGGTTTTCATAAGACAGGGCTCTGCTCAATCAGTGGCCCGCCCCTGTGAAGGGACGTGGGCTATACAACTTTTCAAACACGCCCCTCTCTCCCTTCCTATATAAGCCCTTGATGACAATATAACCTCCTGTTCCGATGATGTGAGGACGAAGGTCCAATGTCAGAATGGTTCAAATAATAACTACAGAACGAAGCCAACATCAGCGTGAGCTTGGTTGCGAATGGTATGAACTTTGAACTCTTATTCACTACAGAAGTGATACCTCCTAGCCGTTGAGTTAGCAACAGCAGATGCAACGAGGGTTAGGAATGAACAGACAGAGTATCCCGTCTATCACCCAAACGACGTTACTACAACGTATCCATTTGACAACCAGAGACATTCTTCAAAGGACTCGGTTTGGCAACACGGCCTTTCATCTACCACCAACGTACCAAAGCGCAGCTCAGAGTAAATATTTACTATATTTTCTTTTTCCAAATGGGCGGTAATTTAGAATGCATCAGGTACTGTATTTACGATAGCACAGCTTCGCCTTGGTTCCTGTCTTCCCCCTCCTTCACTCAAACCCAGCCCCTTATCTTTTGTGTAACAAGCTGTCATATCTGTTCCATCCGCTAGGGACGTTTTCCTTTATGATGTAATTTGTAATCAAGTTATGATTTAATTATGTGCATGTGTAATTCTGTGTGATTGGTTAGGTATTTAGTAAATAAATAATTAAACCCAATTTTGTATTGCTGATTCAAATTGTTAGCCAGGGTTCGTGCAGATAACCATGAATTTGCAACTTTCAGATGAGACTGAATTAAGATGAGGATTAATATGGACTGCTATTGATGTAAAATATTACTAGGTCTTTAAGAGTTTATTCGGAAGATAACAGCTCTATAAATATTATTTTGTGGTGCCCGACTCTTTAGTTAATTACATTTACATGATTAGCTCAATCAGGTGATATTAATTACGGAGAAATTATTTTATAGAATAGCATGTCATATCACTTAATCCGGCATAGCCAAAGATACGACAGGGGGCTCCAGGTTTCAGTTGAGCTTTGGGTAACACGGAGAGGTAAGTCATGATGGACTGCTCATCCTCACGAGGGTCAATGATCTTCTCTGGGGCAATGACCTGGATGCAAAAGAGAAACAATGGTTATGTATATGTTTGTATGTCCTTTCCTGATGAATTATGCTAGCACCAATTATTCCCCACACTGGCCTCTTCAGGTCACATGCAGGGTGACATAGACCCCTACAAGCTAAAACAACGTGCATGATGTAAATCTGCTACATTTCATGTATTCCTTTCACTATGAGCAAAGGACTCTACTTCCTGAAGGCTTTGTTAGTGTGGTGAATTCTTACATGCCCTATGATGTCGTAGGCCAAAAGATTACCCTCCAGAGGCTGTTCCGAGAAGTTAAAACCTAAAATGAAATCTGTACAAATTCCTAGAGTTACACCAATGTTTTCCAATGTAATGGGAACCATATGGGATCTTGAGGGGTGTTGACCACTCTCATAACAATTCAGGGCACGTACGTTTTGAAATGTCAGCCCTGTTCCCCTGTGATTTAGTGGTTTATTCAGTATGTAATATGTGGAAACCACAAGAGTGTTGATAGTCCGAGGACTCACCTTTGGCACTCCCAGCCACTCGTCAGCCTGCTGCATGGCCACTCTGGCATTGTCTACTTGCTGTACCTCGTCCCAGCTCTCCCAGTCTGGACACAAACCTGCAGGCAGGGAGAAAGACAGAGTATCAAAGATCAGGTCCTAGACTATATACGCCATAGGAAGTATGCTTTACCCAAAGCTGGATTTTGTTTTCATGAATCCAGTTATAGTTCACCTGGGGCCAGTCCGTCCACCAGTGTCCTAAGAGCCATGCCATTCTGCCAGTCCTGGCTGAAGTTGGTGATAGGCAGTTCGGGCACCTTGTCCAGGATCCACCCAACAGCCGTAGCTCAGGGGTCTGTTTCTTGGTCTTGTCCTGGCCCTCTTCCTCCAGTAAATGAGAAGAGATGGAGTAGTGTAGGAACCACACCAACCCCAAGATCAGCTTCATATTCCCGTCCACGATGGCCTTACTGTCTGTTGAGGCAGCACCGCATTATACCCACAAGAATGGATGGGAGATCCAGTGTTATCTAACACAAACAGTATCGCACATCTCACAGGGTAAATCAAACAGTCCTATAGTCTTCACTTTTATAACAAAAAAAATTGTGGCAACATGTGCAATGACATGACTGAACACAGTAACTGTGAGGTACATTAAACAAAGACTAAACTGAATCATAGAAAACTGGCCAAATTGTATACTGTATAATTACAAGTAATGGTACCTAGAAATTTAAAATAAATATGGTTTCTGCACAATGCAACCATGCAACCTCATGTAAAGTGTAACCAAAGAAGTGTGACTTTATCTTCTTCCTTATCTTGGCCTGGCTGCCAGACTGAAAATGATCCCTGAGCATTTCAACATGTCACTTACCTATGGACATCATCTTGACATTCTCCTGTTCCAGAAACTCGAGCGCAGCAGAGACATTATCCAGCCTCATCTGTCTGAATGTGGGCCTGGTGTGGTACTTCCTGAACATCTTCTTATGGCTCAAGACCTCCAGTAGGGCGATGAGAGTCAGCCCGTCATTTAGGTCAAACTGAAGGTCACCTATGAACCTGTTTACACACTTCAGGTGCTTGTTGCACCACCGTGTGATGGTGTTCTTCTGGATATTCTTCAATGGTACATCATCTGTCAGGTTACACCTAGCGGCACACACACTGTGTTCAGCCAGAGAGACCTCGCTCTTGGTAAATGGCATACTGTAATATACTAACGTTGCTTGTTCCTTGTTGCCTTCTTCCCCTTCCTCTGTTGTTTCGAATCTGATCTGTCTGTCTCCCCATAGTGCGGTGGAGCTTTTAAAGGAGGGCGAGGTGTAGAATATGAGAAGCGTTAACCTCGCAAATTTCAGGAGTTTTTGCTGGAGGGGAGGGATAAAATATTCCCTCTCCGTGTTATCATAACACAAAACATTGTCCAAACTGTTAGCATAGAAAGAAGTGCATCAGACACTAGATTTCATGACCTCACTAGGATGTGTATTGAGGGTTATTGGATGGAGGTCAGTAAGAATACCCCTCGGATGTAAAGCTGATCCCCATCTGGGGGCCCTATGTGTAACATCTGCTTCCAACTCATACCCTCAAACATGTAGATCCCCTGAACGCAGCTCACTCTCCAGATCCCAATCACCTGAATTCTAATCACCTGCATGTCATTATCACACACTATTTAGTTCAGTTCTTTGCATCCCTTCACTGTGAGGTATTGTTTGTTTTGTGACACGTCTTTCAGAGCGCTGGGTTTTCCGTGCGTTACTCCTATGTATGATAGTTTTTGCCAGCCTCACTAACGACACCTTTTGCTAATACATAGTTTGATGGGCTAGAAACAGCTCACCTTACGTTGTCGGTGTAGCATCTGTAGCTCAGGGGTATGTTTTTTGGTCTTGTCCTGGCCCCTGTCCTCATTGAGATGGACTGCAGGACGGCATTGAGGGGTGTGTGTGCATGCGTGTTATTGAAAAATGTTGACTCTACATCTTTGCAAAATACTGAAACAAGAGTCCTCTAAACGCCAAACACATGTCCAAGTTTAAGGTACTTTCCTCTTTCTTCCGAAAGCACCTTTTCTGATTATCAATAGTAAAGTAATATCCATCAGAGATGCCTGGAGAAGTAAAAAAAACCTGGCATGATAGATACTTTGTAGCCGATGGCCAAATCAACAACTGTTCAACATGACTCACATGCCATACTGTAAACATTGAGATTTCATACGGTCAATGAGGGTTTTCTACCAACCCAAACTTAACATGTGGCTCCACTTATTGTATAATATGTGGTACTATCAGGGTAATGGAGAAAAATAATCATGATCATGAGATTTAGAAGGTTTAATTAAGGTCACACAAAGTACATTTTAGAGCAAATAGTTTTACTTCAAACTTAAACTATACCATCACCTATCTTTTTCAAAATACAGTATACTTCGCACAATTATTTACATTTGAAAAAGCAATGCTTGAATTACAATATATTTTGTGGTGAATTTAATTGGATGACAAATGAATTGATACTAGAGGTTTAAATTGCATGCAAACATTGATTAAAAAGGGAGGTAGGCCTACTGAATAGTCAACAGTTAACATCAAATTGAGGGGGAACTTATAACTTCTTGGCCTCAAGATAATTAATCTCTGGTTATTCCTTAACCGTTTTTACCAGAATTATGTGAGTGAGTGTATGCAAATGATCTAAGATCATTCACCATGTATTCACACAGAGCTTAGGCGTTGCAATGCAGCAAATTAAAGTTTAAGGTGAATTTACACATTTTACTGGACTGTAAAACAAAGTGTTTAGGGCAGTTGGACCTCGAAGACAGGTCTTTCTGCAGTAATATTAATCATTATTAGTGAGGATAACAGTGTACAGTATCTTTAGCCTATATTCATTGTTGAAATCCTATTAGTAGATAGAGTCCTAATGTAAAACATAAAGAGAAAACCAAAAATGCATTTATGAGTTTCTGAAATTATACATTTAGGAAGATTGAACTGGTCTTTAATTGTACAGTATATTTGATATTCATTTCTCAAATTTCTCTAAAATATATCAGTGAAACTATATAAGTATTAAACTAAAGGGCTCTCCTTTTTAAAACATCTGAACATGAGTAAACAACTGAACAGATCAGGAGGCAATTCATTTAATAGGTTTAGTGTACAGAAGTCTGACCATATGTACGTATGTGTGCACTAATATCCTTGTGTGTGTATGTGTGTCTCACACTCAGGTCCTGGCGTAGAGCACAGCAGCAGTCATAGTCGCTACCACGGCAACTGCATGAGGCACCCAGACGATCCATCCACTCTGAAATAGGAAGTGACACAAACTGAAACACTGACCTCAGCACCGTCTGACAGGCTGCTCTAGCCCTTTAATAGCACCTGATTGGCCAAAGCTGTCATGGAATGCACAGAGAACAATGACGGTTGAAAGCAACATGTTCACGTAGAGCAAGACGAGACAAAAATCAGCCCATAGAAAGAGAGATTTGTTAGATATTAATGATCCAGGCAAGAGGAGAAGATGTCATATTAGAAATGTTAGTTCTGTCATGGGGAGACATCATATTTTCCTCAGTATTTCAGAGGAACGAGAGAGACTTTTCAATTTCGAGACTTGAGATTTGTTTCATGCAGTGTGCTGACAGAGACAAATAATGCGAGATGTAGGCCGGGTTGATTGGACAGGAGTACGGTGTACCTTTCTACCACAATGCGCCGAAGCACCAATACAGCAAAGCCAGGATAAGGCCGATGAGTATGGCTTGGACAGGCAGCAATAGGGAGGTCTACAGGAGGGAAGGGATATAAAGACATCATTGGGAATGGGTGAGTTTGACCCCAGGAGAGTGGGTCAACTCATCAAATATACTGAGTGTATTAAACATTAAGAACACCTGCTCTTTCCATGACATTGACTGACCAGGTGAATCAAGTTGTATTTTTTTATTTTTACATTTAACCTTTATTTAACTAGGCAAGTCAGTTTAGAACAAATTGTTGTTTACAATGACGGCCTACTCCGGTCAAACCCGGACGACGCTGGGCCAATTGTGCGCCTCCCTATGGGACTCCCAATCACGGCCGGATGTGATACAGCCTAGATTTGAACATTGTACTGTGGTGACGATTCTTGCACTGAGATGTAGTGCCTTAGACCGCTGAGCCACTCAGGAAAGGTTAAAAGGTTAAAGCTATGATCCCTTATTGATGTCAATTGTTAAATCAATTGTTAAATCCATTTCAGAGGAGAGACAATTGAGACATGGCTTGTGTATGTGTGCCATTTAGAGGTTGAATGGGCAAAAGATTTAAGTGCCTTTGAACGGGGTATGGTAGTAGGTGCCAGGCGCACCGTTTTAAGTGTGTCAAGAACTGTAATGCTGCTGGGTTTTTCCCACTCAACAATTTCTCGTGTGTATCAAGAATGGTCCCCCACCCAAAGGACATCAGCCAACTTGACACAACTGTGGGAAGCATTGGAGCCAACATGGGCCAGCATCCCTGTGGAACGCTTTCAATACCTCGTAGAGTCCATGTCCTGACGAATTTAGGCTGTTCTGAGGGGAAAAGTGGATGCAATTCAAAATCAGGAAGTTGTTCCTAATATTTTGTACACTCAGCGTATATTGATATTGGTACATAAAATACACAACACAATATGTATGTGACCATATTCTAACATACTACAAGCGTGTCCAAGCGTGTCTAAGTCTAGAAGTAATAGTCAAGGGACAAGCTGGTTGGGAGGAGGTGGGGAGCAGTTGTGGTGTGATTAGAAAGGCTCTGGTGAACACCTGTTGTATCCTGTGCACGTGTCGAATAAACTCTGAAACATTTCAACTTGAAACTCAAAGGAAGGGGTAGCCTGCTACGGGTGATGCTTGAAGTCAATTTCATCTGAACTCATCTCAACTCAACATTTGAATTCAACCCAACATTTCCAAAACATATATATTCACAGAATGCATGTTGAAGATGATTCATGCAAAATTCCTCTCTCTTCTTAGTCGCAGTATATTTTTTTAAGTCTTGATAGTGGGTAACTCACTTTGTTTCCTTTCTCCCGCAGCATTTTCAGGTCAGCTTTACACTCCTCAAGCTCATCAGTGATCGACTGCTTTTCCTGTTCGGTCCTCTCAAACTTCTCCTTCAGGTCTGACAGCTCAGTCTGCGTCTCTTCGTACTGAAAACAGAGGTTATAAATATTACAGGGCATTCATAAAACATCCATAGTTTGAGCAACCGTAAAGATTCTGTTTCAAATGGGATAAAACGGCGGTTGTAAAAGTCCAGGCCCTCATCAAATACTTTGAACAAATACTTCCTTCCTCCCTTCTGTCATGACGTTGGCCTCTTTGGGTATAGCAAGCCCATCCCCCTCTCCCTGCCTCCCCCTTTTCTCCTTCAACTAGGTTGCTGTGGTCAGAGAGACGTCATAAATTCCTGAGAATCTCCTCATGGACACACAGTATAGAGAGAGTAGATTTTCATGGAGAACAAAGGAAATCGTTCCACCTCACAGAACTTGAGGTACGAACAAATTTCATGTTCCGGAGAAAGTATAAAAGATTGGTGAAGAATCCAGCTACGAACTGGTCAGTTTGTCACAACTTGGGGAAGCTCATGGGAGACGGTGTGGCCACATTACCATAACACTGTTTATATAATAGCCTTAGATACGAGGTTTACATCTAATTGTTGTATAAAATGAATGAGTGAGTATGATACTGTTTACACAATTTTACAATGTGATTTTGGACTGTTTAATGAAGGAAAACTCAAAAAGGGAATTGGATTTGAACTAAATCAGAGGACCGCCCCTGAGCCCAGTTAGGGTCAGACATCCTGGGACAGCCTTTTTCTGCCATTCCGATTAAAACCCCCACTCTGGTTTTTGATCAGCAGACCGAGCTTACCTTAATTACGAGATGGCTAAAGGTTGCAGACCACGATTTTCTCAATCAAGTGAGGACAAAAGGTTGCAGACCATTGCTGAATCTTTTAACCATACCACGTGGTTAAACTCTTAGACTATCGATACTGACAGAATAAGAACAAGTCTTTGATATTAATTACTAGTTTGCAGCTAGGAATTCAGTATCATTGAACGCGAAGAACGACAACCGCCAAAACATCCATTCTATAATGAAACGAATGAATGTCACTCTGAACTATTCACTATAACCACGACAGAGAGAGAGAGGGAGAGATGGACAATTCTACAAAAGAAATGAACTTTTCACCAGCGATCAAGACAACACACTGAGAGTAAATCTATATATTGGTTGCAATTGTTCCCGAATGAGTGAGCGTTCATGTGAAAAAGGATTAGCATTTCAATTGTTATAATTATCACTTTGTAGTGACTTCTTAGTCGATCCCCACTTCCCCTTTTGTCTAACAAGCCGCAATGCCGGTTTAGCCCACTAGGGCACATTCTCATTTCATGTAACCACATTTACCTTGTTTGTTTGTTTATGAATTTCTGTGAATTACTTAGTTAGTAATAAATAAATTATTTAAGACAATTGATGTATGGATGACTCATGGTGAAGACTAGGTTCGTGCAGATAACCAACAATTTACGACGTTTGGAATGAGACTAACGTGAGGTAAAGTAAATAATTCATTAACCAGAAGACTATGGATCAGATATGAAAATATCTGAAAGGTTATATTTGGAAATTCTAACCTTGTAATCTGAATATTTTTCCTTGGTGCCCCGACTTCCTAGTTAATTAGTTACATGATTAATCAGTTGATCGTAAAGATAGTAAAGACACGACACTTCCATGAAGTGACCACTGGGCTAAGAAGATAGGATTGTGATCCTTATGGGTTCCACTATATACTTAAACAATAATGGCCAAGGGGGTGTGGTATATTATTTACATTGGTAACCAGTTTATAATAGCAATAAGGCACCTCAGGGGTTTGTGGTATATGGCCAATATACCACGGCTAAGGGCTGTGTCCAGGCACTCTGCTTTGTGTCGTGCATAAGAACAGCCCTTAGCCATGGTATATTGGCCATACAGTGCCTTGCGAAAGTATTCGGCCCCCTTGAACTTTGCGACCTTTTGCCACATTTCAGGCTTCAAACATAAAGATATAAAACTGTATTTTTTTGTGAAGAATCAACAACAAGTGGGACACAATCATGAAGTGGAACGACATTTATTGGATATTTCAAACTTTTTTAACAAATCAAAAACTGAAAAATTGGGCGTGCAAAATTATAAGTTCAAGGGGGCCGAATACTTTCGCAAGGCACTGTATACCACAAACCCCTGAGGTGCCTTATTGCTATATAAACTGGTTACCAATGTAATTAGAGCAGGAAAAACTTTTTTTTTGTTGTCATAACCGTGGTACACGGTCTGATATACCATGGCTGTCAGCCAATCAACATTCAGGGTTCAAATCACCTAGTTTATAATGTAGCTTTAAAAAAAAACTTATCCAGTCATGTCAGATCATAGATCAGGGATTACTTCAAGGAAGGGAGGAAGACAGCATGCATGTGCCCACCTCTCTCTGCAGATCCTTGGTGCGGCTGTCTGACTGGTCCAGCTGGCTCTGAAGTTTGGTGTTGTCCTGCTGGTGCTGCTCCTGCTGGGCCCCCAGCCTCTTCTCCATCTCCCCCTGAGAGAGCTCCAGGGCCTTCAGAATGCTGCCCAGCTCAGCACTCTGGGCACGTGAGCTGGGGGAGAGAGAGGGGTTGAAAGAGAGAGAGAGAGAGAGAGAGAGAGAGAGACAGAGGTTCAGGAACAGTGTTACTGTCTATGAATGATTTGTAGACCAATGTATTCTAATTGTGACCATTTCAATGTCAAATGTATTGGTCTGTTAATGTGTGTGTGTGTGTGTGTGTGTGTGTGTGTGTGTGTGTGTGTGTGTGTGTGTGTGTGTGTGTGTGTGTGTGTGTGTGTGTGTGTGTGTGTGTGTGTGTGTGTGTGTGTGTGTGTGTGTGTGTGTGTGTGTGTGTGCGTGTATATGTATATATGTCTGTGTATGTCGGTGTGTGCACGAAAGAAAGAGTCAAAGATAACTGGGCATTAGAGTAAGGGAGAGTGTGAGAGTGGCAGAGACAGACGTGCAAATACTGGGACCATTTTTGAGTTGAGTTGCGCACCGTCAAATCTGTGTATGATGTTTAGGCACAGATGCTCTTGCCAGTTGTGTTTCAGACTACAGACTGACCTGGCCAAATCCTTCTCTAGCTCCTTTTGCTTCTTCAGCATGGCCTCTTTCTCTGAGCGCATGACAGAACTCTCATTCTGTAGGTTCCCCTTCTCCTTCTGGTGAGCCCTGAGCAGTTCCTCCTTCTCCGCCCTGAGGGCAGCACTCTCCTTCTGGTGTGTATTCAGCACTTCCTGTTTCTCCAAGCGCAGGGATGACACCTCCCTCTGGAGGCTGGTGCACTCCCTCTGCATGGACTCCATTTCACCTGCTGTAGAAAACCATAGGGATGCTCAGACGTGGCATTATATCACAGCCTGGGTGATTGTCTGTTTCTGCTTCAGCCAACTCCTTGATACTTTCAGTAAAACTATTTAGTCAGTCTATTCAGGGCTAATTAGCTGCCCAAACTAAGTTGATGTGGATATACTTTCATATGGATGCAACTTTGTGTACAAATGCTTTATAAATCACATAACACTCATTATTACAGATAAATATTGTGTGTACAGAATATCAATATTTGTTATGTATTTTCTATGCACTGTATATGTAGTACCTTGCAGTGGTTGAAAAAGTACCCAATTGTCATACTTGGGTAAAAGTAAAGATACCTTAATAGAAAATTACTAAAGTAAAAAGTGAGACACCCAGTAAAATCCTACTTGAGTAAAAGTAAAAGCATTTGGTTTGAAATATACTTTACATATCAAAAGTAAATGCTAAAATATTCTTAAGTATCAAAAGTAAATGTAAAAGTATAAATCATTTCAAGTTCCTGATATTAAGCAAACCAAATGGCATGCTTTTCTGGATAGCCAGGGGCACAGTCCAACACTCAGACATAAAAAAGCATGTGTGTTTAATGAGTCCGCTAGATTAGATGCAGTGGGGATGGCCAGGGATTTTCTCTTTAAGTGAGTGAATTAGACAATCGTCCTGTCCTGCTAAGCATTCAAAATGTAACAAGTACTTGTGGGTGTCAGGGAAAATGTATGGAATAAAAAGTATATTATTTTCTTCACGAATGTAGTGAAGTAAAAGTAAAAGTACAGATACCCAAAAAACAACTTAAGTAGTACTTCAAAGTATTTTTACTTAAGAACTTTACACCACTGGTACCTTGTGACTCGGCAGCCTTCTGCCACTGCTTACTCTGCTGCTGTAGGTCACCTTGCAGGCCGTTAATCTCACGCTCGTACTTGCTGGCTGTCTCTCGCCACTTCTCCATATCCTTGGAGACGGTTGCTAGGTTACCCTGGACCGTAGAGACCTCCCGCTTCCAATCGGCGGTGGCAGCATCAAGGGTGCGACGCAGAGTCTTCACTTCTTCTCGGGATTTGTGCAGTTCATCTTGTGAACTCAGGGAGGCGCTGTCTTTCTGTTCTCTAAGGACCCCCAGCTCGTCCTGTAGCTGTCGCAGCTGGCCTGCTCACACAGAAGACAGTGGACATTTTTAAGGAGGAGAAGAGTTATATCAAGGCCGGTCCTTGCTGTTCTGCCCCAGCAAAACTAGAATAGTCCCAGTAAGCAAAATTATGTTGAAAATACATATTTTTCCAGATGTTGAAGTTAGGTTACATTTAGGTTCTAAATGAAAGGTGAAAAGATATTTTCCATGTTTAAAATACATATTTTCCAGAAAGTTGAAAAGGCATATTTTCCTGATGCAAAAAATACCTATTTTCAGGACATTGAAATCAGGAACATTTTCTGTTGACATTTTTTTGTCATTTAGCAGACGGTCTAAGAGTGACTTACGGGAGCAATTAGGGTTGAGTGCCCTGCTCAAAGGCACATCAACAGATTTTCACCTAGTCAGCTCAAGGATTCAAACCAGCAACCTTTCAGTTACTGTCCCAACGCTCTTAACCGCTAGGCTACCTGCCACCCATGAACTATTGCTTGCTCTAGTGGTTACCCTCAACAGCTCAGGAAACCTGGGCACATGGAAAAGGCTAATACTGACGTCAACACTTGCTACAGTGGTCCCTAACAGTAAGTCATGCCCCCTTCTCTGGCCAGACAGAGCCCAACCATTGTGTCCGAAGGGCTGGGTGAGTCTGCCTTGGGGTCTGAAGCCATAGTGAGGCGGACATGGAGGGCCGTTTTATCCTTTACCGGGCCCCATCTTCTTCTGCTTGGGCCCTGGAGGACGTCACAAAGGAGCAGCTGGGTAGATCACCTGGTGTGTGGCGCGATTTCGGGAGACGGTAGGGGAGGGACGATTTCCCTGAGGTCACTATCCTCATCTGAGGATGAACCGGAGTGGTAGTCAGACGTCACCCTCTACACAGCGCTGGTCACCTTAGTCACATCCTCATCACTATCACTGTTCTGAATGAAAGTTGAAAATACTTGTTTTCCAGATGTTGAAAATATGTATTTTACAGATGTTGAAATGTTGAAATGAAGCTAATTTTTGGTTCTGAATGATAGTTTAATATATGTAATTTATAGAAGTCTATGTTTAGGCCAAATCAAGGCTGGTCCAGACCGGACAAAATCTGAACCAAACATAAACAGCTTTGGATGTGGAAATCAAGGCCGGTCCGGTACTGCACCAACAAAAGACATCCAAAAGGCGTTGAAGCTCTCTCTATCTCACAGGACTGAACCAACAACCCAACTACACACAAACTTTAACCACATATACAGTAGCCTAGATTCATGAACAGTCACGCATACAAACAAAAATCCAGCTCTACCCACACACATTCCTACACATTTCTCACACACCCCAAAGTAATTCTAGTAAGGAAGATCCAAGGCAACTTCAAACACACACACTTTGGTCTATAGCTACCGTGTAGGAATTTCAACTGTTTTGCAGACTCGTCAGCTTGCTGCTTGTTGGCTCTCCTCTCCTCCTCCAGGAGACCTATAATGTATGACACAGATAATACAATAAGTGAACTTCTCTAACTATGAACATTCACTGCTGCAGCTGTTGTGTGAAGGTGTGTATGCTTGTGCCTGTTATCTTTGTACAGTATTGGATAATGTCTGTAAGTCGCTTTGGATAAAAGCCAAATGCTCAATGGCATATATTACTATTATAATCCACTGTTGGGTGAGTGTCATTCCCAAGCTTTTCCATTACCTTGCAGTTCCATGCATTTCAGTTTTCCTGTGTTGGAGAGCTCCTGGGCCTCACGAAGCTCCACGTTCAGATTCTTGATGACTTTCTCTGAGTCACTTGTTCCCGTGTTGGATCGGTTCATCTCATCTGGGAAAGGAATGGAGGTAAATACAGTGTTCAGCAGAGGACAGACCGACATGACAGGGTGGAGACTTACATTGCATATGGAAAGTATTCAGACCCCTTGACATTTTCCATATTTCTTTACGTTACAGCTTTCTTCTAAAATTGCTAAAATCATCCTGAGCGCTCTGGAGCTGGTTTTCATCAAGAATCTCGCAGTACTTCGCTCCGTTCATCTTCCCCTCGACCCTGACAAATCTGCCAGCCCCTGTGTAACAGTATAGCTTCCGTCCCTCTCCTCGCCCCAACCTGGGCTCGAACCAGGGACCCTCTGCACACATCAACAACAGTCACCCACGAAGCATCGTGACCCATCGCTCCACAAAAGCCGCAGCCCTTGCAGAACAAGGGGAACCACTACTTCAAGGTCTCAAAGCGAGTGACGTCACCGATTGAAATGCTATTAGCGTTCACCACCGCTAACTAGCTAGCCATTTCACATTGGTTACACCTACTACTGAAAAACATCCCCACAGCATGATGCTGCCACCACCATGCTTCACCATACAGTTGGTGTCAGGTTTCTTCCAGATGTGACACTTGGCATTCAGGCCAATCTTGGTTTCAATCTTGGTTTCATCAGACCAGAGAATCTTGTTTCTCATGGTCTGAGAGTCTTTAGGTGCCTTTTGGCATGTGCGTTTTACTGAGTGGCTTCTGTCTGGCCTTCTGGAAGGTTCTCCCAGAGTGTCAGAGTGACCATTGGGTTCTTGGTCACCTCCCTGATCATGGCCCTTCTCCTCTGATTGCTCAGTTTGGCCTGGGGGCCAGCTCTAGAAAGAGTCTTGGTGGTTCCAAACTTATTCCATTTAAGAATGATGAAGGCCACTGTGTTCTTGGACCTTCAATGCTGCAGAAATGTTTTGGAACCCTTCCCCACATCTGTGCCTTGACACAATCCTATCTCGGAGCTCTACAAACAATTCCTTCGACCTCATGGCTTGGTTTTTGCTCTGACATGCACTGTGGGACCTTATATAGACAGGTGTGCGCCTTTCCAAATCATGTCCAATCAATTGAATTTACCACAAGTGAACTCCAATCAAGTTGTAGAAACATCTCAAGGACGATCAATGGAAACAGGATCAGTGGTGGATAAAGTACCCAATTGTCATACTTGAGTAAAAAGTAAAGATACCTTAAAAGAAAATGACTCAAGTAAAAGTGGAAGTGACCCAGTAAAATACTACTTGAGTAAAAGTCTAAAAGTATTTGGTTTTAAATGTACTTAAGTATCAAAAGTAAATGTAATCGCTAAAATATATTTAAGTATCAAAAGTAAAAGTATAAATAATTTCAAATTCCTTATATTAAGCAAACCAGATGGCACAATTTTCTAAATTTTTTAATTAACGGATAGCCAGGGGCTTCAACACTCAGACATAATTTACAAACAAACCATTTGTGTTTAGTGAGTCTGCCAGATCAGTGGCAGTAGGGATGACATGGGATGTTCTCTGTTTAGTGAGTCTGCCAGATCAGTGGCAGTAGGGATGACATGGGATGTTCTCTGTTTAGTGAGTCTGCCAGATCAGTGGCAGTAGGGATGACATGGGATGTTCTCTGTTTAGTGAGTCTGCCAGATCAGTGGCAGTAGGGATGACATGGGATGTTCTCTGTTTAGTGAGTTTGCCAGATCAGTGGCAGTAGGGATGACATGGGATGTTCTCTGTTTAGTGAGTCTGCCAGATCAGTGGCAGTAGGGATGACATGGGATGTTCTCTGTTTAGTGAGTCTGCCAGATCAGTGGCAGTAGGGATGACATGGGATGTTCTCTGTTTAGTGAGTCTGCCAGATCAGTGGCAGTAGGGATGACATGGGATGTTCTCTGTTTAGTGAGTCTGCCAGATCAGTGGCAGTAGGGATGACATGGGATGTTCTCTGTTTAGTGAGTTTGCCAGATCAGTGGCAGTAGGGATGACATGGGATGTTCTCTGTTTAGTGAGTCTGCCAGATCAGTGGCAGTAGGGATGACATGGGATGTTCTCTGTTTAGTGAGTCTGCCAGATCAGAGGCAGTAGGGATGACATGGGATGTTCTCTGTTTAGTGAGTCTGCCAGATCAGTGGCAGTAGGGATGACATGGGATGTTCTCTGTTTAGTGAGTCTGCCAGATCAGAGGCAGTAGGGATGACATGGGATGTTCTCTGTTTAGTGAGTCTGCCAGATCAGAGGCAGTAGGGATGACATGGGATGTTCTCTGTTTAGTGAGTCTGCCAGATCAGTGGCAGTAGGGATGACATGGGATGTTCTCTGTTTAGTGAGTCTGCCAGATCAGAGGCAGTAGGGATGACATGGGATGTTCTCTTGATATGTGCGTGCATTAGACAATTTTCCTGTCCTGCTAAGCATTCAAAACTAGTACTTTTGGGTGTCAGGGAGAATTTAAAGAGTAAAAAGTACATTATTTTGTTTAGGAATGTAGTGGAGTAAAAGTAAAAGTCGTCAAAAATATAAATAGTCAAGTAAAGTACAGATACCCAAAAAAACGACTTAGTACTTTAAAGTCTTTTTACTTAAGTACTTTACACCACTGAACAGGATGCACCTGAGCTCAATTTCGAGTCTCATAGCAAAGTGTCTGAATACTTATGTAAATAAGGCCTTTCTGTTTTTAATATTTTATAAATGTGCAAAAATGTCAAAAGCCTGTTTTTGATGTTTTGCCCAATTTATTCAATTTTAGAATAAGGCTATAGTCAAGGGGTCTGAATACTTTCCCAATCCACTGTATCTACAGTAGGGGAAAATGAGGGGAAATGTTCTCGTAAAATTATAGATGACTGACATTAGCCACATGTGGTCTGGTACTTTCTATGACCCTCGTTAGGCCTTTGCGAGATTCCAAACCTAATGTCAAACTTGACTGAATGTCTGACTCTCTGGACTATTTTGCCTCCCCACTCCCTGCCAACAGATTACATTTAGCCATGGATGAAATGTGAGATAATTTCCCAAGATGACCAAAAATTTGACTATTACATGAACTAATTACATCCCAAAAATAGAATAATGAATAATGTCATCTGAACTCACATATTGGGGTCCGCTTATATTAGCGGGCACTTATAGTAGTCAAGCCCTTTGATGTACCCTCAAAGTAATCACATTTCTCACAGTTTCAAAGCAATGACCTCTACTGACTATGATTTCATAGGTCGAAAAGATGACTAGTAGAGAAAGCAACGCATAACTCTCTCTCAAAATAGATGGAATAAAACCCAGCTAAAACTCTTCTTCTAATCTGCCAGGGCTGTAAAAAGAGACGACCTCATCCTAGATCAAGCGTTTGGCAGAGGCCAAAACAAGACGCCATAACAGATGGAGCCTGTGCACCATAAATGGAGATATAAGAGGGCTATGACATCACTGTGGCAGACACTGTATCAGTGTAGAAACTAACAATATGTTTCAGATAACAGACATGCACGCACAACCTCTCACACTCGCTAGCTCGTTTAAATACACATGTGCAAACGTTACTGTGGAATATTAGCTTTGACGTCAAACCAGAGAACTAATTAGAGATGTTAGTTATGCTAATAAATGTCCATAAACAAAGCAGTGTTTAGAGTCTGCTGGAGGCTGGTGGTGCACCCACCCCCCATCCCTGTTCAGGCACATGACCTCTCACTGTGTGTGAAGACAGGGAGGAATGCTCTGGCCTCTATCTGAGAGAGTGCGTGTGTGTGTTTGTGTGTGCGTGCATGTGCGTGCATGTGTGTGCATGTCTGTAAATGGCTGAATGAGCATGAGAATGTGTGTAGGTGTGTGTATGGATGTTTGCGCGGAGCATATGTCAGGAGCGAGTGAGCGAGTGAGTTTCGTTGTGTGTGTTTCTCTGAGGAAATGGATTCTTCGTGAGGAGCTGAGTGAGGTTAAATGTGTCCGTGTGTGTGAGAGAGAGCGAGAGAAACCGAGAGAGAGAAAGCAAGAGAGAGGGAGAGAGAGAGAGAAAGCAAGAGAGAAAGCAAGAGAGAGTGAGAGAGAGAAAGCAAGAGAGAGGGAGAGAAAGAGAGGCTGTGTGTGTGAGAGAATGTGTCCGGTAGTAACAGGATGTGTTAGCGCAGGGGTATCAAACATATGGCCTGTGGGCCCCAAAAAATACAAATAAAAAGCTATATTTAATTTAAAATCACTAAAACCAAATTGAAATGACAAATTACAATGTAGAAATTACAATGGACCTACCATACCGTTTCGTGACTGTGTTCAGCTCGCTAATAATCACCAAAATGAAAGCTAGACAGTCAGGGACCTTAGAAAATTCCAAAAACGGTTGAGGACTATTTTATGCAAATTCTGACCGTGAGGAATTATAACCAATTTTCAGTGCGGCCCTCCGGATCTCGTTAAAAACCGAACACGGCCCCCGGAATGTATTTTTTTGTTGACATCCCTAAGTTAAAGGTTTATCTCTCACTGACACATCATGGTTGGCCATTACTTCTTGGGATATTTGGTGTCATCAAATGATGCCGGATGAAAAAACACAACTATGGAATATTCCTTTCTACGTCTAAACATATTTCAGACTTGCTTGATCATCGACCATTACATTCCCTCATAGGCACCACAGAATGAATGTAATGAGAATCCTTCTAACCCTTTTTCTATTTTTACATCTCATCATGCTGAAGGCTATAGCCGTCATGCTCCATCCACCCTAATGTCTAAGCCCGCTACCATTGTGGCAGCCATTCAAAACTGAGTCAGAGGCTTCATGATTCCCTGACCGGTACTCTATTTGTATACATTAACACTCACAAAAAAATATTCTGGTCTAGGCCTGATGCTTTGGATTACAGCTACAGAATATACTGCAGGTGTAATGATTCCTATGTTATAAGGGTAACTTCATATTATTACACTCTGATGAGATTTACACTATAAACTGTGAAAAAAGATAACCCTAAGGTCAAATGTGTTATTGTTGTTATGGTGAATAGCCAATGTGTTCTGTATAGCCTATGTGACTAGTGGCATTACTAATTAATTGATCATGCACAATTGATTCACTCACAGACATGCATCAGGAACATACACAAGGTACTCCAGTGTCCTCTCTCAAATGTTAACTTCTTGTTAGAATGGGTTGTCAATCCTGTCAACCTAAATGTCAATACTGTCATTTAACAGTCATTTGAGTTGATCCCTAATGTATTAAAGGCTCCTTCAGATTACGGTTTGATTCCACTTGAAACCAGAGAACTGTGGCCCTAAACACAATGCCTTTTATAGCAATGCGAGCTCTTAAATGTCCTGTTTCCACACCCAGTCTTTCCTTTACAAAGTCTCTCTCTCTTTGACCCTTTCCTCCTCACTCGGCAACGAGGTCTGGGATGACTTGCACAAGTCAGTAATAGAATAGGAGATGACTAGTTAGAGACATCAGAAGTGATCCAACAGATCCCGGTCAGTTATAATAATCTGTCCAATTACATGTAATAAGAATAAAGAGAAGGTCTCACTCACCTTTAATGAGTGAGACCTTCATGGGTTCTTTCAGCTCCTGATGATCCATTTGCTTATCTGCAAAAAAGGATACATTATCATTTCATATGAGTACAGTGACTTTGCAAACAGTTCGGGGTGAGAGATGAGCTAACTTGAGAATAAAATATTAACAAAATATCATAGCAGAAGAAGAAATCAATAAAATAACATATGAAGCACAAGACTGAAAAATGTAATTGAATGTGAAATGAATGTGCATACAACGTACATTGAGGACTTTATGAAGAGATGTTGTATTACAATTCTATGAAAGGAATTAAAAATGAAAGGATAATAATTGAAAGTAATAAAGCCTATATAAATAAGTACATTACATTTCAAAACATATAATAATGTGATATTACCTCAGGTCAGGTGTTCTCTGCTATTATCAGTGCTGGGGCTACAGCAGTCCCTGGCATGAAGAATTCTTTCCAACTATCTGATTTTTCAGATGCGAAATGGAATAGTCCACCTGAAGAGGGGGACATCAAATGCAATAACAAAGACTATCCATCAGACTGCCAAGCTATTTTCCAAGGCATGTTAGGAAAATAACCACTGGTACAGTAAAAATGACTGGTTGATTACCTTGAAGGTAGTCAAAATCTAATGATAGAGGTCATCCAGATCAAAACAATAATTGTCACAAATAGTCCCCCCTCTTCATGGTGGAGGGTCCCAGTCTTTCCACACTAGGTCATGAATCTGACTGGGGCATCTCGGAAGCTGCAGCTGCATACTGAAACAGAGGGAGGTTTTGTTCAGGGAATGAGCTGCTCCCAGGCCAGTTGGTACTGATGTAGAAATGGGGGCTTAGCCTAACAATAGGACCTTCCAATGTGAGATTGTGTGAGAGTGGGTAGTGTGTGAGTGTATGAGTTTCGGAGTGTGTGTGTGTGTGTGTGTGTGTGTGTGTGTGTGTGTGTATGTGTGTCTGTGTGTGTGCCCTTGTTATGCCAAGTAGGGCGCTGCCATTTCCCTTTAATTTAACTCCATGCTGACCATATGTTTCCATAAGGATAAATTATGCTGCAACATTTTGAGCTCTGAAAGGGGTACTGTTGACAATAAAAGCAGGACATAGAATAAACAGAAACAAATTATGTGGAGTATGACATAATATAAACGCTGTAATGTTAGAAGTGGAGAATGCAACTAATACACTGAACTAATGTGGTGTGACATTACAAAGGTTAGGAGGCTTTGCCAGAAGTTCAGAATGGGACAGAATAATAAAAGAGATTTAGCAAAACCACAGAGACTAATCTAGGAAAACCATGAATCTAGGAAATACTGCCAGTACACTTCCCTGATACATGTGTACATATTGTAATATAAATTGTGCATTCCTTTATTATACTTATGCTAAAACATTGTATTATTTCTTATTGTTGTTGCATTGTGGAGAAGGAACCTGCAAAAAAGCATTTCATTGGACAGTGTATACCACGTGTATCCTGTACATTCAACTAATAAAACCTGAAACTACAGTCTCAAGGACAACCTAGAGAACTGTGACCAAAACAGAATGAAAAAATAGAATGAAAATACCACCAGGGTAATACTGCCACTCTGCTGTGCGTTTGTGTGTGTGACAACCAAGTACTGTGACTTCCACAGTACTACAACGTTTCTCCTCCTAGACTGAATGGATGCATTTGATCATCCATGTACAGATGAGTAGAAATGAAGAAGGGAGTTAATAAAATATTTCCTGTAGGGACCCAAGTTTTTTCTGACCTTGTGATGTGACCTGGAGTGGAGAAAATATGTAACCTAATTAAAGGGTTGAACTAGGGCCCAGTTTGTTCTAGTCAGGTCATGTGGTTACCCTTAAACATAGAACTAAATCTATATTAGGCCCTACCAGATCAATAAATTCTCATCAATGTCCACTTTAATACAACTTATACTGTATTGTGTATAAGCTGGAGACACACAATATATGGTTTTATATTTCCTAGAAGTATCCTGTGAGAAAAGGTAGAAAAGCAAGAGAGCTCTATACATAGACCTACAGAATAGTATGAACAAAAAAACGAGGAAAAAGAACAAGGTCACTTCAGTTAATTTCCCAGTTGAACCGTTTGGGAGTGTCTTATGATGAGATTTTGTAGAACTATCGCTAGAAAAACTCAAGACTAAGTCATCTCAAAAAATCCCTTCTTAATAATGAATACATGAATCCCAAACAAAACCTATTTTTTTATCCATTCTTCAACAATCTAAATATCTTCATTAACCCACTACCAAACCCCTTTATTCTGTGCTAGTCGAGCAAGTGACAATAAGGTATAAGCCTGCATCAATATTAGACAGAGGAAGAACTCAATTTCATATAGGCCTGCCTACCATCCTTTATTAGTGTACTCATTCCAGCGATCTCCACTGAACCCTAGCCTGAAGGCCCAGCATCATACTGCCCCCTTTTTCTCTCTCTCACAGAAGAACCATCAAACAGGCAAAGCATCAATACATGACTTCGATTGTATCCTACTACACCGGCTCTGACACTCGTCGGATGTGGCATGGTTTGACTCTTTCTCCTTGGTGAGGATCAAAGGTGCCAGATCATCTTGGCACATGGCAGACAGATAGCCAGACCCCCCCCCCCCCCTCCCACAGGAGAGGACAGGGGGGAGTTGGGTCAGTTTTATGACTTAACAGCCGGTCATAAATAGTTTGCAGAAACTCTCCTTCCTTGCCATGCAGTATTGGGAAAGAAATTAATTTATCTACAGAAGACCTTTGCCGCCTTAAAATTCTAATGGCCAGAGAATTAACTTTGGAACAATATTCATAAGACAGGAATGGTAAGAACAGTCCGTTGGGATCTAAAGAATAATCCTGTCATATGGTTTATTATTTTGTGATGTCACTAAGGGCGGTATGACAAAGTAACTGTAACTCTGAATGTGTACACATCCTACAGTGCCTTGCGAAAGTATTCGGCCCCCTTGAACTTTGTGACCTTTTGCCACATTTCAGGCTTCAAACATAAAGATATAAAACTGTATTTTTTTGTGAAGAATCAACAACAAGTGGGACACAGTCATGAAGTGGAATGACATTTATTGGTAATTTCAAACTTTTTTAACAAATCAAAAACTGAAAAATTGGGCGTGCAAAATTATTCAGCCCCTTTACTTTCAGTGCAGCAAACTCTCTCCAGAAGTTCAGTGAGGATCTCTGAATGATCCAATGTTGACCTAAATGACTAATGATGATAAATACAATCCACCTGTGTGTAATCAAGTCTCCGTATAAATGCACCTGCACTGTGATAGTCTCAGAGGTCCGTTAAAAGCGCAGAGAGCATCATGAAGAACAAGGAACACACCAGGCAGGTCCGAGATACTGTTGTGAAGAAGTTTAAAACCGGATTGGGATACAAAAAGATTTCCCAAGCTTTAAACATCCCAAAGAGCACTGTGCAAGCGATAATATTGAAATGGAAGGAGTATCAGACCACTGCAAATCTACCAAGACCTGGCCGTCCCTCTAAACTTTCAGCTCATACAAGGAGAAGACTGATCAGAGATGCAGCCAAGAGGCCCATGATCACTCTGGATGAACTGCAGAGATCTACAGCTGAGGTGGGAGACTCTGTCCATAGGACAACAATCAGTCGTATATTGCACAAATCTGGCCTTTATGGAAGAGTGGCAAGAAGAAAGCCATTTCTTAAAGATATCCATAAAGTGTCGTTTAAAGTTTGCCACAAGCCACCTGGGAGACACACCAAACATGTGGAAGAAGGTGCTCTGGTCAGATGAAACCAAAATTGAACTTTTTGGCAACAATGCAAAACGTTATGTTTGGCGTAAAAGCAACACAGGTCATCACCCATCCCCACTGTCAAACATGGTGGTGGCAGCATCATGGTTTTGGCCTGCTTTTCTTCAGCAGGGACAGGGAAGATGGTTAAAATTGATGGGGAAGATGGATGGAGCCAAATACAGGACCATTCTGGAAGAAAACCTGATGGAGTCTGCAAAAGACCTGAGACTGGGACGGAGATTTGTCTTCCAACAAGACAATGATCCAAAACATAAAGCAAAATCTACAATGGAATGGTTCAAAAATAAACATATCCAGGTGTTAGAATGGCCAAGTCAAAGTCCAGACCTGAATCCAATCGAGAATCTGTGGAAAGAACTGAAAACTGCTGTTCACAAATGCTCTCCATCCAACCTCACTGAGCTCGAACTGTTTTGCAAGGAGGAATGGGAAAAAATGTCAGTCTCTCGATGTGCAAAACTGATAGAGAAATACCCCATTGACTTACAGCTGTAATCGCAGCAAAAGGTGGCGCTACAAAGTATTAACTTAAGGGGGCTGAATAATTTTGCACGCCCAATTTTTCAGTTTTTGATTTGTTAAAAAAGTTTGAAATATCCAATAAATGTCGTTCCACTTCATGATTGTGTCCCACTTGTTGTTGATTCTTCACAAAAAAATACAGTTTTATATCTTTATGTTTGAAGCCTGAAATGTGGCAAAAGGTCGCAAAGTTCAAAGGGGCCGAATACTTTCGCAAGGCACTGTATGTATCAAATGTTGTATAAAATATATGATTAAATATGAAAATACTTTTGTAAAGATAACAATGTGATTTTAGCCTTCTAAATGAGATAATTGCTTTTCATATAAACTTGTACCCTGTCAGTAGCCATGCCCAAGTGAGCTCAGAGTTCGTGTCAGCAAGACGGAATGCCCCCTTTGGCCAGAGTTCTTAAAAAGACTCGCTAATGAAATTTACATTAGACCATCCTGACATACAGCATGAGCTGAACCTTACAAAGTGGTTTAAACTCTACAGACCAGAAAACACTCTCGAGCAGCTAGATGTTCTTTACCATTCGGCCATCAGATTTGCCACCAATGCTCCTTATAGGACACATCACTGCACTCTATACTCCTCTGTAAACTGGTCATCTCTGTATACCCGTTACAAGACCCACTGGTTGATGCTTATTTATAAAACCCTCTTAGGCTTCACTCGTCCCTATTTGAGATACCTACTGCAGCCCTCATCCTCTAAAGACAACACCCGTTCTGCCAATCACATTCAGTTAAAGGTCCCCAAGGCACACACATCCCTGGGTTGCTCCTCTTTTCAGTGTACAACAACTAGTGACAGGAACGAGCTGCAATATTTTAAAACTAAAACTGGAACGTATTATTTCCATCTCTTCATTCAAAGACTCAATCATGGACACTCTTACTGACAGTTGTGGCTGATTTGTGTGATGTATTGTTTTCTCTACCTTCTTGCTTTTGTGCTGTTGTCTGTGCCCAATAAAGTTTGTACCATGTTTTGTGCTACTGCCATGTTGTGTTGCTACCATGTTGTTGTCATGTGGTGTTGCTACCATGCTGTGTTGTCGTGTTGCTGCCATGCTAAGTTGTGGTCTTAGGTCTCTCTTTATGTAGTGTTGTGGTGTCTCTCTTGTCGTGATGTGTGTTTTGTCCTACATACAGTTGAAGTCGGAAGTTTACATACACCTTAGCCAAATGCATTTGAACTCAGTTTTTCACAATTCCTGAAATGTAATCCTAGTAAAAATTCCCTGTCTTAGGTCAGTTAGGATCACCACTTTATTGTAAGAATGTGAAATGTCAGAATACTAGTAGAGAGAATGATTTCTTTCAGCTTTTATTTCTTTCATCACATTCCCAGTGGGTCATAAGTTTACATAAACTCAATTAGTATTTGGTAGCATTGCCTTTAAATTGTTTAACTTGGGTCAAACGTTTTGGGTAGCCTTCCACAAGCTTCCCACAATAAGTTGGGTGAATGTTGACCCATTCCTCCTGACAGAGCTGGTGTAACTGGGTCAGGTTTGTAGGCCTCCTTGCTCGCACACACTTTTTCAGTTCTGCCCACAAATTTTCTATGGGATTGAGGTCAGGGCTTTGTGATGGCCACTCCAATACCTTGACATTGTTGTCCTTAGGCTATTTTGCCACAACTTCAGAAGTATGCTTGGGGTCATTGTCCATTTGGAAGACCCATTTGCGACCAAGCTTTAACTTCCTGACTGATGTCTTGAGATGTTGCTTCAATATATCCACACAATTTTCCTACCTCATGATGCCATCTAATTTGTGAATGTGCACCAGTCCCTCCTGCAGCAAAGCACCCCCACAACATAATGCTGCCACCCCCATGCTTCACAGTCGGGAGGGTGTTCTTCGGCTTGCAAGCATCCCCCTTTTTCCTCCAAACATAACAATGGTCATTATGGCCAAACAGTTCATCAGACCAGAGGACATTTCTCCAAAATGTATGATCTTTGTCCCCATGTGCAGTTGCAAACCGTAGTCTGGCTTTCTTTATGGTGGTTTTGGAGCAGTGGCTTCTTCCTTTCTGAGCGGCCTTTCAGGTTATGTCGATATGGGACTCGTTTTTACTGTGGATTTAGATACTTTTGTACCTGTTTCCTCCAGCATCTTCACAAGGTCCTTTGCTGTTGTTCTGGGATTGATTTGCACTTTTCGCACCAAAGTACGTTCATCTCTCGGAGACAGAACGCGTCTCCTTCCTGAGTGGTATGACGGCTGCGTCATAGGATGAACCAGACTTGAGGTCTTGGCTGATTTCTTTTGAATTTCCCATGATGTCAAGCAAAGAGGCACTGAGTTTGAAGGTAGGCCTTGGAATACATTCACAGGTACACCTCCAATTAACTCAAATGAGGTCAATTAGCCTATCAGAAGCTTCTGAAGAAATTACATAATTTTCTGGAATTTTACAAGCTGTTTAAAGGCACAGTCAACTTAGTGTATGTAAACTTCTGACCCACTGGAATTGTGATACAGTGAATTTTAAGTGAAATAATCTGTCTGTAAACAATTGTTGGAAAATTACTTGTGTCATGCACAAAGTAGATATGCTAACCGACTTGCCAAAACTATATTTTGTTAACAAGAAATTTGTGGAGTAGTTGAAAAACGAGTTTTAATGACTCCAACCTAAGTGTATGTAAACTTCTGACTTCAACTGTATATATATTTTTTTTAAATCCCAGGCCGCGTCCCTGCAGGAGGCCTTTTGCCAGGCCCTCATTGTAAATAAGAATGTGTTCTTCACATTATTCTTCACGTTATTTGGTGAGAATCACAAGATAGGGTACAAAGTCAATTATATTCTAGGGACAGAAGCCTACATTAGGTGTTCAGTTTTCAGTTACAGCATTATTTAATCTGCAGTTGTTCTTTTGCTATTTTACTTTTTTACAAATAATATTTAGATGTTAATAGTATCTTCTGATGACAATTATCACATATTTTAACTAAATGCAATCTATTAACTTCCAAATATATGTAGGTACAGTATCTAGTTTACCGATTACACGTTCTGATGGAATGGCTTGTCCTTTACTTTGTAAAAACCTTGATTGCATCGAGTGAATGTTGGACAAATATATTGGTTCCTTTCTAAACATAGCAATGTGAATGCAAATAGGACTGGGGCCACAAATATGTGAAGTGAACTGGCAAGAGTTGAGTCCTTATTCAAAGGCAAATGCAGTGTGAGTACAAAGATAACTGAGTTATTGTTCTTTTTACCCGAGTTCTCTTTAAAGGGGACTGAGATCGGTTATTTTGTTGTGGACTATATGTGAAAACACCCAAAGTTATGCAGCCTCTCTCCATATTTTGTATTTTTTATTATTGCTAACATTATTGTTTTTAGTTTGGCGTAAGCTAGTTATTATGCAATTCATGACACACAAAGGGATGCTCGAAACTCTGACAGATCGTGGGCGTTGCCAGTTATGGGCGTTACCTGTAATGTATCGTCGTGACTACGCGGTCTCATGGGAATGAGAGTTTCCAAAAATGCCAGTGAGCTGATGGTGCTGGGGAAGAAGGAGGTGACATCGCGCACCTAGCCTACTTCCTCAATTTATCCAGGAGTAGCAGACTCTCTAGCTCCACACACTTATGGGAAGTCTACCAAAGTAGTGCCTGAAACAGGTGGATTCTCCCTCGCACAGCTACACACAACATATTGTTTTTTTTTGTTCTGAGAAGGACCGGAATCACCACAAAATGAATTCGCTCTCAGCTTGGTTTTGGAGTGAGAGTTTCTGGCTTCCACCGAATGTTACTTGGGCGGAACTCGAGCACCCACCACCAGGAGAGGAGTACCCCAGAGCTGACCAGCTACTCTCATGCTTACCGCTTGCTTTTGGCGTGTTGGCTGTCAGGGTGTTATTTGAGAGGTAGGCTATGTAACAAAGTAACGTGTATTGACTTGTCTTTGTAAACAAAAGATTTCCGCATTTGATATGTGTCAAAGATTTAGCGGTATAAACCAAGACCAAGTCCTTGGCTAAACTGATTGTGTGTGTAGTGTTTGTGTGCACGCGTTTAGTAAGTGCCAGTCAGAGGAACTAATTAGCGAACTGCCCTTGGGCCATGATAGGCCTATAAGGAGGCATTGTTTTCTGATGATAGGTCCCCAACACTACTCTAGTCTATATCATTTAGACTATTGACACAAACACTATTGTGGATAATACTATTAGTATGCTACTGTGTGTAGGCCAAAAGTAGGCTACGAATAGCCATTGAGTATACGTTTGGATCATAGGTGTCTTGTTTAACCTGAAGGGTAGCCTAATTTAGGGGGAAAAAATTGTGCCACTGGTGTGAGAGAAACAGTAACCCTTCTGGCTTCATTGACCTGTGTTATATTAAACGCCATAGAGTCACTTAGTAACCAGGCTTTGAGTAATCTCTGTAACCAATAAATACAATCTCGCGAGTAATTTGGTCAGCTGCACTGATGCTAATCTTTGTAGAGGGACGAAGTTCACGCAAATTGACTGCTGCAAGTGACATGGCCATTGGATTATATTGTGTGCATCTCTAACGTCTAAAATGTCTCTTCTCTTTGTGTCCTTCTCTTTCAAAGTCCTTATCTTTGTGTCCCTTTTGACTGTTTTGATGTGAAATAAGCAACGGAACTGGTAAAAGTCAACAGTCGATGTGTCTATCCATATTTGTATTTTATTTAACCTTGAGTTAACTAGGCAAGTGAGTTAATTACAAATTCATAGGAACAGTGGGTTAACTGCCTTGTTCAGGGGCAGAAAGATAGATGTTTACCTTGTCAGCTGGGGGATTCAATCTAGCAACCTTTTGGTTACTGGCCCAAAGCTCTAACCACTAGGCTACCTACTGCCCCACCTGCTTTCTAATAATTATCCATATGATTTCAGATTATTGTAAATGAGGGTGAAGGATTGGGAAAAACAAGATTATTGATGATATGCACTACTGGTGTTCTCTTCTGTGTACCGCAGTAGAATTGGATGCTGGCTGTCTGCTTATCCAAATAGGTAATTTGAATTCTCTGCATAGCAATGCCTCTCCTGAACAGATGCTTTCTGAAATGTTAGCTGGGCATATGTTTAGGCCTAGGTAGTACATTGGATTGTGTGATAGGAAGGAAGTGAATGTTGTTTGAATGGGTCAAAGAGGCAGTACGCTGAGGTCGGGGAGGTCTTGTGATAGACCTCAGTTTGCTGGTTAGTGTCTGTCTCACTCTCAGCTAGGAGCTTTCTCCTCCTGACCCACCGCCCTCTCACATGACAGCTCATCAGCCTCCTCTGTTTAGAGTTAGTGCTACATTCCTCCTCATACTCTCCCCCTGACTGTCTGTTTTCCTCCACATCCCTTTCTCATTCGAACTGCTTTTCTCTTACACACACACACCCACTGCACATAAAAATACATTTGTGGGTAAACTGTGAAGATGCCGTGTCTGTTTGTGGAATAGGCCCGTGGTGAAAGCCATGATCTTCTCTGCTGAGGTTTCTAGAGAACTGTTGGTACTACAGAGCCAACCCTGTGTCCATGTTTAATATTGCTCTCTCTCTCTGGTGCTGTGTGTGTGTTTAGGCTAGTAGCCAAGCCCTGTGCCAACATACTTCAGATTCAGGCTGGAGAGAGCCGACGAGCCCAGCCCAACGCTGTCCTGGAGAGGGTGTTTACATCCACAACGGTACTTAAAGCATTGGTCTCATACACTGCTGCTGGGTGGGCAAATGCAGCATTGTGACCTGAAATGTTTCTTATGTTATTGCTCACGATGTAAAAGCAATTCACCACATGTAAATTAACGGGATGTTCTGTAAATGCAAGTGGATTAGTGGAAATGATAAAAATCCAACCTATCGTAGATGTATTCCACGCTGGTGAACTTGATTTTTACTTGCTACTCGGGAAAGTGTGATCAGAATTTGTTGGTTACTGTCCAAAGCCAATTAGCTCTGTTAGATGCCAGTCTGTTTTGTCTGTAGCCAACTTTCCTTTGACTTGTTTAGCAGGGCAGCAATGTAGTGTTTTTGACTCTAATGCAGTGTCTCTGTGTCTCCTTTTCCTCAGAGTCCAGAATCGCGGCGGGTCGAGGGGCTCTCTAAGCAGCTGGACTGGGATGTGCGAAAAGTCCAGAGATGGTTCCGACTCCGGAGGAACCAGGACAAGCCCAGTACACTCACAAAGTTCTGCGAGAGCATGTAGGTTCTGAAAAGTCTTAATCAATCTAGATGCACTAGCTTCAGCATTGCTGTTCTGTTCTGTTTCTTTTCTTTATGTTTCCTTTGCTGTTTGTTTTGCATCATAGGTGGAGGTTGACATTTTATACCGGTATATTTACCTATGCAATTCGCTATCTGTGGGTGGTGAGTTGAATTGACTTCTACTGCACTACACTAAATAACTTTAATATAATTCAAACACACTTTGAATTGAAAGGAGCCCTTTTAAAATGGTTGTTACTATAGGAAAGAAAGTAACAATAAGAATAACATGCTGACTATGCAGATCGCTTTCGAGAGGAAGTCCTATTGATAAGCATTGTTATCCTCTTTGATTATCTTTGACATGTGCATGTCCTCCTCTAGTCTCCTTGGATGTGGGACACACGGCAATGCTGGTACAACTACCCATTTCAGGTGAAGGATCTACATACCAAGTACCTATATACCATGATCATTCATCTAAATAGTCAACAGATGAAGATTCAGTTCCTAACCCTAGGGGTTGTTCATGTTCTCAATATGGCCCACTTTTGCTAAGGATTACCGTGTTATTGTTCTTCCTTGCTCCACAGACACTGAGTCCTGGCCAGTACAACTACTATGTAGCCGAGCTGGCCTTCTACTGGTCCCTCATGTTCTCCCAGTTTACAGACATCAAAAGGAAGGTGAGCCAGGTGACTGGTTTGGAGGGGCACGGTGGGTGGACTTGTAGTGGGGTAGGTGGACATTGAAACTGCAGCTATTGTGCTCCCCTCTCTCAAAAACACTAATCCTACCACCACTTCAGTCAGTGGCTTTCATTCATGCTAATTGGCCAATCTATTGTAGCTGGTATGCAAGCCATTTAAATGCACTTGATTTTCTGGAAAGTCTTTGGTCGTTTAGCAAGAACTGTTACCAGTATGTCCTGTTTTCGTTACTTCATTTCAGAGACACTTTTGTCTCACTATAGGTTAGCAAGGTAATTATTGTTTTGTATTAAAGGCCTACGATACTGTGTGAACTCTGATGAACAGGTTAGACGCAGCAGTGAGTTTCTAGAGGCATAGTTTGGGGCAGGAGTTTATGTATGAAGCACTAGCCCAGAGTCCAATCCTACTGAGAGTAGACCTAATCCATTGTCACATGGGTGCTGCTGGAAGAGGTAGAATTACATTAGCACTGTGCTGTTCTCTGGTAGTGGGTCAAGGGGAAAGGAAGATTTTTTTATTTGTATCACTTAGCAAGTTTTGCATGTTGTAAAGTTTTCCAATACTCTTATGTTTGACCCTAGCATCTTTGTACATCATTACAAATGCAAAGATCCTTAAGCAGGAGCAATGAAGACCAACACATTGCAAAATCATAAGTCGTTTCAAGTTAAGAAAATATACTCAGTACATGCGATCTAGTTTAATATATAACTAAAAGTATCTGGGGAAGTTTCTAGGAGATCATTAATCATGTGTGGAAGAATTCTCATTGCCAAGCAGATGCAGCCTTTTCAAAAGCTGGTGACGACATTGTGTCAGGTCAATGAACTTGTTGGGATGGTTTAATAGACCAGGTTGTTGTGACCTTGGTTCCACTCACTCAGTAATTCTATGCGTTTTATTGGAATGAAATGGCATGTGTGTAAATATTTCCCCCTCCCCCTCTCTCCCCCCTTGTCTACCTCTATCTATCCCTCTATTTCTTTGTTTACCTTTGTCCTCTGACAGGATTTCCTCATCATGTTTGTCCATCACCTGGCCACCATAACTCTCATCACCTTCTCCTACTGTAACAACATGCTGCGAATAGGCACTATGGTCATGTGTGTCCATGATGCCTCCGACATCGTGCTGGAGGTAGATAAAATGTCAAGTGCCTATACCAGAGCCATGTATTTAGAGAGTTGGCCAATGCGGTTTCTGCATTTTGATGTACTTACATGACACTTCAACATTCTGTGGCAGCCATGTTAGCTCGTCATTAACATTGCATGGGGAATATTTAAACAATGCTATGTAACTGAATGTCTAGAATTAGAACAATATTCAAAAAGCTATTTTCTTTTCTAAATATTTGGCTTTGGCCTATGCTATACTGTATGTGTAGAGCTGTCTTTTTACGGGCTGAGGTGGTTCCACACACAACTGAAATATTATTTATGGTCTGTGGGTGTGAGAGTACGGGGTTTCACCCTGGCGTGTGTTTACTCTGTGTTTGAACAGCTGTGTGCACTACTGCTGCACTTAGTTCATACCTGTTTAACTGGAATCTGACTGTTTAACATGTCTGTTTACCAAGGTGCAGCGAGAGGTGTCATTGAAGGAGAATTAAACATGTTTGCTGGTTTGCTATCTGTACTCATGTGTCTATTCATTTCCTTCCCCCCCCAAGTTGGCCAAGTTGGCCAATTATGCAAAGTACCAGCGGATTTGTGACACCGGCTTTGTAGTATTCAGCATCGTCTTCTTCATCACGCGACTTGTCATCTATCCCTTTTGGTAAGGGGGGGGTACATATTGAATTATGCAACAAGGCACAGAGCTGCGTTATCTAACTCCAGCCATTCTGTCCTCAGCACTATAGGATAGATGTATAATTAATTTGATTTCTACAAAAGGATTTGGCTCTTTGGCGTCTCCTTGTGACGGTGCCCTGGTAACGCGTGTGCTTGGTTGTGTGTGTTGAAGGATCATATACAGTGTGCTGGTGGAGAGCTGGGAGATTGTCGGTCCGTACAGGTCCTGGTGGCTGTTGAACGGCCTGCTTCTGGTCCTGCAGTCTCTTCATGTCTTCTGGTTCTACCTCATCGCTAGAATCGCCATCAAAGCCATATTCAAGGGCAAGGTGTGTTTAACTTTACTCCGTCTGAATAATAGTGAACCTATGGTAGCAACAGTGATAGTTTGTGTAATATGCTCACGTTGTAGACCTAAAAAAAAATAAACATTGCCAATATCGAAACGTTTGTCCTTTTACACAGACCACCTGTTTAGGTTTAGGGAGGAAAAACAGTCATACGTAGATCTGATTCCTTTGCAGACTATTCATTGTTACTGAGCACAAACTCTGTCCCTTTTTAAAAGGTGGCGAAGGATGACCGCAGTGACATCGAGAGCAGCTCAGAAGAGGAGACGGACACCAATGTCAAGAGCAGGAACAAGTCACATCCCAACGGTAGCGAGCAATCACCAAAAAAAGAGAACGGGACCAATGGCTTCGCCAAAGGTGGAACAAAAGACCACTGAACACAGGGAGAGGTGATTATGAACTGGACACGGAGGTCTCTGAAATGGGTCCCCTCTGCTGTGTGCCACTTAAATGGGTCCCAGCTCTGTTTAACTGAACTTCAACTCTTTCACTTTCAGAAAAACAAACCCTCTCAGGACTGGTGTGGGTTGTGAAGACGATGATAAAATTGACAATGTTTGCTGCCTTGAGGACCTCCTATTTATCACTGTGTGTTTCTTTGTATCAAGTTTACAACTTTGCCTTTGCTTATAGTAGAAATAGGGGAGGAAAGTTTTCATAAAGTTTTACCGGTCAAATACTGCTTCTTCATTTCTACAATGTCGTTTTGATAACTCACTTTTTTTACTTGGAGAGAGCTTTGTAGATGAAACCGGTGATATTTTAATGGTTGTAAGAGATTGTGTGCCTTACTGAATATGCTGCCTCCCCTCATCTGAGGGGAAAAAATAAAGTAGAAATTATCTGTATTTTTCTCATTAAAAACCTTTATTTGAACCAAATCATTAGTTAACATCTTTTGACAACCAAAACTTTAGCAATGGCACTCAAGTAACCTCATGAATGTGTTCACCACCAGACACCGTTCAGCCCACGGCTGTTTGAAGCCCATTGTCATGTAACTCTATACTAGTAGAAAGAATGGAGGGATCAAACCAATACTGTCAAGTTTTTTGGTGGTGACATTTTTCAAAGGTCATTTGTTTAGTATTTGATTTTTGCACACTGGTCCATCATCTCAAACATGTCTTCACTGAAGTCGTTATACTGCAGACTGAAAGAGACGAAGGCAAATGTCAGAAGAACCCTTACACTTTTCACATGACAAATTGTGATAGCACAAATTTCACAACAGCAGTAGGGATTACGAAACAACGTGTCTTTTGCGTGTGGTACAGAGGAGATTGTGAAAGGAGCTATAGGAGGTCGGGCTCATTGTAATGGCTGGAATGGATTTCTTTGGAGCGTATCGAACACAGCAAACATATGGAAACCACATGTTTGACTAACATTTATTCTAGCCATTACAATGAGCATGTCCTCCTAAAGCTCCACCCACTAGCCTCTGGTGTGGTCCTATCAAAATAAATCACACTGAACACTAAAACATGAATACTATTGTATAGAGAACCATCAATACTACTACAATGTATCAGTGGAGTCCACCACTACTTGGCTCACTCACTTCATCTCCTGCATGGTGCGACTATCCTGCATGACTTGGACCAGGGCTGGGACTGAGGTGTCAGTCAGATGGTTGTTCTTCAGGACCAGGCTCTTCAGGGAGCCACTGGCCCTCACCGCCACACTCAGGTCTCCAACACAGGCATCTGTCAGCTGGATCATCTCAACACTGTAACACACACCATTATCTAAGTTTTGCCAAGGACTTAAGCCTTGGTATATACCTCTAAATCTTTGATGTGACATATGCGGATTCAAGTGTTACACTGATCCGCAGCAAAGCAAAACCGGTCTGGCGACACACACTGTCTGTTCACTTACTCCAGGTGCTCCAGACTGCACCGTTTGTCTCCCAGTGCGACCCAGAGGTGTTTGGCTCCTTCGTCTCCTATTTTGTTCAGGCCCACAGAGAGTGTTCTCAGTCCAGAGGTCCCACTGCTCAGCAAAATGCCCAACTCCTTGAAGACCAGGGGAGTCAACTCACAGCGGACCAAGCTGCAACAGAAAACCCTAATTGGTTCTGATACAAAGGCATGAATCGTCTCGTTTCCAAGGGGGTCCCCAGGCTACAATAGATAATACACAATACATAAGTATTCTGTGGACTGTAGTACCGCAGTTTCTCCAGTGGGTGTCCAGGCTTGTTGAGGGCCTTACACAGCTGCAGTGCCCCCTCCTGGCCCAATGCATTCACAGACAGATCCAGCTCAGTCAGCCTACAGCCTTCTGACTGCAAGGCCTCAGCCACACCAGCACAACACGCAGCTGTCAACTCATTGTCAAACAATCTGGCAAGGGATAGAGCAGAGAGGGAATCAGGAGAGATACTCCATGTCATATCACACATCTCCATATCTGAGCAATGTGTTGTTTTTTATTTGTCCTAGAGACTTGAGTGAGATATTATACAGTGCCTTGCGAAAGTATTCGGCCCCCTTGAACTTTGCGACCTTTTGCCACATTTCAGGCTTCAAACATAAAGATATAAAACTTTTTTTTGTGAATAATCAACAACAAGTGGGACACAATCATGAAGTGGAACGACATTTATTGGATATTTCAAACTTTTTTAACAAATCAAAAACTGAAAAATTGGGCGTGCAAAATTATTCAGCCCCCTTAAGTTAATACTTTGTAGCGCCACCTTTTGCTGCGATTACAGCTGTAAGTCAATGGGGTATGTCTCTATCAGTTTTGCACATCGAGAGACTGACATTTTTTCCCATTCCTCCTTGCAAAACAGCTCGAGCTCAGTGAGGTTGGATGGAGAGCATTTGTGAACAGCAGTTTTCAGTTCTTTCCACAGATTCTCGATTGGATTCAGGTCTGGACTTTGACTTGGCCATTCTAACACCTGGATATGTTTATTTTTGAACCATTCCATTGTAGATTTTGCTTTATGTTTTGGATCATTGTCTTGTTGGAAGACAAATCTCCGTCCCAGTCTCAGGTCTTTTGCAGACTCCACCAGGTTTTCTTCCAGAATGGTCCTGTATTTGGCTCCATCCATCTTCCCCATCAATTTTAACCATCTTCCCTGTCCCTGCTGAAGAAAAGCAGTCCAAAACCATGATGCTGCCACCACCATGTTTGACAGTGGGGATGGGTGATGAGCTGTGTTGCTTTTACGCCAAACATAACGTTTTGCATTGTTGCCAAAAAGTTCAATTTTGGTTTCATCTGACCAGAGCACCTTCTTCCACATGTTTGGTGTGTCTCCCAGGTGGCTTGTGGCAAACTTTAAACAACACTTTTTATGGATATCTTTAAGAAATGGCTTTCTTCTTGCCACTCTTCCATAAAGGCCAGATTTGTGCAATATACGACTGATTGTTGTCCTATGGACAGAGTCTCCCACCTCAGCTGTAGATCTCTGCAGTTCATCCAGAGTGATCATGGGCCTCTTGGCTGCATCTCTGATCAGTCTTCTCCTTGTATGAGCTGAAAGTTTAGAGGGACGGCCAGGTCTTGGTAGATTTGTAGTGGTCTGATACTCCTTCCATTTCAATATTATCGCTTGCACAGTGCTCTTTGGGATGTTTAAAGCTTGGGAAATCTTTTTGTATCCCAATCCGGCTTTAAACTTCTTCACAACAGTATCTCGGACCTGCCTGGTGTGTTCCTTGTTCTTCATGATGCTCTCTGCGCTTTTAACGGACCTCTGAGACTATCACAGTGCAGGTGCATTTATACGGAGACTTGATTACACACAGGTGGATTGTATTTATCATCATTAGTCATTTAGGTCAACATTGGATCATTCAGAGATCCTCACTGAACTTCTGGAGAGAGTTTGCTGCACTGAAAGTAAAGGGGCTGAATAATTTTGCACGCCCAATTTTTCAGTTTTTGATTTGTTAAAAAAGTTTGAAATTACCAATAAATGTCATTCCACTTCATGACTGTGTCCCACTTGTTGTTGATTCTTCACAAAAAAATACAGTTTTATATCTTTATGTTTGAAGCCTGAAATGTGGCAAAAGGTCACAAAGTTCAAGGGGGCCGAATACTTTCGCAAGGCACTGTAACTATAATAACAGCATCGGTTATCTATCTGGTCCTTACATCAGGCTTTGCAGTTGGCAGCAGGGATATTGGAGTGCCTTGGCCAGCCAATCCACCCCCTGGTCGGTGAGGCAGTTCTGTGCCAGGTTCAGTATTCTCAGCTCTGATTGGCCAACGCACAGTGCAATTGACAAGGCCTCCATGGACCCCCCCGTCAACTCACACCTCGGTAACCTTCACAAAGTCAACTAATTACAGGCTAATAATGATATTTGAACTGTCAATCATAGATGTATTCTTCTTCCAAAATGATACCAATACAATATCTTTGCTAGAGTACGTACTGAAGCTCCTGCAGTTTGCAGTGAGGGCTTCCCAGTGCATGGCTCAGCTTCCTGAGCCCCTGGTCATGGAAAGGATTCCCCCTCAGCTCCAACACGCGGAGATGTGATTTCTCTGAGGTCAGGACAGCCACCAGGTCCCCACAGCAAGCCTCTGTTAACCCGCACACTGGAAGTCTACAGAAACCAATCATCATCCATTTAGATACAACAAACAGACCAAGTGACTTTACTATTATGTAATTCAATAGCATGTGCCAAATTCCAATACAACCCTGTTATAAGGCAATTATAATAGTGTTATAATTAAGTTTATGGTGTCATATGTTTTAAATGCTTTATATTCCGTGTATGAGTAGTATGGGACCTCGTCTTCAATAACCTATTGAAGTTGAGAACATTTTGAAATCGTAATTTACTGTAACACTGCCATCAATATTAGATTGTGCATTACATTTGAATGGCATGATACAAACACTGTAAATGTCATATTCTGTGAAGTAAGATGGAACTCACTTTAATGTTTGTATGTTGCAGTCCCCAAGTCCTGTGCAAAGAACTTTGAAGCCTGTGTCACCCATGGGGTTGTAGGACATATCCAGCTCTGTGGTCCTTCCCTGGCTGAGGGCCGAGGCCAGATGAGCGAGAGCCCCAGCACTAAGAGAGCTCTGAACCAGGCTGTGGACAAAACAGATGAAAAGATGTGCGTGTGTATGCAGCTCTGGTGATGCTTTAAAGGGAAAACACGCAGTTGAAACAATAACAAAGCAGCCACCCCACCAGTTTTGGGAAAAAGCTGAGTAATGGAGCTGGAGAAATGTAACCACTCAAATTCATAGACAGGGCTATGGATACAAGGACTGACCATCCATGATATCAAAATTATAGTTTTAACCATGTTGAGGCTAGTTTTTGTTTCCAATTGTTGTTTACAAACATGGGAGTAAAATAAGCTTATATTTGGGGTTCTGATGGGGTAAGACAGTTGTACTAAAATCATGAAGCATTTATATTCTTCCAAGAATCAACGGGTATATCATTAACTTATAAGTCCTAAAATAAATGTAGCAACCGCAAATTTCCCCTTTAAAGAACTGTTAAAATTGTACAAAATTTAACATTTTTGTTAGGTAAATGTTTTGGAATTAATTTACACAATGTAACCTACATACAATGCATACAGTAAATCATACTGTAATATGTCTCTTTCCACTATCTGAAAAGGAACAGTAATTACAGATCATTTGTTCGCGACAGAAAATCAAATCATATTTTAATTGTCACATGTTTTATTTGTTTAACCTTTATTTAACTAGGGAAGTCAGTTAAGAACAAATTCTTATTTACAATGACGGCCTACCCCGGATGACGTTGGGCCAGTTGTGCGCCGCCCTATGGGACTCCCAATCACAGCCGGTTATGGTTTCTTTGCAGCAATTCGACCATAAAGGTCTGATTCAAAACCTATTTCCCCTCAGGAGACTGAAAAGAGTTGGCATGGGTCCTCAGATCTTCAAAAGATTTTATAGCTGCACCATCGAGAGCATCCTGACAGGTTGCATCACTGCCTGGTATGGCAACTGCTCGGCCTCTGACCGCAAGATACTACAGAGGGTAGTGCGTGTGGCCCAGTACATCACCGGGGACAAGCTTCCTGCCATGCAGGACCTTTATACCAGGCGGTGTCAGAGGAAGGTCCTAAAAATCGTCAAAGACTCCAGCCACCCTAGTCATAGACTGTTCTCTCTGCTACTGCACGGCAAGCAATACCGGAGTGTATTACCGAGTCACAACAGCTTTTACCCCCAAGCCATAAGACTCCTGAACAACTAATCAAATGGCTACCCAGACTATTTGCACCCCCCCATGCTACTACTACTCTCTGTTATTATCTATGCATAGCCACTTTAACAACCCTACCTACATGTACATAATTATCTCAATTACCTCGACACCGGTGCCCCCGCACATTGACTCTGTATCGGTACCCCCTATATTGACTCTGTACCGGTACCCCCTGTATTGACTCTGTACCGGTACCCCCTGTATTGACTCTGTACCGGTACCCCCTGTATTGAGCCCTGCTATTGTTATTCACTGCTGCTCTTAATTATTTGTTTTTTTAATCGCTTACTCTTTTCTTACTCTTTTCTTACTCTTTTCTTACTCTTTTCTTAATTTGTATTTTTTAGGTTTTAGGTATTTTCTTAGAACTGCATCATTGGTTAAGGGCTTTAAAAAATATATATATATATATATATTTGACCTTTATTTAACTAGGCAAGTCAGTTAAGAACACATTCTTATTTTCAATGACGGCCTAGGAACAGTGGGTTAACTGCCTGTTCAGGGGCAGAACGACAGATTTGTACCTTGTCAGCTCAGGGGTTTGAACTTGTAACCTTCCGGTTACTAGTCCAACACTCTAAGTAAGAATTTCACTGTAAGATCTACACCTGTTGTATTTGGCGCATGTGACAAATAACATTTGATTTGATTCACGCAGTCTCCTCTGAACAGTTGATGTTGAGATGTGTCTGTTACTTGAACTCCGTGATTCATTTATTTGGGCTGCAATCTGAGGTGTAGTTAACTCTAATGAACGTATCCTCTGCAGCAGAGGTAACTCTGGGTCTTCCTTTCCTGGGGCGGTCCTCATGAGAGACAGTTTCATCATAGAGCTTGATGGTTTTTGCAACTGCTTGATGGTTCTTGAAATGTACAGATTGACTGACCTTCACGTCTTAAAGTAATGATGTAATATGAAAAAGTAATATGATTAAAGTAATATGGACGTTTTTTTACCAAATAGGGCCATCTTCTGTATACCACCCTACCTTGTCACAAACAACTGATTGGCTCAAAAGCATTAAGGAAAGAAAATCCACATATTAACTCTTAACAAGGCACACCTGTTAATTGAAATGCATTCCATTCCACCATGAAGCTGGTTGAGATCATTTTACCATTACTTGACTAGGCAAGTCAGTTAAGAACAAATTCTTATTTTACAATGACCCCAGCCAAACCCTCCCCTAACCCAGACAATGCTGAGTCCCTGAGGGATTCCCGATCATGGCCGGTTGTGATACAGCCTGGGATCGAACCAGGGTCTGTAGTGATACCTCTAGAACTAACATGCAGTGCCTTAGACTGCTGCGCCACTCGGGAGCCCCTACATGCACTGAATACAACAGGTGTAGTAGACCTTACAGTGAAATGCTTAATTACAAGCCCTTAATATAAGCCCAACAATGCAGTTAAGAAAAAAATACGTGTTAAGTAAAAAAAAGTAAAATACAAGTAACAAATAATTACAGAGCAGTAGTAAAATAACAATAGCGAGGCTATATACAGGGGGTACCGGTACAGAGTCAATGTGTGGGGGCACTGGTAAATCAAGGTAATTAAGGTAATATGTACATGTAGGTAGAGTTAAAGTGACTATGCATTGATAATAAACAGAGTAGCAGCAGCGTAAAAGAGAGGGGGGGGGGGGGGTGCGAATAGTTTGGGTAGCCATTTGATTAGCTGTTCAGGAGTCTTATGGCTTGGGGGTAGAAGTCTTTTGGACCTAGACTTAGCACTCCGGTAACGCATGCCGTGCGGTAGCAGCGAGAGCAGTCTATGACTAGGGTGGTTGGAGTCTTTGACCATTTTTAGGGCCTTCCTCTGACATCGCCTGGTGTAGAGGTCCTGGAATTTTGGTCCCAGTGATGTACTGGGCCGTACGCACTACCCTCTGTAGTGTCTTGCGGTCGGAGGCCAAGCTGTTGCCATACCAGGCAGTAATATGTATAGCTGTAGAATAGTAGTATTGCGATCCACACTTATAAACCAGGGTCGTTACAGTAGATACATCATTTGTTTGATTATTTGTATGTATGTATGTGGTCCCACAGTGGTAGGATTGGAAAAACATGCTTTAGGTTTCTGTTTTACTTTCTAGTTGCAGACGAGAGGTATTGATTGCCACTGTACCATATAATTTACCAAACTAAATTGGGTCACACTTACTAGTAGCAAAATACTAGACAACAAATCACATTGATTTTCTGTTTCCTCAATTACTCACATTATTTTATGAGAGAGACGTATGGCAGGAACCAAAAGGTTGGCTTTTTCCTCAGTTAAATCCTTGCTGCTGTACAGATTCAGCTGATCCCATTCCCCCATACATGTCACTATGTAGCTGAGAGACACACAGTCATGTACACCCAGAACTCCATAGCTGATGCCACGGGCAGACGGAATGATGATCTCCTTCACCAGCTTCTCATTCTGACGTTGATGGAGCAGATGAAAGTAATGGAGGTGTCTGTCTGTGTGATAGCTCTCCAGTGCCTTCCGAGAGGTGCTTTTAAACCAGCTGCTGAAGTCCATGATGTGGTCAGTGTTGAACTCTCCCAGTTCAGATTCCAGAGGCTTCCTCTGAGAGGGCTCACAAAGCCCTGCCAGGTAAAGGTCGAGAAACTCTACACAACCCTCATGGTTCTCCAACATCTCTTCCACACTCACTGCTTCTGACTCGTCTAAGTAGAAGGATGCAGCCAAGAAAAACTCTTGGATCTTCTGGGTGTGGAAGGAGAAAATGCAGTTGTCCGATTCCAGGTCACCATCAACGTGCAGGAAATCTTTCAGTGATGTTGGAGTTGTTAGGAACTGTTGTACATCAGTGGAGGCCATTTCTTCTTTGGAGCAGTTTGAATCCGGGCCAAGACAGCAATGGGAAGCCATTCTACCCAGGGAGGTCACCAGGTCTCTGGCATTGGTCGTGTCCAATGACAGTGCCCGAATAAGGTGGACGGTGATATAAACAAACACCTGGGTTAGTGTCTCAGGAAGAATCTCTCCAGCCTCCATTAGAGACTTGTAAATGGAACAAGTCGTCCAGCAGAATCTAGGAGAGGTGCAGAAATCATAGAACCCCATTGTCCTTTCTATGTTCTCAAACGCTTGACTGGCTACAATTGGATCAGAGAAGAACCTTTCACAATAGGCCTTCCTCTGGGGTTTCAGAAACCCCAACAGCTCCACGCGGTAGCCGTCTAGAGACTCAAGACTGGCTGCGGTAGGCCTTGAGGTCAGCAGTATGGCTGCCCCTTTCAGCAGAGGTCCATGCACCAGGCTGGCCACTAGCATAGAGACTGAGGCTGGCTGCTGAGGGTCCGAGCAGAGGGTCAGGGATGTGGGGGGTTCCAGGCTGTGCTGGTACTGATCCAGCCCATCAAACAGAAACAGCAGAGACTTTGGATTCTGCAGGACTAGAGCCAGGGACTCAGGGCAAAGGTGACTGTAGCACTGAAGCAGCAATGCCTGCAGAGACAGCACCCCTTTATGGGCATTCAGATCCCTGAACGTGAAATGGAAGACACAGGAAAAGTGCTGGAGATGTTTGCCAGTGGCCCAGTCCACTATTAGCTTCTCCAGGGCAGTGGTTCTGCCAACTCCAGCTGGACCAACCACTATAACAGGTTTTGGCTGGTGTCTATCTTCAGGCAATGCAATTAGAATGGCATGTTGAAATGACTGTGGTTTCTCTTGCATCTGTTTTTCTGACACATCAGGACCAGTAGTCATGAGCGGAATGTAATTATTATCATGCACAACTTTATTTGGCAACTGGCCTCCAAGAAGGGTTGATGTGTCCTCTGACTTCTGCTTTCTATGGGCCAGCAGGGCTTCCTTGTGCATCGTGTGGACAGCTGTCGAGAGAAAACAGCAGTTTGAAAAAAGGAACGTTGAGAAACAGAGGGACATTGTTAGGTGACGCAAGCACATGCACGCGCATCAACGCAAAGTCGGCACACACACATTGGACCACAAAGTAGACACAGACGCACAGGCATGCGAAAACAAGCATGCAAATACATTTTTCACTATAAGGTAAACCATATTGCGGTTTACAGTTTTTCTAGGCTGTTGCACCTGGTTTTAATGTCTATGGATTTCACAAAGTAGCCAACATTTACATGAAAATCAAATTGTTATGGGGCGGCGTACACTTACTTTGAAAACAATCCTTTGATGTCGCCATAATGTATCTATAATTCCCGCTGGTGTCCTGTGCTTTCGTTCGTTCTGAACAATAGGCAATAAAATGCTTGGCAGAGGATTGAAACAGTATGTTTTCGCAAATGAATAAAAACTAATCGCAGCCGATGGTGTATATGTGCAACTGTACAATATGTTCCGGGTGGCAGCTAGAATAGAGGATGAAAAATAAGGAAGTGATATGTGCAATATCCTTTATGGACAAGATTCAACAACTCCTTTTTGGGAACGACTTATTCCAATGAACATGCGGGAACACCTAACGGCAGCAGGGTCGACTAGTTTCAGCCTTCATATACTGTGATTGGTTTCAGCCAACCAATACTATAGAGCAAGGGTATTCAAACTGGGGTCCGAGGACCCCTAGAGGTACTGCAGGTGGTCCGCGAAAATATGTTGACATTTTTTTATTTCAATGTTTTTATGAATGTAGCTAGCAACCACATAATTAATTAATGAATTATGAATAACATACATACAGTAGAAAATATATTATTTCTAATGATTATTTATCAACACTCAGTATCTGACATACACTTTGAAAGATTACCCTCGAGTAGGATACGCCGTGCTGGTGAGGAATGTGGTCCCGGTTCCAGGAATGGACATAAAGTCCAATATGGCTGCCAACGCAATGCCATATATTGACATGTGTATATGATGTCCGAATTCAGTAGCTCTACTCTTATTGATCCTAACAATTTGTAAAATAAATATGTGCATGTAGCTGCCGACACCAGCCATCAAGACATCATAGATGAGATCAATGGATCATCAGAAATGGGTACAGAGATAGTTAGATATATAGCTACCACAAACAGAACAATGAGCCAGATATTTCACTGGATGTATAAATGTGAAGCATCCGGTTGGCGGTTCAACTCAGTTGCGGTCGGTGCCGTTTAAGATTTTTAATATTTTTTATAAGCGTTATTTGTATTTCTATTACAGCATATTGGATGACTGCCATGCATATTCCATTCACCCAGTTCGATGTAACATCGATAGATTTAGGCTACTACATGATACTCAAATTTTCCCTATACCCATCAGCTTGCTTTATTAGGGTGGTCGGCACTTTGTATTATGTATTCTGCTTAAAACCATCTTTAAACTGAGCACATATTACTTTATTTATTGCTTTATAGGAAATTAACGTGAGAAAAAAACATCGCAAAATGTATTGTAGAATTTCAAAAAGCTGCCGCAAAATCAAGCATTTTTGGCCGCAGAAATCACAAAAAAACACCCTTGATAAAGATGAGCAAAAAATACTGTGTAAATTAAATTGTGCAAATACTGAGCTAATGTTGTATGCTCAAAAATATGGGGAAATTCTATTATTTTATATTAATACAATTACTAGAGAAAAATATTTTGTCTAACAAGGCACCCCTGTTTTCAATACCTTTCGATATTTTGATGTGTGCTTGGGGTTATTTTGTTGCTGGAAGATCCACTAACGGCCAAGAGTCAGCCTCCTGACGGAGGCAACCAGGTTTTTGGCAACAATGTCCTTGTGCTGAGTAAAGCTGAGTAAAGTTGAACCATCTTTCTCAAGGGTGCCAATAATTTTGGGTCTGACTGTAGTGTCGCAACCTGGTCTCAGAGCATTTTGTATAATTCTGTAAGTAAATCCGAGACATAATTTAGTATGATATGTTAAGTTGGTATGGTATGTATTTTTTGTGAATGTCCATCACTCATTTCGTATGATATGTTACGATTAAAAATTTGTATTATATGTTACGAACTTGCAAAACATACAATATGTTTCCGAATTTGCCAAATGAATGTACAATATGTTATGAATTTGAAAAACGTATGATATGTTCCGAATTTTAGCTAGTTAGACTAGGGTTAGTTTAGGAGTTAGGTTAAAGGGTTAAGGTTAGCAAAAATGGTTAACATTAGGGTTAGCTAGAATGGTTAAGGTTAGGGTTAGCTAGCATGCTAAGTAGTTGCAAAGTAGCTCAATAGTAGTAAGTAGTTGAAAAGTTGCTAATTAGCTCAAATGTTAAAGTTGTCCTTGATGAGATTTGAACTCACAACCTTTAGGTTGCTAGAAGTTCGCATTATATGCCCACCTATCTACCCCGACCAACCACCCTTCTTTTGTTTTGGCCATAAGTTACCATCGGTCTTATGTAATCATACCAAACATAACATATAATACTAATTGGAGCGTTCCGGATTTACAATTACTATGTTACGTCTAGACTATGAGACCAGGCTGGCTGTCGTGGTGGGGCAGCATGCATCACGTGTCTCCAGGACCCTGTGGGCTGAACCCTTACTCAATGCTATTGAAGCCCTATGCTCCAAGGGGCTAAAAGAAAAGTAAGTCCTATGTCACCACCAACCAATATATGACTTTACAAATCTCAATCTTATTTAAATTACAGCTTGAACACTCAGTGTCTTTTTTCCCCTAATGGCCACCATACACACTCAGATTGTAAAACTGATGAACAAAGCATTTGACACAATGGTTGTGTAAATATTTTGTGCCAAACAACTGTTGTGTTAACTGTGTTTTACAACCTAGGCGTGTGTGTGGGAAATGTGTTTGTTTTTCAGGTTGAAGTTGTCCTCCATCCAGCCCTCCTCAAGAGTAAAAGCGAGGAGAATGATATCAAATCTGGGTCTGGAGAAACCTTAGCGGTTTAGACCGTTGGGCCAGTAACTGAAAGGTTCTTGGTTTGAATCCCCAAGCCGACTAGGTGAAAAATCTGTCCTTGGGCCCTTGAGCAAGGCACTTAACCCTAATTGCTCCTGTAAGTCACTCTAGATTAGTGTCTGCTAAATTACTAAAATGTAAAATGTGAAGTGTGTGTGTGTATTTACAAGCGTATTATTCCAATATGATCCTATGAACAAATCTGAAGTCCGATGTATCTTCTACATAAAAAAATGTATTTCATCAATAGGACCATGGGAAGTGTGGGTCCCCATAAACCATGTTATAAACTGATTGACCTCATAAACCATATATACAAGTATGTGTCTGTGTGTGTGAACAGTTCATATACTGTATGAAAAAATACCTGATTAAATTAAACCAATTTTACGAAAGTAAGACTGTTGAATCCCTGATAGTTAAAATAGCATGAGAAAATATATTGTTCCTTCATAGATAATTGCCTTGTGAGTTTTTTTTGTTTGTGTCTCTATATTTTCAGAAAGAGGGACATTGGCAAATTGAATAAATAAGGCCTGACAAAATACTAAATCTATCCTGTTTACCAAGGACCTCATCCAGTATTACTGTCATCACCACAGCTGCTAGATAACTGCCGATGCAAGACTCCAAGCCGAACATACTGCAAGCCAAACATGTTGAAGAGCAGGTTTATTCATAGAGTCCACAGTCATTATGTGATTCCCTAATGGATTGCAGTGAAAACCTGACTGATATAGGACACTTTCATCCAAAGGTGAATGACTCCTCGTGATGTATAGCATGTGTCAAATAAATCAAATTCTCGACATATTTAATCCATCATGTGACACCTGTCCTTAATCCCATCACATAAAGGCTGGGAAAACAATGAACACAATATACTTTTGGTTGTAAACCATAAATATGAATCCCTGTTGATCCATCCTCTTCTGATCTAATGAAATGGATTTAGGATCTTCTATGTATGTCATGAAGGACAGAAACATGCAGCTGTGCCCCTCACTGAAGACCATTACTGAATTGGGGGAAGGTCAGATATTGTGGTAGTACACACATTATTCACAGGTTAGGGTTAGGCATTATATTCCATGTGTAACAGTACTCTTCTTGCGTTGTGTACAATCAGTTATCGACACGGAACTCCAATATGTAGCACCAGTCATGTAGCTTTATTCTGTTAGGAATGGCACAAAATTGCACGTCATGCAATGCACGTCTCACCATCCAACTCTGCACTCACGCACGCTGGTTTGGTGCTTGTTCACTGGGATAGTTACCAAAATAATACAATTACAATATGCAATATAATATCTTTAACAATGTACCTGTTAGGAATGGCACAAAATTGCACGTCATGCAATGCACATCTCACCATCCAACTCTGCACTCACGCACTGTACAAAATATATGAACCCCCCCACCAGACACAGTAAGTTGCTAGCTAGTACTGGCGGGAATTCTTTACAACAAAATGCACAACAAATATTCTCCAAAAACCGCTGCATCTTATGTGTGATGTTCGAATAACATTTACAAACAATTTGATATAAATTGTACATTTAAATCATCACTTGAGAGTATAAAAATCACTTTTGATGTACAGTGCTTTGCAACCAACAACTTACCGCTGGTTTGGTGCTTGTTCACTGGGACGATTCTAACTGGAACATCCCCCCTCGTAAGCAAGCTACGCAAACCAGCCAATAAGATGCCATGTTGAGTAGGTGAAGGCAAGACGAACTCAAACCAAAAACCCATTGGCTTAACAATAAAGTGGCAAGGGGAATCACCAATATAACCCTGTTACACATGTCAGACTCTTCAATGCCAGTTTTCTCAACATCTTAGACCCCAAACGTTGTTAATGAACTCTTTTTAAGCTCATGAGTTTCATTATTTTGATAGAGGGCTGAAAGCCACAGCTTAATGGGTTACAACTGAGAATTTCTCACTAGATATGGCCTCTTACACAGATCACAGGTTAGGCGTGAAATTCCATGTTAGTCTCTTCATTGCCACTTTCTCAACATCCTAGACCCCATAGGTTATTCATTAACCCATTTGAAGCTCCAAAGATTTGTAATATTTTGAGAGGGCTGAAAGCCACAACCGAGTGGGTTACAACTGACAATTTCTCACTAGATAGTGCCTCTTACACAGATCACAGGTTAGAGTATATATTCCATGTCAGACTCTTCAATTCCACTTATCTCAACATATAAGACCCCGAAGGTTGCCAGGTCATAAAATGGAGATTTAAACAGAGTAATGTGAAAAATAGGATGGTGCAAAAACATACCAAAAAATTTGTAGTCTTGAGTGAATAACATAAAATCTCACTTTTGTATGTGCAATAGGTTATAAAAAAAGTAGCAACAATTTAAAGTGACCTTATGGTGAGAGCGAGAGATGTAATGATGAAGTGAGACGAAACGTTTGGATTGTTATTTACATTCTTTATTTCAAGTTCTTTCTGTACACATACAATGGCTTGACAAAACAACCCCAATATAAATTAAGAAAAATATCCAAAGGGGAATGTTAGAAAAATATCCAAAGGGGAATGTTAGAAAAATATCCAAAGAGGAATGTTAGTTGGTTGTCTACACGGTGAAAAAAAATCCACATTTGGTTTTGTATTCACACACATCTATTTCCTGCTCTTATGCAAGATTAACTTTTTATATCTTCAATGGTCTTAATAATAACTGAAAAGCCAGGCTGAAACTCTCCCCCAAAAGAGTCTTTATCAAAGGGATCATATTGCCCCTTTCAGGTTAGAATGTGGTTTAAACATCAAGGATGCAAACTGTGGGTTAACTGAGACCTGCATGGAATGACCCTGCATGTAAATCCATCTCTCGTGAGGTATTAGCTACAATATCTGCTGTACAGAAACTATTCTACAATGGATGGCACCACATACACATAGTTCTGCAGTAGACTCTTCATGCTATAAAAACACCTGTTGCCAGACAACATGCATGAGGACCTGTCTAATCTAATTTAGTCTGCCTGACCTCTGATCATGCAGGTAACATCAGTGGACCAATCCTCTATATGTTTTCAAGGGGGAAGGATAATGACGATTTAAAAAAAACATCTACAGAAATATAGACATAAAAAAAAGCAGACAACATTAAAGCATGAGTAAAAACACTGTCCAAGCTCTGTCCCACTCCCAAAATAATATCACATACGACACCGCTCATTCAGCTCTCCTCTCCTTCATTCCTGATAACTAGCCTTAGGAAATCATTGGGGAAAGAAACATCTTTATTTGACTTGCTGTAATACAGAGATAAAGACCGTATTAAAGGCATACATTCAATCTAACAATGTCTTCATTGAAAATGAAACCAGTCTTGCTTTATTCCCCATTTCAATAAGGAAAGAGCAATACCAGTATGCCTGCCCCTCCAGCATCACTACTCTGGACGGTTCTGACTTAGAATATGTGGACAACTACAAATACCTAGGTGTCTGGTTAGACTGTAAACTCTCCTTTCAGACTCAAGGCATCAAGCATCTCCAATACAAAATTAAATCTAGAATCGGCTTCCTATTTCGCAACAAAGCATCCTTCACTCATGCTGCCAAACATACCCTCGAAAACTGACCATCCTACCAATCCTCGACTTTGGCGAAATTGCCTCCAACACTCTACTCAACAAATTTGATGCAGTCTATCACATTGCCATCTGTTTTGCCATCTGCCATCTGTTTTGTCACCCAAGCCCCAAATACTACCCACCACTGCGACCTGTACGCTCTGGTTGGCTGGCCCTCGCTTCATACTCGGTGCCAAACACACTGGCTCCACTGGCTTCATCTACAAGTCTCTGCTAGGTAAAGCCCCGCCTTATCTCAGCTCACTGGTCATCATAGCAGCACCCACCCGTAGCACGCGCTCCAGCAGGTATATCTCACTAGTCACCCCCAAAGCCAATTCTTCCTTTGGCCACCTTTCCTTCCAGTTATCTGCTGCCAATGACTGGAATGAACTGCAAAAATCACTGAAGCAGGAGACTCATATCTCCCTCACCAGCTTTAAGCACCAGCTGTCAGAGCAGCTCACAGATCACTGCACCTGTACATAGCCCGTCCAACTTCCTCATCCCCATACTGTATTTATTTATTTATCTTGCTCCTTTGCACCCCAGTATCTGTACTTGCACATTCATCTACTGCACATCTACCATTCCAGTGTTTAATTGCTATGTTGTAATTAATTCGCCACTATGGCCCATTTATTGCCTTACCTCCCTTACCCTACTTCATTTGCACATACTATATATAGACTTTTTCTACTGTATTATTGACTGTATGTTTATTTATTCCATGTGCAACTCTGTGTTGTTGTATGTTTGAACTGCTTTTCTTGGCCAGGTCGCAGTTGCAAATGAGAACTTGTTCTCAACTAGCCTACCTGGTTAAATAAAGGTGAAATATATATTTTTTAAATACTGTAGGCCTACTTTTGTTACTTTTCTGAGTCAATTCGGGTAACATTCAATGTCCTGCGTTGGTGTTAAGCATGACAAACATCATTGTAAATAAAGAGATGTGCAGAAAGATAATCTGGCAGAAAAATCGGAACATTCTATCATAAGGTGAGAACCAGATGATCCCAATAATTGAGGTAGCCTAACGATATGGTATGTCTGGTATGTTCTATTGCAAACTGTCTGGGACTCGTTTCCCTGTTTACTACTCAAAGATATTTTACTTTTACTTTATTTTAAGTCAAAGACGAAATTAACTGCAATACATTGGTCTCAAATATATTAACTAGGTTACACAGAACTACGGTGGACCCAGTGTAAAATGAGAGGCTTTATACCGTATATTTATACCGTTAAAAAAAACGTATCCCAGTGTAAAATGCCTAGCTCTGCCCACTGGGTTGTAGCTTACGGAGCACTTTTTAAAAAAAGGGTCCAATCCTTTAAGAGGTTTTAATTAAGAGAGCAAGCTAGTGATTTGTTTACATGTAGTAAAACAAATGCTAGCGCTGACACCTTGTGGTGCTAATTTTGAACTGCACATTAATTACACTGGGATGATACTGTACATTACATGAAGCAAACAAATTGCAACTTTATTTCAAGCAGCAATATTCCTTTCTGCACACATCTCTCTCATGAGCATGTCATACTTAAGGCCTACCTTCATTACATGGGTGGGGCTTGCACTAATCCATTGTACGGCATGTACAGTAGCTGTAGAAGTCTGGTATCCTTCAATATGGTTAGCCTCATTGTCTAATTAAGCAATAAGGCAAAAGGGGGTGTGTTATATGGCTGATATACCACGGCTAAGGGCTGTTCTTAGGCACGAAGCATCAATCGGCCTTTTCTTTTTTTATTAACCTCCCCCCTCTTCGGAGGACGTTAAATATGGTGCTAACGGAGATGGCTGCATCGCGACTAGCCCTTAGAAAACTTTGCAGTAGTTTTTTTTTATGTACTCTTTTTTACATTGTTAGTTCAGGAAATGTTTTGTGTCATTTCATACAGCCAGAAAGAACTATTGGATATTAGAGTGGTGGTAACTCACCAGAAATATCAGCATTATGACCAGGAATACGACTTCCCTGGAGCAGATCCTTTGTTCACTCTCTCCAGAGGAATTTAACATATTCCAGAGGCCGACCCAAAACATCGCTGGCGGAGGAGAGGCACTGGAGGCGGCCTGCTGGTTTGACTTAGGAGGCGCGCACACCACCCATCGCTTCCAGGTATATTCCTCGCTAATGTTCAGTCTTTGGATAACAAAGTTGATGAGCTTAGAGCAAGGATTTCTTTCCAGAGAGACATCGGGGCCTGTAACATACTTTGTTTCATGGAAACATAACTCTCTCGGGATACTCTGTCATAGTCAGTAAAGCCAGCAGTACATCGCGCAGACAGGAATAAATATCTCTCCGACAAGCAGAAGAGCCGGGGGGGGGGGGGGGGTTCATGATTAACGACTCATGGTGTAATTCTAGGAACATACAGGAACTCAAGTAATTTTGTTCACTCAATCTAGAATACCTCACATTTAAATGCCGACCATATTATCTCCCAAGAGAATTCCTCTCCGTCATCGCCACGGCCGTTTACATACCACCTCAAGCCGAAACCTCGATGGCCCTCAAAGAACTTCACTGGACTTTATGCAACCTGGAAACCAGATATCCTGAGGCTGCATTTATTGTAGCTGGGCATTTTAACTAAGAAATCTGAGGACTAGGCTGCTGAAATTCTATCAGCATATTGACTGTCCTACTCACACTACTAAGACTCTTGACCATTGCTATTCAAACTTCCAGGATGCTTACAAGGCCCTCCCCTGCCCTCCTTTCGGTAAATCTGACCATGATTCCATCTTTCTCCTCCCGTGCCATAGGCAGAAACTCAAACAGGAAGTACCCGTGCTTCATACTGTTCAACGCTGGTCTGACCAATCGGAATCCATGCTTCAGGATTGTTTTGATCACGAGGACTGGGATATGTTCTGGGTATCATGCGAAAATAATCTAGACACATACATGGATACGGTGACTGAGTTCATAAGGAAGTGTATAGGAGATGTAGTACCCACTGTGGCTATTAAAACCTACCCTAACCAGAAACCGTGGATAGATGGTAGCATTTGCTCGAAACTGAAAGCGCAAAAATACCACATTTAACAATGGCAAGGTGACTGGTAATATGCCAGAATATAAACAGTGTAGTTATTCACTCCGCAAGGAAATCAAACAAGCTAAACGTCAGTATAGAGATAAATTGGAATCGCAATTTAACTGCTCAGCCACGAGACGTACGTGGCAGGGACTACAGACAATCACAGACTACAAAAGGAAAAACAGCCACGTCGCCGAGGCCGACGTCTTGCTTCCGGACAGGCTAAACACATTCTTCTCACGCTTTGAAGATAACACATGGCCCGCTATCAAGGACTGTGGGCTCTCCTTCTCCGTGGCCGATTTAAACGTGTTAACCCTCGCAAGGCAGCCGGTCCAGACGGCATCCATAGCCACGTCCTCAGAGCATATTCAGACCAGCTGGCTGGTGTGTTTATGGGCATACTCAATCTCTCCCTATTCCAGTCTGCTGTCCCCACATGCTTCAAGATGGCCACCATTGTTCCTGTACACAAGAAGACAAAGGTAACTGAACTTAATGACTATTGCCTAGTAGCACTCTCATCATGAAGTGCTTTGAGAGACTAGTCAAGTATCATATCACCTCTACCTTACCTGCCAACCTAGACCCACTTCAATATGCTTACCGCCCCAATAGATCCACAGACGATGCAATTGCCATCACTCTGCACACTGCCGTATCCCATCTGGACAAGAGGAACACCTAAGTAAGAATGCTGTTTATAGACTATAGCTCAGCATTCAACACCATATTACCCTCCAAGCTCATCATTAAGCTCGAGGCCCTGGGTCTGAACCCCGCCCTGTCCAACTGGGTCCTGGACTTCCTGATGGGCCGCCCCCAGGTTGTGAAGGTAGGAAACCTATCCTCCACTCCGCTGATCCACAACACTGGGGCCCCGTAAGGGTACTGTTCAGCCCCATCCTGTACTCCCTGTTCACTCATGACTGCGTGTCTAAGCACGCCTCCAACTTAATCATCAAGTTTGCAGACGACACAAGGCATGATTACCAACAATGACGAGACAGTCTACAGGGAGGAGATGAGGGCTCTGAGAGTGTGGTGCCTGGAAAACAACCTCACACTCAACGTCAACAAAACAAAGTGTTACATCTGCTCTTGTCACGCCCTCTACTGCTCATCTTGTGTCTCCTTGATCTGCCGCCACTCTCCCAGTACTCTCTCCGTGTGTGTGTGTGTGTGTGTGTGTGTGTGTGTGTGTGTGTGTGTGTGTGTGTGTGTGTGTGTGTGTGCGTGTGTGTGTGGGCGGAGACAGGTGTGATGGAGTCAGAGCAGATTCCCACCATCCGAAACCTGTTCCATAGTCAAGACCTCTACAAATACTCAGCTCTCCCACTTCCACGTGGCCAGATCGTAATCTCTGCTCATTCTGCTCGTGCTGTCTCTGGTTCCTGTCTCCAGTCCCACGTCTCATAATCCTGCTATTCTGTCCTGGATCCCCCACTCTACTGCTCCCTTGCATTCCCCTCCGGACCTGCTTACCCTACTCTAACCCCTCTCGCTCCAGCCTCAGCCTCCACACCTGGTTTCCTGCAACCCACCCAAGCTTCCCCCGAATTGCACTCCATCTTCCCCGTGTTTCAATAAATACATTGGTTACTTCCTCCTAGTCTCCTCATCTGAGTCTGCTCTTGGGTTCCCCTGTTCCACTCCGCATAACAGTACGATCTGGCCAAAGAGATGAACCCAGCAGACACAGATCCTTTCCACCAAATCCTCGCCGGTCAAGGCGCTCTGCTTGAGCAACATGACCAAGTCCTGAAAACCCTACTGGAGCACATCAAAGAGTTTTCACAGAGTCTGTCTGACCTACATAGCCGAACCTTCGCCCAGAGCTCATAACCAGTCCCATGTCCTTCTTCTCCGCCTCGGGAGCCGTTTGTTCTGACTCCCAAGCGTTACAATGGCAACCTTGGAGCTTGCAGAGCCTTTTTGGTACAATGTTCACTAGTATTTGAGTAACAGCCCTATGCTTGCAAACGGGCCACAATTTCCTTTCTGATTGGCTGCCTCCGTGGAGCAACCCTCTCCAGGGCCATGGCGGTGTGGGAGAGACAGTCCCCCATCTGCTTCAAGGATGCCGCGAAATGACTCCTGTCCCTCCGTCAAGGCCCCCATAGTGTTGCTGAGATAGCATGTGAGTTTCGCACCCTCGCCGCTGAGAGCGGCTGGAATGAGGAGGCCCTTCAGGGAGCATTCCAGAAAGCGCTTGTGTGGCAGAGCCAGGCTTTTCCTCAGTCTATTTTCATTGATTTGGGTGCCGATGAGAGCTTCCTGGACCAAGGTGTAGCTATCCAGTTGGGCTGGACACTGTCCAACTCGATTCACCCCTCAATGCCAACGCTCTCAATGGACAGCTCCTCGCCCGTGTCTGTGAGAGAACCGTCTCTGTCATACTGCGTCTCTCTGGAAATGACCAGGAAAAGATCAGGTTCCACATATTCGACTGTCCTTACTCTCCCCTGGTTCTTGGCCTTCCGTGGTTAAAGGTACACAACCCACAGATTGACTTGACCGCCGGAAAGGTAACCAGTTGGAGTTCATTTTATCACTCTAATTGTCTACATTCCGCCCTTCCCCCTGCCTTGTCTGTGCCGATCAGCTCCTGTGTTCAGCAAGCACCACGCCCTGTCACTGCCACCTTGTCGGCCGTACGACTGCGCCGTTGACCTCCAGCCTGGAGCTCCTCTCCCAAGTAGCTGGTTGTTTAACCTCTCTTGCCCTGAGCAAGAGGCTATGGAGAGGTACATCCAGGATTCTCTGGCTGCAGGACTTATCAAGCCATCTACCTCTCTGGTGGGTGCTGGGTTTTTCTTTGTGAAGAAGAAGGATGGGTCACTGAGGCCATGCATAGACTTCCGTGGCCCGAATAATATCAAAGTTAAGAACAAGTATCCCTTGCCACTTATCAGCTCTGCTCCCCCCTCCTTCCATGGTGCCATGGTGTTTACCAAACTCGACCTCCAGAATGCCTACCACCTTGCCTGCATAAGAGAGGGGGACGAGTGGAAGACTGCGTTCAACACACCACTTGGTCACTTTGAGTATTTGGTCATACCTTATGGTCTTACCTTATGATGTGCTGAGGGGTGTGATTGGATGCTTCGTTTTTGTCTATTTAGATGACATCCTGATTTTTTCCAAGGACCCTGAGGCTCACCAGCAACACGTTCGCCAAGTTCGCCAATGGCTGTTGGAGAATAAGCTTTTTGTTAAAGCTGAAAAATGTGAGTTCCATGCTGCCTCAGTGTCTTTCCTGGGTTATATTATTGCACAGGGACAGTTACCTATGGACCCCGCCAAAGTCATGGCAGTCACAGAGTGGCCTGCGCCCTCCAACCTGAAGCAGCTACAGCGTTTCCTGGGGTTTGCACACTTTTAGAGATGTTTCATCCGCAACTACAGCCGTCTGGCAGCACCTCTCACCACTCTCACCTCCACCTCCACTCCGTTCCACTGGACACCTGAGGCAGAGGCAGCATTCCTGGAACTCAAGCGTCGCTTCACCTCCTCTCTGGTCCTTACTCAGCCCAACCCAGAACTCCAATTCATCGTGGACGCCTCTGACACCGGGGTAGGTGCTGTTCTGTCTCAATGTTCCCCCTCTGATCAGAAGGTCCACCCATGTGCATTATTTTCCCGTAAGCTCTCACCTGCAGAGAGGAATTTTGACATCGGAAACCGGGAACTCCTGGCAGTTAAGCTGGCTCTTGAGGAATGGCGTTACTGACTGGAGGGCTCTGTACCCCCCTTCATCATGTGGCCTGACCATAAAAACGTGTCCTACTTCCAGATCGCCAAACATCTGAACTCCCGGCAAGCCAGGTGGGCCTTGTTCTTCGGTAGATTCAATTTCACACTCACTTATCGCCTCGGTTCGAAGAATACTAAGCCTGATGCCCTCTCCCGCCAGTTCACCACCGACAACACGGGTACCGAGCCGGAAGCCATTGTGCCATCGTCCTGCGTTTTTGCCGCCGTCGCCTGGTTGATCGAGTCCCATAAGCGCCAGACTCAGCAGAACCAGCCTGACCCGGGTAACAGTCCAAGTAATGCTCTGTTTGTTCCAGATTGTGTTTGCTCTGACGTTCTTCAATGGGGCCATTCTACCCACCTCACCTGTCACCCTGGTATGAACCGGACCCTCGCCTTCCTGCGTCTGTCGTTGCCCACCATGGAGAGAGATGTCCAGGAGTTTATCTCAGCCTGTTCGGTTTGTGCCCGGAACAAAAACGCCACTAAACCCACTTCCGGTCTGATTTGCCCTCTTCCCATACCCAGTCACCCCTGGTCACACATAGCTATGGACTTCGTCACTGGCCTTCCCCCATCTAATGGTAACTCCATCATCCTCACCATTATTGACAGGTTTTCCAAAGTGGCTCACTTCATTCCCCTCTCCATGCTCCCGTTCTCCATAGAGACTGCGGCCCTGCTAGTATCCCATGTGTTTCATCTGCATGGCATTCCCACCTACATTGACTCCGACAGAGGACCCCAGTTTACCTCCCAGTTATGGAGATCCATCCTTCTCTCTTGGTTTCAATGTCAGTCTTTCTTCTGGGTATCACCCCCAGACCAACGGCCAGGCTGAACGGGCCAACCAAGAGATGGAGACTGCCCTACGCTGCGTGACTTCTGCTAACCCTTCCTGGAGTGCTTAGCTACCCTGGATTGAATATGCCCATAACACCCTCACCAACGCATTGTCAGGTATGTCTCCTTTTGAGTGTGCTCTGGGTTACCAACCCCACTTGTTCCCCAACCTAAAAGGATGAAGTTGTGGTTCCCTCTGTCCAGTTAGTTTAATCTCTTTTGACCTAAATTGCTTTTGTTTTAATGACTAATATTATATTGAATGACCTCTAAAAGTACATTTAAAAGTGTCTCATACAATAAAGAGATCTGCTGTACCTACAGTACCAGTCAAAAGTTTTGACACACCTACTCATTCAAGGGTTTTTCTTTATTGTAGAATGTTAGTGAAGAGATCAAAACTACAAAATAACAGATATTTCATGTAGTAACCAAAAAAGTGTTAAACATATCAAAATATATTTTATATTTGAGATTCGTCAAAGTAGCCATGCCTTGATGACATCTTTGCAAACTCTTGGTATTCTCTCAACCAGCTTCATTTGGAATAACAGTTTTGAAGGAGTTTCTACATATGCTGAGCACTTGTTGGCTGTTTTCCTTTCACTCTGTGGTCCAACTCATCCCAAACCATCTCAATTGGTTTGACATTGGGTGATTATGGATGCCAGGTCTTCTGTTGCAGCACTCCATCACTCTCCTTATTGATCAATTTGCCCTTACACAGCCTGGAGGTGAGGTTTGGGTCATTGTCCTATTTAAAAACAAATGATAGTCCCACTAAGCGCAAACCAGAATGGATGGCGTATCGCTGCAGAATGCGGTAGTAGCCATGCTGGTTAAGTGTGCCTTGAATTCTAAATAAATCACTGACAGTGTCACCAGCAAAGCACCCCCACACCATCACACCTCCTCTTCCATGCTTCACGGTGGGAACCACACATGCGGAGATCATCCGTTCACCTACTTTGCACATGAACGCTCACTCATTTGGGAATAATTGCAATCAATATATATTTACGCCCAGTGTGTCGTCGTGATCTCTGTTGGAATCGTCAGTCCTTCTGTTGGAGAGTTCATCCGAGTCTCTCTCTCTCTTTCTGCTTCCCTGTAGATCAAAGGCTTTCGTGGTTAGAATGGATACTTCAGAGTACCATTCAGAAATGCTCTCATAGATAGATATTTCGGCTGTTGTCGGTCTTCACATCCCAGATTGACATAATTTCTAGCTGCACACTAGTAATTATTATCTAAGATTTGCTCTTATTCTGTAGGGATTGATAGTCTCAGAGTTGAACTATTTCCAGCCATGTAGCCAATGCTCCACGTGGTATGGTTAGGAATTCAATAACTATTCGCAATCACAGGTACGCGTGGTCTAAAGAGGATTTCCTCAGGAGTGGGTTTTATTCGTAACAATAGAAAAGGCGGGTCTATGACGCCAGATCATGTCTGTGCTCACGGGGGCGGGCCAATGACTTAGTTAAACTTCAAAGGGAATAGAATTCTTTCACATTAAAGGTTTAACATCATATTACATCATTTCACAAATAGTTTAATCTTTACTCATTCATTTTATACAAGAATTAGATGCAAACCTAATAATTGAGAAATGTACATATTCAGAGATATAGTTATGTGTGTTTCCTGTCCTCTCTGAGGTTACCAAATAAAACACATTCGTCATACCTGTCCCTTAAGTGTCCATGGACCATTCCCACCTCACAAGTGGACATTATGTATCAAATCCCCATTTTGGCGATTTAGGAGTTCGCCATGTGAAATCCTTTGTTCTCTCTATGTGTCTCTTTCTGCATGGCCAGGGGGAGAGAGTCTCCGCAAGGAATTTATGACCTAACAGAACAGAGCCTGAGTGTAGGAGAGGGAGGGAGAGAGGGAGAGAGGGGGATGCCACAATCTATACCCAGGAAGGGCCACGTCATGACACTATATTAAGCACTACACAATCGAGTGATACTACAGTATCCCTACTGTAGTATCCCTCGATCATGTAAAGTACTTACTATAGAATTTTGTAGTATACTGTAGAATACTATATTAAATAGGGCCTACTACAGTATGTCCGTAAAATAAACTAGTAAAACACCACAGTTTTACTATCGTTATCTTCTTATGGCTAGCGGAACGCCTCGACAACATTTCGCTGAAAAGGCAGTGAGTGAAATTTTTTGAAATATGTAACTTTCATACATTCACAAGTGCAATACACCAAATTAAAGCTTAATTTCTTGTTAATCTACCCATCGTGTCCGATTTCAAAAAGGTTTTACAGCGAAAGCACAACATATGATTATGTTAGGTCAGAGCCTAGTCACAAAAACACATACATCCATTTTCCAGCCAAAGAGAGGAGCCACAAAAAGCAGAAATAGAGATCAAATTAATCACCTAACCTTTGATAATCTTCATCAGATGGCACTCATAGGACTTCATGTTACACAATACATGTATGTTTTGTTCGATAAAGTTCATATTTATATCCAAAAATCTCAATTTACATTGGCGTGTTATTGTTCAGTAATGTGCCTCGAAAACATCCGGTGAATTTGCAGAGAGTTTACAGAAATACTCATCATAAACTTTAATATAAGATACAAGTGTTATGCACAGAATTACAGATATACTTCTCCTTAATGCAACCGCTGTGTCAGATTTCAAAAAAACTTTACGGATAAAGCAAACCATGCAATAATCTGAGTACAGCGCTCAGACAACAAAAACAAGCCACACAGATATCCGCCATGTTGTGGAGTCAGTAAAAGTCAGAAATAGCGTTATAAATATTCGCTTACCTTTGATGATCTTCATCAGAATGTATTCCCAGGAATTCCAGTTTCACAGCAAATGTTTGATTTGTTCGATAAAGTCCATCATTTATGTTGGAGCGTTCAGTTCACAAATCCAAACTCACGAGGCGCGAGAAATTCCAGGCGAAAGTTCAGATGAAAAGTCATATTACAGTTCGTAGAAACATGTCAAACGATGTATAGAATCAATCTTTAGGATGTTTTGAACAAAAATCTACAATAATGTTCCAACCGGAGAATTCCTTTGTCTTGAGATCAGCTCATGGCACTCTGCCACACACCTGGCTCAAACAGCTCTCATTAGCCCCCACTCACAGTAGAATCCTCCAACAAGGTTCTAAAGACTGTTGACATCTAGTGGAAGCCTTAGGAAGTACAATATGACCCCATAGACACTGTATATTGGATTGGAAATTAGTTGAAAAACTACAAACCTCAGATTTCCCACTTCCTGGTTGGATTTGTCTCAGGTTTTTGCCTGCCATATGAGTTCTGTTATACTCACAGACATCATTCAAACAGTTTTAGAAACTTCAGAGTGTTTTCTATCCAAATCTACTAATATGCATATATTAGCAACTGGGCCTGAGTAGCAGGCAGTTTACTCTGGGCAAGCTTATCATCCAGATGTGAAAATGCTGCCCCCTATCCCAAACAGGTTTTAAACTACAACATTTTATTTGCATATACTCCAGCCATTCCTATCCCTCATATTACAATGTGTGCCATCCATGAGTGAGAAACGTACATGCCAAGTATAGACCATATATTGTGTTCCCAAAAGCTTATAGAAAGTAAGTGCTGAACTATCTGTTCAGTAGCCAGCCCTAACTACAGGTTATTGAAAATGTGCTCTTTTCTATTATTTCTTCAAGAAGGAAGTCCCCACTTTCTATGTCAAAGATAATAAAACAAAATATCATAGTGAATACCACAGTAAAGTCTGCAAAAATACTACAGTAATTACAATAATATATACTATAGTTTTTTTTTACTATAGTAATGCTGCAATATTTATACGATAGTAAACTGTTAAAACAACAATATACTAGTCATGTCTGCAAAAACACTACAGAAAATATCAAATCAAATCAAATTTTATTTGTCACATACACATGGTTAGCAGATGTTAATGCGAGTGTAGCGAAATGCTTGTGCTTCTAGTTCCGACAATGCAGTAATAACCAACAAGTAATCTAGCTAACAATTCCAAAACTACTACCTTATAGACACAAGTGTAAGGGGATAAAGAATATGTAAATAAAGATATATGAATGAGTGATGGTACAGAGCGGCATAGGCAAGATACAGTAGATGGTATTGAGTACAGTATATACATATGAGATGAGTATGTAAACAAAGTGGCATAGTTAAAGTGGCTAGTGATACATGTATTACATAAAGATGCAGTAGATGATATAGAGTACAGTATATACGAATATATACGAGATGAATAATGTAGGGTATGTAAACATTATATTAGGTAGCATTGTTTAAAGTGGCTAGTGATATATTTTACATCATTTCCCATCAATTCCCATTATTAAAGTGGCTGGAGTTGAGTCAGTGTGTTGGCAGCAGCCACTCAATGTTAGTGGTGGCTGTTTAACAGTCTGATGGCCTTGAGATAGAAGCTGTTTTTCAGTCTCTCGGTCCCAGCTTTGATGCACCTGTACTGACCTCGCCTTCTGGATGATAGCGGGGTGAACAGGCAGTGGCTCGGGTGGTTGTTGTCTTTGATGATCTTTATGGCCTTCCTGTGACATCGGGTGGTGTAGGTGTCCTGGAGGGCAGGTAGTTTGCCCCCGGTGATGCGTTGTGCAGACCTCACTACCCTCTGGAGATCCTTACGGTTGTGGGCGGAGCAGTTGCCGTACCAGGCGGTGATACAGCCCGACAGGATGCTCTCGATTGTGCATCTGTAGAAGTTTGTGAGTGCTTTTGGTGACAAGCCGAATTTCTTCAGCCTCCTGAGGTTGAAGAGGCGCTGCTGCGCCTTCTTCACGATGCTGTCTGTGTGGGTGGACCAATTTAGTTTGTCTGTGATGTGTACGCCGAGGAACTTAAAACTTACTACCCTCTCCACTACTGTTCCATCGATGTGGATAGGGGGGTGTTCCCTCTGCTGTTTCCTGAAGTCCACAATCATCTCCTTAGTTTTGTTGACGTTGAGTGTGAGGTTATTTTCCTGACACCACACTCTGAGGGCCCTCACCTCCTCCCTGTAGGCCGTCTCGTCGTTGTTGGTAATCAAGCCTACCACTGTTGTGTCGTTTGCAAACTTGATGATTGAGTTGGAGGCGTGTGTGGCCACGCAGTCGTGGGTGAACAGGGAGTACAGGAGAGGGCTCAGAACGCACCCTTGTGGGGCCCCAGTGTTGAGGATCAGCGGGGTGGAGATGTTGTTGCCTACCCTCACCACCTGGGGGCGGCCCGTCAGGAAGTCCAGTACCCACTTGCACAGGGCGGGGTCGAGACCCAGGGTCTTGAGCTTGATGACGAGCTTGGAGGGCACTATGGTGTTAAATGCCGAGCTGTAGTCGATGAACAGCATTCTCACATAGGTATTCCTCTTGTCCAGATGGGTTAGGGCAGTGTGCAGTGTGGTTGAGATTGCATCGTCTGTGGACCTATTTGGGCGGTAAGCAAATTGGAGTGGGTCTAGGGTGTCAGGTAGGGTGGAGGTGATATGGTCCTTGACTAGTCTCTCAAAGCACTTCATGATGACGGAAGTGAGTGCTACGGGGCGGTAGTCGTTTAGCTCAGTTAGCTTAGCTTTCTTGGGAACAGGAACAATGGTGACCCTCTTGAAGCATGTGGGAACAACAGACTGGGATAGGGATTGATTGAATATGTCCGTAAACACACCAGCCAGTTGGTCTGCGCATGCTCTGAGGGCGCGGCTGGGGATGTCGTATGGGCCTGCAGCCTTGCGAGGGTTGTGTTGGTGTTTACATACTGGAGAGGGAATGCAAAACAACGACGCTGGACAGAGTGGAATCAGGTGTATCAAAAGGCAATTTATTGAGTCAAAGATATCTTGTTCTACATCGTGCACGGACCTAAGGAATGTGACTCTGTGAGGAGTCAGAATAATTAGGCTGCTCAGCCAGAGTTTACAGCAGAATGTATACACAGAATAATGTAGGTGGAGTCTCTCGTGTTGATCTTCTGACTGGTCCTGAAGAGTTGGAGGCGGGCCTTGCTCTAGCCAGAGCGGGCCCCATTGATGCACAGCAAAGTCCTTTGCTCTTGGCACCCGACCAGTAGGGGGGGGTAGAGTGTGAGTGTACAGTGCTTTATGAGATGTTTGTGTGTCTAGGAACGAAAGATAGGGGAAACTAGCAGTGTCTGCTTTAGGCGCAGGTGTTTCCTGTTTATGCAGGAGTGCATGAAAGGGTCAATGTCAGTGAGATAGCTTGGCACTTCTAAGCTCGTTATTGTTGCAGGCTGCTCTTTGTAGTTTTACAGGGAGTATACTTGCGTGATGGCAGATGTGTGTCCTTCGGATACTCATGTTATTGCACACAGGCTCTAGACTTGACTGAGGACACTGGGCCCAGAGTTGTCTGAGGGCATCCGGTTTAACCAGAGCTTTGGTCTGCTAGTAACGCTTTATATTAGATTATTTATATAACAGTTGACACGTTTAAATGTTTTCCTCATGTCGGCTGCAGTGAAGGAGAGTCCACATGTTTTGGTTGCGGCCGTGTCAGTGGCACTGTATTGTCCTCAAAGCGGGCAAAAAAGTTATTTAGTCAGCCTGGGAGTAAGACATCCTGGTCCGTGACGGGGCTGGTTTTCTTTTTGTAATCCGTGATTGACTGTAGACCCTGCCACATACCTCTTGTGTCTGAGCCGTTGAATTGAGATTCTACTTTGTCTCTATACTGACGCTTAGCTTGTTTGATTGCCTTGCGGAGGGAATAGCTACACTGTTTGTATTCGGTCATGTTTCCGTCACCTTGCCCTGATTAAAAGCAGTGGTTTGCGCTTTCAATTTCAGCAAATGCTGCCATCAATCCACGGTTTCTGGTTTGGGAATGTTTTAATCGTTGCTATGGGAACGACATCTTCAACGCACGTTCTAATGAACTCGGTCACCGAATCAGCGTATTCGTCAATGTTGTTGTTTGATGCAATATATGCAAATATGACAGTATACCACCGTCATGTCCACACAAACACTACAGCAGATACTACAGTATTTTGTCATGTGTGCACACTGTTTGTTTCATGGCTCAATCCAGTATACAATATTGCTTAGTTTATTTGATGAGAACTGAAGTATGACATTCTGTTGTTGTAGTGTCCCTCATTGGCCAGTAGATGTTTGTAATGGTCTATATACAGTCTATGATAATGGTCCTCAGGATGAATACAATTTATTTTGAATTTAACCTTTATTTAACTAGGAAAGTCAGTTAAGAACAAACTCTTATTTTTAATGACAGCCTGAGCTGAGCTGACGTTAACTGCCTTGTTCAGGGGCAGAACGACATATTTTTACCTTGTCAGCTCAGGGATTTGATCTTGCAACCTTTCGGTTACTAGTCCAACGCTCAAACCACTAGCCTACCTGCCGCCCCATTATCTTCAGTGACAAAGTCCAGGCCTATGTGAGACCAGGGACAGTGAGGGACAGGCAGAGTTTAGAGGTAGAGATATTCCAGGTTATTGTGGTCGGTCCACACAATGAATGGATGTTCCACCCCCTCCAGCCAGTGCCTCCACTCCTCCAATGCCATCTTCACCGCGAGAAACTCACAATTCCCCACATGATAGTTCCTCTCCGTGGCATTGAGGCGATGGCAGAATAAGGTGCAGGGGTGTAACTTGAAGTCCGGGGCAGAACGCTGGGACAGGACAGCCCCCACTCTGACTTCCGAAGAATCGGCCTCCACCACGAACTGGTAGGACAGGTCAGGATGAACCAAGATGGGAGCTGTGGTGAAACGGTGTTTGAGATCCTGGAACGCCCAATCAGCAGCTGGGAACCATGTGAACAGAACATTTGGAGAGGTGAGTGCAGACAGTGGGGAAGCCAGGGTGCTGTAACCCCGGATAAAGCGGCGATAAAAGTTGGAGAATCCCAGGAAACGTTGCAGCTGCACCATGGATGTAGGCTGGGGCCAATGCGTTCTGTGAGCTTGTGTGCGTTGCTCCTAGACGTTTCCTCTTCACAATAACAGTACTTACAGTTGGCCGGGACAGCTCTAGCAGGGCAGAAATGTGAAGAACTGACTTGTTGAATGGTGAAATCCTATGACGGTGCCACATTGAAAGTCACTGAGCTTTTCAGTAAGGCCATTCTACTGCCAATGTTTGTCTATGCAGTTTGCATGGCTGTGTGTGCGTGATTTTATACACCTGTCAGCAAAGGGTGTGGCTGAAATAGCCAAATCCTCTAATTTGAAGGGGTGTCCACATACTTTTGTATATATAGTGTACAATCACAGCCATTTACACACAAAGTAACATTTAGGTTGAGTCATCACATACCACAAAGAGACAGATAAGTGTATGATTCAGAACAACAGTAGGGTGTTAGCAACAATTCATCTAAGATAAAAATATTTCTGCACTTCCTGAAAACAACATTCCATTCATCAAGAGGTGGAAGGAAGGAGAGTGCTAAAGTGGGCGGGGTTAATCTGTCAAGCACTGTCAATAATTATCAGCATCTCGCCCAGTAAAGGCTTTTTACTCTTCATATCAAATAGCTTCGTTAGGTAGGGTCCAGTCGTCTTGTGTCTAGACTCTAGTTTTTCCTGAAGAAGACGTGACCTGATGCAGAAAAACTCCAGACTCTAGTTCTAGCCTATAACTAAGACCCTGAGTGTATCTGTTTTGGTCAGCCTGATGCTGGCATGACTGCCTATTATTCTCTTTTCTACATAACAAATGTATGTTGTGGGGTGGAAGGTAGCCTAGTGGTTAGAGCGTTGGGGCATTAACCGAAAGGTTGCTGGATCAAATCCCCGAGCTGACAAGGTAAAAATCTGTTGTTCTTTCCTTGAACAAGGCAATTAACCCACTGTTCCCCAGTAGGCTGTCATTGTAAATAAGAATTTGTTCTTTACTGACATGCCTAGTTAAAAATTATTATTATTCACAAGATGTTGCTATCTGAATGTGCTGTTATTTGCATCAAGTGAATAAGCCCAAGTCATTGATATCTGAATGTGCTGTTATATAAGCCCACTCTCACCTGCCCCATGACCACAATTTCCTTTGGTTATACCTACAAACCCAGTTGTTGTCTTTCACTTATTGTTTCAAATTATACACAAGAAAACTATTATGAAAACATAAACCTATTTTGTTTTGTTCTCTCTTTCTCTCTCTTCTCACTCTCTCTCTCATTGTCTGGTTTCAGGTCTGCTGAGTGTGAAAATGTGTATTTGTATTTACTATGGATCCCCATTAGCTACTGCCATTTCAATACATTCACAGATTTCACAACACACTGTGTTCCCTACTCCACCACTACCACGTTTACAGTACAAAATACATGTGTACATGTGTGTATAGTGTGTATGTTATCGTGTGTGTATGCATGTGTCTGTGCCTGTTTGTGTTGCTTCACAGTCCCCGCTGTTCGATAAGGTGTATTTTTATATATTTTTTAAATCTAATTTTACTGCTTGCATCAGTTACATGATGTGGAATAGAGTTTCATGTAGTCCCGGTTCTATTTAGTACTCTGCGCCTCCCATAGTCGGTTCTAGAGACCTCTTGTGGCATGTCTTGTGGGGCATGCATGGGTGTCCGAGTTGTGCGCCAGTAGTTGAAACAGACAGCTTGTTGCATTCAACATGTCAATACCTCTCATAAAAACAAGTAGTGATGAAGTCAATCTCTCCTCCACTTTGAGCCAGGAGAGATCGACATGCATATTATTAATATTAGCTCTATGTGTACATCCAAACGGCCAGCCGTGCTGCCCTGTTCTGAGCCAATTGCAATTTTCCCTTTTTGTGGCACCTGACCACACGACTGAACAGTAGTCCAGGTGCAACAAAACTAGGGCCTGTAGGACCTGCCTTGTTGATACTGCTGTAAAGAAGGTAGAGTAGCACTTTATTAGGGACATACTTCTCCCCATTTTAGCTACTGTTGTATCATATGTTTTGACCATGACAGTTTACAATCCAGGGTTACTCCAAGCAGTTTAGTCACCTCAACTTGCTCAATTTCCACATGATTTATTACAAGATTTAATTGAGGTTTAGGGTTTAGTGAATTATTGGTCCTAATTACAATGCTTTGAGATGTAGAAATATTTAGGACTAACATTCCTTGTGACCCACTCTGAAGCAAACTGCAACTCTTTGTTAAGTGTTGCAGTCATTTCAGTCGCTTTAGTAGCTGACATGTATAGTGTTGAGTCATCTGCATACACAGACACACTGGATTTCCTCCTAGGGCACACCGGCTCAGTGTTAATAGTATAAATCTGGTTCATAGGTACATGAGTAATGCATACAACAGCTGTATGATCAGCAGAGGACAGTTAGAGGGACATAAATTAGGTTACTTACATTGTGTCTACCAACGCCCCTGGTGTAATATACATTTTCTGAAGCATTATGACAACTCTGCGTCACAATGGTAGGGATTAACTGAGCTGGGCCTGGGTCATTGGGTCATCTCAACGCAGCCTTATAATGCTGTGAAAGGATCCAGGAATGCAAATAATTTGGGTGGAGCCTATCTTCCTTATAGAAAGGTATTGTCATGATAACCATCACACAACATCTGGTACTTTGTGGAGGTTGGAATGAAGAGAATGCGGATGTGTAGTCTAGTCAATAATCTGTCAGAAGTGAAGAATGAGTCAAACAATTGCATGTGATCCCCATTATGAGTCTATTTGTGTCTGAACATCTTGGTACATGATATTGCATCATTAAACCGTTTTAATAGAAGTAAAGACAACGATTTTAGGCTAATCTTATACTGGGAAACAAGCTCAATGCAGTCTATAGTAGAGCATAACAAATAAAGTGGTTCTGTGAGGTCTGGTTGACAGATCATTTCTCTGATGTAGTATGATGAAGTATATGTAAGGGATAATCATCGAGGGGCTCTATGCGTTCTATGGAAAATAATTAATGACACAGTGTGTTCCGCTATGTGCTAGCAGAGTGGAACTGACCTCACACAGAGTTGCATTAGTGTCCAGAGAACGAAAAGAGCCCAGCGTTGATTATCCATTTCATACCATGACTATAATTTTACATAATTGCCAATAGAAATGAGTTAATTTGCTGGTAGGAATGTTTTTAACATCCACTGAAGAAGCTAGCAAGTTTACTAGATAGCTACAGTAGTTGCCATGATAGCTAAACTTGCAAGTCTTTTTGGGTAACTAAATCACCAGTCCTATCTTCCCATTATGAAAATCGAATTCAATTGCAATGATGTTTTCAATTCGACTTTAGAACATGTAAGAATGAACTATAGCCATTGAATTCTACTGTGCAAATACACCATGCGTTATAGGAAAACAGTGCATGTTCTAGAATGCCCTTCAAGCCAATCAAAAACAAGTATTCAACAATGCCATGGTATAAAGTAACAGTAACACTTTACTTGATGCAAATTCTTGGGTGATATTGTCTTATAAATATTCATAGTATGGTAAATATCACAGCCAATGGGCTCTAGTCTCATAATGCTCTATGACTGCATCAATAGGCTGCTATGAATATATTATGAGTGCTACGGATTGTTATGGAAACTGTAGCCCCTTCTGAAAATGACCTCTGAGTCATGTTGCATCTCAGCAACATTTTGTTTTTCAGTGGTACGATCTGGAGGAGTCGGTGGTTTCCACCATTTTGATGAAGACAGCAGAAGATCGGGTGGGCTGCTGGTAGCTGGTCTCTGGCATGGTGTCTGGGGGGAAAAGAGGAGGATGCGGGTTGTTATTACAAAGGTTCATGTCACCATCAAGATTCCCTTATCCCTCTTCCTGCCAATCACCACACCTGTTTTCGATCCCTAAATCCTATCAATAGTATAAGCCTTCGTAAAACAAGGTTTGAACGTAAAGGAATGTGAGAGGAGAATGTTAACTTTAGAGATAATAGTTCTGTCAGGAGCGTTTAGTAGATTAGGGTGATAGAACTTACAAGGCTTTGTGGTAGAAATGTTGGTGATTGATTGTTGTCCAAATCTGTGGACGGAAGAGGGAGAGAAGAACATCATACAGCTATACACACTTAATTTTCTCTGCATCATGGATTTCGGAAGCTGTCTATGCAGAGGAGCTGGTCATAGTGGAACTTTGAGTCCCTCAGAGTTTCATCATCTCCTTACTTGGTCTCCTCGCCCTCCAGCAGTTTCCTGTAGGTGGAAATCTCGATGTCCAAGGCCAGCTTGACGTTCATCAGGTCCTGGTACTCCCTGATCTGGCAGGCCATGTCCTGCTTGGCTCTCTGCATAGCTACCTCCAGGTCCTTGATTAGAGCCCTGGCATCCTTTACGACAATCTCCCCATGTTCCTCCACCTCGGTTATCTGTCTCTCCAGGTTGGCCTTCTATAGGGTTAAGGGGGAAAATGTAACAGAAAAAATAAGCGTGGTTTTCTCCACGCTGTTAGAAATGGGTCATTTTTAAAGTAATTAGGTTTTCATTATAGCCCAGAATACATTGTATGCATAACGTAGGCCTATGTAGTTCAGGTATGCATAAACACTGTGTCATCATCTGTCCTCCATTTGTGTAGGTGTAATTATTCCCAGTGAGCGGAGACATGTGCTGCCATCCGGCATATGACTTAATTGCTCCATTCTAAAATGTGTCTTTGTCCTCCCAGACAAAGATATATTGGTATTTTATTCTGAGAGTGTAACATTGTTTTTGCGATCAACAATGCCACATTGGTGCTGTGCCAAATTGTTGATAATGAGAAGTTGGCCAAAGCAGAAATCAGTCTGGCACCAAGCCTTGACATACAGTACTCCTCAATTATAAGGTGGTGTTCTATCAAGTCTGACACTATAGTCTATGATTAAATCAGTCTTCAATTATATAATTCTTTATTACTCCTTCCAGTCAGGTGCGATGCTCACCTGTCCCTTGACAGCCAGGATCTCGTTCTGCAGGCGGCTGATGAGTCGGTTCAGCTCGGCGATCTCAGCCTTGGTGTTGCGCAGCTCCTCTGCAGCCTGGCCAGCCTGGCCGGCCAAACTTTCAACCTGATGTGGGCAGAGACGACAGGTTTATTTTACGAATTATTGTTTGACCCGCTGTACTGCTCCGTTAGGCATGAACCCTTAAGATTTCCTCATTCTCTAACCCCTGACCTCACCTTGGTCTTGTACCAGCTCTCGGCCTGCTCCCGACTGCGAGCAGCGATGTCTTCGTACTGGGCCTTGACGTCAGCTATGATCTGGTTCATGTCCAGGCCCCGGGAGTTGTCCATCTGAACCACCACAGAGGTGTCCTTCACATCAGACTGCAGCTCACCCAGCTCCTGTCATGAAAGAAAATGTCATTTCTGTCATCTCTATAGTGCTAAATACCGTGTCTCTATAGTATTGGCATCTTTGACTATAGGGGCACTGCCTTACCTGATCGTACAAGACCTTCAAGAAGTTGACCTCCTCTTCCAGCCCAGCCAACCTGTCCTCCAGAGTCACCTTGGACAGGTAACCAGCGTCCACATCCTACAGGACATCAGAAGACAGTCAACAGCTGTGACACTGAGAAACATGCCTACCCGATGCGGCCTCACATAACACGTCATAGCCCCTTTTTTCCTGTTCATATGGGGATGTTTGCATTACTGACTCTTGTTTACATAGCTAGTTGTAGCTACATCTTTCACAACATGGAAAATACTCAAGCTATACTGAACATAAAAGGCACATTTGTAATACACCTTTGATGATTTGCCTATTTTCCCTAACTATTATTAATCTTCCACCCACGGCAGATTAGTAAGATTAGATCAGAATGGGACTCTGGCTATACTTTATCTATACAATACATTTCTGAGACTATTCTTCACTGAATGTTATTCAGTTGCATACCTTTTTCAGCAGGACAAAGTCATGATCTGCTGTGTTCCTCTTGCTGATCTCATCTTCATACCTGGAACAAGCCAAAGCAATAGAATAGGGTTAGGGTCTCTATAACAGGGGAGACCAACTCTGGCCCCGCATTATGCAGGCGTTTGTCACAGTCCAGCATGCATGTCTTGCATGACAACAAACATGACAGAGGAATTGGCTAACGCACAAACAGATCTCCAACCAGACTAACGTCACTGTGTCTTTACTTTGATTTGAAGTCTTCCACATTATGGTGCATGTTCCTGTTCTCCATATCCAACCGGTCCTTGTCATTGTTGATCTGGTCCAGCTGTCTCTGCAGGTTTTTGATGTAGGTCTGGAACATGGGTTCCATGTTGGAGGGGGCAGTTGTCTGGTCCTGCATCAGCTTCCACTTGGTCTCCAGCATCTTGTTCTGCTGCTCCAGGTGTCGCACCTGTGACACACACATACACATGAGTAATTGATTTGTTATTATAGATGTTTGGACTCCTCAGTCCACACGTCATGTTTGGCACACACACACACACACACACACGTTGAAACAGTGCCCAGAGGGAGAGGTGCTTCTAGGGTTAAATACTCCAAGAGGAGGAAACAATGTCTTAAGCCTGTTATTGACTATACACGATTGGTTCTCTAATTATGTACAGTCGTGGCGAAAAGTTGAGAATGACACAAATAATAATTTCCACAAAGTTTGCTGCTTCAGTGTCTTTAGATATTTTTGACAGATGTTACTATGGAATACTAAAGTATAATTACAAGCATTTCATACGTGTCAAAGGCTTTTATTGACAATTACATGAAGATCATGGAAAGAGTCAATATTTGCTGTGTTGACCCTTCTTTTAAGACCTCTGCAATCCGCCCTGGCATGCTGTCAATTAACTTCTTGGCCACATCCTGACTGATGGCAGCCCATAATCAATGCTTGCAGTTTGTCACAATTTGTGGGTTTGTTTGTCCACCTGCCTCTTGAGGATTGACCACAAGTTCTCAATGGGATTAAGGTCTGGGGAGTTTCCTGGCCATGGACCCAAAATATCAATGTTTAGTTCCCTGAGCCTCTTAGTTATCACTTTTGCCTTATGGCAAGGTGCTCCATCATGCTGGAAAAGGCATTGTTCGTCACCAAACTGTTCCTGGATGGTTGGGAGAAGTTGATCTCAGAGGATGTGTTGGTACCATTCTTTATTCATTGTTGTGTTCTTAGGCAAAATTGTGAGTGAGCCCATTCCCTTGGCTAAGAAGCAACCCCACACATGAATGGTCTCAGGATGCTTTACTGTTGGCATGACACAGGACTGATGGTAGCGCTCACCTTGTCTTCTCCGGACAAGCTTTTTTCCAGATGCCCCAAACAATCGGAAAGAGAATGACTTTAGAGTCATTTAATGAGTCCTCAGCAGTCCAATCCCTGTACTTTTTGCAGAATACCAGTCTGTCCCTGATGTTTTTCCTGGAGAGAAGTGGCTTCTTTGCTGCCCTTCTTGACACCAGGCCATCCTCCAAAAGTCTTCCCCTCACTTTGCGTGCAGATGCACCCACACCTGCTTGTTGCCATTCCTGAGCAAGCTCTGTAATAGTGGTACCCCGATCCCGCAGCTGAATCAACTTTAGGAGACGGTCCTGGCGCTTGCTGGACTCTTGGGCGCCCTGAAGCCTTCTTCACAACAATTGAACTGCTCTCCTTGAAGTTCTTGATGATCAGATAAATGGTTGATTTAGGTGCAATCTTACTGGCAGCAATATCCTTGCCTGTGAAGCCCTTTTTGTGCCAAGCAATGATGACCGCACGTGTTTCCTTGCAGGTAACCATGTTTGACAGAGGAAGAACAATGATTCCAAGCACCACCCCCCTTTTGAAACTTCCAGTCTGTTATTCGAACTCAATCAGCATGACAGAGTGATCTCCAGCCTTGTCCTCGTCAACACTCACACCTGTGTTAACGAGAGAATCACTGACATGATGTCAGCTGGTCCTTTTGTGGCAGGGCTGAAATGCAGTGGAAATGTTTTTGGGGGATTCAGTTCATTTGCATGGCAAAGAGGGACTTTGCAATTAATTACTCTTCATAACATTCAGGAGTATATGCAAACTGCCATCATACAAACTGAGGCAGCAGACTTTGTGAAAATTAATATTTGTGTGTTTCGTTCATCATATTGATGAGACCAAGGGGCAGCGTGATAAGCATACATTCTTCTTTTTATGAAGGAAAAACACTAAACAAACTAACAACCATGACGCTATATACCACGAGTGCTGCCAGCCAACTACACATAGACAATAACCCACAAAACCAAAATGGGAAATGGCAACCTAAATAGAATCCCCAATCAGAGACAACGATAAACAGCTGCCTCTGATTGGGAACCAATTCAGGCCACCATAGACCTACATTTACCTAGACATACCAAAACCCCATAGATATACAAAAACCCTAGACAAGACAAAAACACACACACCACCCTCGTCACACCCTGACCTAACCAAAATAATAAAGAAAACAAGGATAACCAAGGTCGTGACATTGTGTCATTCTCCAAACTTTTGGCCACGACTGTAGATTGGAGTGTCATTACCATCATCACAACCATATTCTTCTTATTATTATTATTAAGAATGCCGTTATTAAGAAGATGTGATGCAATCCACCTCACTCCTCATTTTTAATGCTTTTCATACATTTTCTGGATTTACCACAATAACTCTGACTTTTAATATTTTTTCCAGTATTTTTCACTTGAGTTGAACATTCACACAAACAAAAGTCAAAAAACAGCAAGCGGCAAAAAACACTCTATTTATACGGTACCTTATCAATAAAAGTGGCAAAGCGGTTGTTGAGACCCTTGATCTGGTTTATCTCATGGGTGCGGACAGCCTGGATTTTGGGGTCGATATCCAGGTTGATGGGTGCCAGCAGGCTCTGGTTGATGGTCACGGCCGTGATGGAGCCTCCCATGTAGAGGCCGCTGCTGCTGGTCCTGGGGCCATTTCTGGAGCCCAAGGACATGCTGCTGAAGTCCCTCATGTAATTAGGGCTTGTCCCAGTGCGATTCTTTGTCCTTATGCTCATGGTTCCGTTGTGTGAATGTATTACAGCTGGGATGATTGCAGACTGAGGCTGGAGTTGCTGAGGTGTGTTACCGTTAACAAATTCATCCCCTTATATAGAAGGGCCAGTGTAGCCTGTGTCTGTGTGTGGGTGTATGTATGTGTGTGGGCGTGAAAGAGGTGGTGAAGGTATGCCACTTCTCAATGTGGAAGAACCAGTCAGATGCATACTGTACCTACCTATTTTAAGCCCCTTCACCCTCTGTTACAGACATGGTGTACCTGGATACCTGACTTGCTTTAGGGAACCAAGACTTGTGGTTTTACCTCTACCACATGAACACGCAAAGGTCAAAAAACACCTTAGAGGGAATGTGATGTGCTGTATCAGCCAGCCTTTAGGACTGTTTTTTAATAACAAGACTTTACACTGGCCTTTATATTTAACTTAATATTTTCTCTCTTTAACTACTGGTGCCATCTAAAAGAGGTAACGATTTGTGTCTTTCATGTTCTCCAAGTCAGCTTGTCCAGTTATGGGAGTTGTGTTCCAGTTATGAGAGTATGTGACAGTTTATTCAGCATCTCACCTCTTTGTGTTCTTTATTCCTTTATTTATAAATTAAAGTCATTGATTGACCAGAAAGTTCATCCCCTGGTGTTGCAGGTCTTAAACAGCCCTATATGACCGTAATTGAAGGATTGTAAATGGTGTTGGTATAAAATTGTGACCCTAGAGGTCAGCATACAAATAAAGAAGTAACAATAGGAATGGTACATTGCCAGACAGCTTTGTTGTGAGTAGAACTTCAAATCCAAACCCTATCCCAAAATTGGTAAAAAAAGTATAACTGACCTTAAATTTGTGTTCACAAGCAACGTTATCTTTCTCCAAAAGATTAGAAACTTGACATGTAAATATTTATAGCCAAAACAAGACTTTGCATATCAAAACTGAAGATTCAGGTAAAACTGGTCAATCAAATGCTATCGAGAACCTTGAAGGGTACTTGGGCTGTCCCTTTTTGGTTCCAGGTAGAACCCTTTTGGGTTCAACATAGAACCATTTCCACAGAAGGATCTACATGGAACCCAGAATGGTTCACCTGGAAACCAAAAAGGGTTCTCCTATGGGGACAGCCGAAGAACCATTTTGGAACCTTTTTTTCTAAGAGTGTACATAAGACCTACAAAACTACACATTTTGAATCAACATTGGCTGCTTATGACACATACGGTGCTCTCTCTAGTAGACAAATAGGCAGCTCTGAGGTAGGATATAAACAACAAACTGGTCTGTCAGCCTGCAGGCAGACACTTCTATTCACTGTCATTCAGCTGTGACTACAATAATGATTATCGGTTGGCCCTCCCCATCTAATGGGTGACTACACTGCACTGTCAGATGGCTGTCAGGTGGTTGTCAGGTTTGCCCAGTTGTGAAGGCAGATTAATCAATCATCACAGTTCCACAGATAGAGTAACAGAGATATAACTGGATTGTCTACAACCAACCGTGTGGTTTGGTTTTGAGCACTGATCCTATCTCTATCTCTATTATCTACACATCTCATATAGGTGTGTCGATGAGGATGTTTGCAATGTTATTTATATATATATATGTGTGTGTGTGTGTGTGTGTGTGTGTGTGTGTGTGTGTGTGTGTGTGTGTGTGTGTGTGTGTGTGTGTGTGTGTGTGTGTGTGTGTGTGTGTGTGTGTGTGTGTGTGTGTGTGTGTGTGTGTGTGTGTGAGAGAGAGAGAGAGAGAGAGAGATATTGTATTGCGGGATTTTGCCCAATTAAAAATGACAAATACCTCTCACACAGGACATTTTTAATATTTTTTAAATATTACAATATTTTAAATATATATATATATATTTGAACTATTTCATCAGTTACAGTTAACTCACCAACGTGTTGTAAATATATGCCTTGTAAATGTTTAACACTTAGGTTCTCTCTCTGTCTGAGGTGTTATGAAGGTTGCATCCTTTAACATCAGGAGATTTGGACTGGATAACGTTACTGATCCAGATGCCCAACACCTGTGAAGTTAAACATTTGTTTATGCATTCATACCTGACAGGGTTCTGTAAATGGAGAAAATATCAAACACAATATTACATTTTTTGACAACAAAAAATATTTGTAGAACCATTTCAATGAATCTGTTGGCAGTATTCTTACTATAAGAAGACTTTAGTCGTCATTTGGAATTAGTATTATAAGGCTCAAACGCAGTAGTGGAATAAGCCACAGCTCAAGGAGTGGATTTCTTATAACACATGTTTAGTTACAATCGTTACAATACCATAATGGGTTTTATCTTGGCTGACAGCTAAGGTCCTCATGACTACAGAAGAAAACAAGATAATTACACATGATAGCCGCTTGAAAGGCTGTAAGTCACCAAACCATAAAGGGAGATCCCACACCCACTAAATACCTACAGGGTTCACACCAGCTGGGTCTATAAGTCTCTGTTTTGTAGATTGTGCCTCGTTATGACATTATATTGGTTCTGGAGGTGGTGGATGTGAGGGGGGCATCCGCTATCTGCTTCCCGAGAGAGTTAAACTGGTGACATTGCTGTTAATCAGGTTTATATTCAACCTCACCTTTCCTATTGAGTTGAATATATGATGGCACATAACATTTTAAGAACACCTCACTTTCTCAGTAACTCAATAACTTTGAGTTGCTTTAATCCCCTCAGCCACCATGTATATTGTACCAACGAGACAACACAACAGATCACTACGCCCTGAAACTCAGCATCCGCTTGGGAACGGCTAGATATAAGGAACAGTTCCTGTTACAGGTAATGATTATACATTTTTTTATAACCAATACTAGTTTTGTCATAATGTCATATGATTCACGGCAACATTATGACTGAAAATGTAACATCACTTTTTCACATATTGTAAGGGATGATCTGGCTGACTGCTACTAGTTTGAAGACAACCAAGTCGATGATATGGATGCTTTCTCCAGAGAGCCATATTTTCTTCACTTTAGGCCTCGCAGTACAGGTTGGTCACACTCTTAACCTGTTGTTGAGACATTCACTACATTATATATACAGTAAAACAATAAACTCAGGTTGATTTATCAATGGGGATTCACCATTTCATCATGATTGGCCTGCATGTTCACCTCAGGTAGTTTGTTGTTTCGATTCCGTGTTACACTGAATGATGTCGAAAAGAAGTCTATGCACACCAAGGTACTATCATGTTCTTTAGGCATGTATAAAATAATTTGAATAGAAGTGCCCAGAATCTGGCTGAATGATTTGATAAACTATAAACCATACTGCATTTGTAGTGCTGAAGGACCTGGCTATGATCCCCATCCACAACAAGCCTAATGACTCAGAGAGAGAGCTAGATGAGCTCTTTGAGGTCTTCCTGGCTGTGTGGGACAAATGGAAGACTGAGGTAAGTCTGGGGGCACAGCTCAAATCCCCTCCAATTCCCTATGTAGACTACTACTTTTGACCATGGCCACATAGGATTCTTTAAATGTACAGATGAAGTTGGAAGTTTACATACACCTTAGCCAAATACCTTTAAACTCAGTTTTTCACAATTCCTGACATGTAATCCTCGTAAAAATTCCCTGTCTTAGGGCAGTTAGGATCACCACTTTATTTTAAGAATGTGAAATGTCAGAATAATAGTAGAGAGAATTATGTATTTCAGCTTTTATTTCTTTCATCACATTCCCAGTGATTCAGAAGTTTACGTACACTCAATTAGTATTTGGTAGCATTGCCTTTAAATTGTTTAACTTGGGTCAAATGTTTTGCGTAGCCTTCCACAAGCTTCCCACAATAAGTTGGGTGAATGTTGGCCCATTCCTCCTGGCAGAGCTGGTGTAACTGAGTCAGGTTTGTAGGCCTCCTTGCTTGCACAAGGTTTTCAGTTCTGCCCACAAATTGTCTATGGGATTGAGGTCTGTGCTTTGTGATGGCCACTCCAATACCTTGGCTTGGGGTCATTGTCCATTTGGAAGACCCATTTGTGACCAAGCTTTAACTTCCTGACTGATGTCTTGAGATGTTGCTTCAATATATCCACATAATTTTCCATCCTCATGATGCCATCTATTTTGTGAAGTGCACCAGTCCCTCCTGCAGCAAAGCACCCCCACAACATGATGCTGCCACCCCCGTGCTTCACAGTTGGGATGGTGTTCTTTGGCTTGCAATCATCCCCCTTTTCCCTCCAAACATAACAATGGTCATTATGGCCAAACAGTTCTATATTTGTTTCATCAGACCAGAGGACATTTCTCCAAAAAGTGCGATCTTTGTCCCCATGTGCATTTGCAAACTGTAGTCTGGCTTTTTTGTGGTGGTTTTGGAGCAGTGGTTTCTTCCTTGCTCAGCGGCCTTTCAGGTTATGTCAATATAGGACTCGTTTTACTGTGGATATAGATACTTTTGTACCTGTGTCCTCCAGCATCGTCACAAGGTCCTTGGCTGTTGTTCTGGGATTGACATGCACTTTTCGCACCAAAGTACGTTAGTCTCCAGGAGACAGAACGCGTCTCCTTCCTGAGCGGTATGATGGCTGTGTGGTCCTATGATGTTTATACTTGCGAACTATTGTTTGTACAGATGAACGTGGTACCTTCAGGCATTTGGAAATTGCTCCCAATGATGAACCAGACTTCTGGAGATCTACATTTTTTTTCTGAGGTCTTGGCTGATTTAATTTGATTTTCCCATGATGTCAAGCAAAGAGGCACTGAGTTTGAAGGTACGCCTTGAAATGCAATACATGCTAACCTATTGTAGATAAGAATATAATATGTTTCTAAACACTTCTACATTAATGTGGATGCCACCATGATTACGGATAATCCTGAATGAACTGTGAATATTGATGAGTAAGAAAGTTACAGACTTACAAATATCATACCCCCAAGACATGCTAACCTCTCACCGTTACAAAAACGGGCTGTTATCATTTTTGGGGGGGTATGATATTTCTCACTCATCATTATTCACGATTCATTCAGGATTGTCCGGAATCATGGTAGCTTCCACATTAATGTAGAAGTTTAGAAACATGTTATATTCTTATTTACAATAAAAGTGACACCAAAATGACACAATACATTATTTACCATTCATTTATATTTTGCACAAAATAATCTGTAACACAACCTAAACAAAGAGCAAATGCGTCCAACAAATGTGTAGTCACAAGCTTGAGGAAATCATTGCTTGCTATGAATATGGGACAAAACACTTAACTTTTTACTACTTTCATCCAGAGCGAAAATGCTCACTACTTATTGTAAGTCGATCTGGACATGAGCGCCTGCTAAATGCCTAAATGGTAAATTATAGTCTTCACATGAGGCAATACACTTAGATACCAACAAATTTGACAGAATCTATCATTTCCATAATATCTATCCAATGTGTAATCGAAAGTGTGCTCAATGAAGACTTCATCTACAATCATTCATGCAAAAGAACATTTTATTTTTCATATATAATTTCAACATAGATGGACTGTCTAATCAAATGTAAGAAATTAAATAAATGAAAATAAAACAACGTTTATCACGCATTAATTTGCATCAAGCCTGTCTTGAGCATTTGGCCAAATATTCTTATCCACATCACAGTGAATGACCTCATTGTTCATGCACCGTGGGAAAAACCTTTGCGAATCTTAGCTTGACATTAGTCTGCATTGATGTCGTCATATGCCTCATCCATGGCCAGAAGGAGGGCGGCACGCTCTCGGGGATGGCGATTGTACACCTTCCAACTCCAGAAGAGGAGTGTATGTGGGCAGGTATAGGGCCATGAATCGGGGATGGGCCCAAAACCATGCCTGAAACACCTCTGCAAGGTGGAACCTGACATTGTCCCACACAATGACATAGGTGACCCCTTCACCTTGATAGGCCTGCTCAATTTAATTGAGAAACACATTGTGTAAAGCTTTGTAGGATCCAAATAATGCCTATGTCCTACCACACCATCTTCAGAAATGGCTGCGCACATGGAGATGTTTTCCCCTACGTTGGACGGTCGCCCGTTGGCCGACGAGGTTCCGCCCACGGCGCCGAGTTTTGGCCAGGTTAAAGCCCGCTTCATCAACAAAGATATATTTGCGATGGTTCACAGCAGCATCAGGCACCATCACCCTCTAAAGATATATTTTGGTTAGTTCGTTTTTACAGTATAGTTCCAATATGATATTGTGAAGTAGCATGTGCATCAAATAGTAACAGTAATACAGTAAATAGTGATGTACCTGAACATACTCGGCCCTCAGTTGTTTTACTCAGTTGTTGTTTCTCTCAAAAGACTGTGTTTCATAGATAACTGGTGCCTCTTCAAAAGGTGGGCGATTGTTGGAAGGCTGATGAATGCCACATTGGCAAAGGTGTCATTGTTCTCCTCAATGACCTGCTTTATTTCAAACAGCCATATGTCATTCCTGACTCTCACCATTTCCAATGCCCACTCCTGCTGGTCGGTCAGCACACAGCCATATCTACCATCCATGGGGTCTTCTGTCAATTCTGAGGGTAGAACAGAGGACACTGTCAATATACAGTGGGGGAAAAAAGTATTTAGTCAGCCACCAATTGTGCAAGTTCTCCCACTTAAAAAGATGAGAGAGGCCTGTAATTTTCATCATAGGTACACTTCAACTATGACAGACAAAATGAGAAAAAAATCCAGAAAATCTCATTGTAGGATTTTTTATGAATTTATTTGCAAATTATGGAGGAAAATAAGTATTTGGTCACCTACAAAGCAAGATTTCTGGCTCTCACAGACCTGTAACTTATTCTTTAAGAGGCTCCTCTGTCCTCCACACGTTACCTGTATTAATGGCACCTGTTTGAACTTGTTATCAGTATAAAAGACACCTGTCCACAACCTCAAACAGTCACACTCCAAACTCCACTATGGCCAAGACCAAAGAGCTGTCAAAGGACACCAGAAACAAAATGGTAGACCTGCACCAGGCTGGGAAGACTGAATCTGCAATAGGTAAGCAGCTTGGTTTGAAGAAATCAACTGTGGGAGCAATTATTAGGAAATGGAAGACATACAAGACCACTGATAATCTCCCTCGATCTGGGGCTCCACGCAAGATCTCACCCCGTGGGGTCAAAATGATCACAAGAACGGTGAGCAAAAATCCCAGAACCACACGGGGGGACCTAGTGAATGATCAGTAGAGAGCTGGGACCAAAGTAACAAAGCCTACCATCAGTAACAGACTACGCCACCAGGGACTCAAATCCTGCAGTGCCAGATGTGTCACCCTGCTTAAGCCAGTACATGTCCAGGCCCGTCTGAAGTTTGCTAGAGAGCATTTGGATGATCCAGAAGAAAATTGGGAGAATGTCATATGGTCAGATGAAACCAAAATATAACTTTTTGGTAAAAACTCATCTCGTTGTGTTTGGAGGACAAAGAATGCTGAGTTGCATCCAAAGAACACCATACCTACTGTGAAGCATGGGGGTGGAAACATCATGCTTTGGGGCTGTTTTTCTGCAAAGGGACCAGGATGACTGATCCGTGTAAAGGAAAGAATGAATGGGGCCATGTATTGTGAGATTTTGAGCGAAAACCTCCTTCCATCAGCAAGGGCATTGAAGATGAAACGTGGCTGGGTCTTTGAGCATGACAATGATCCCAAACACACCGCACGGGCAACGAAGGAGTGGCTTTGTAAGAAGCATTTCAAGGCCCTGGAGTGGCCTAGCCAGTCTCCAGATCTCAACCCCATAGAAAATCTTTGGAGGGAGTTGAAAGTCAGTGTTGCCCAGCAACAGCCCCAAAACATCACTGCTCTAGAGGAGATCTGCATGGAGGAATGGGCCAAAATACCAGCAACAGTGTGTGAAAACCTTGTGAAGACTTACAGAAAACGTTTGACCTCTGTCAATGCCAACAAAGGGTATATAACAAAGTATTGAGATAAACTTTTGTTATTGACCAAATACTTATTTTCCACCATCATTTGCAAATAAATTCATAAAAAATCCTACAATGTGATTTTCTGGATTTTTATTTCTCATTTTGTCTGTCATAGTTGAAGTGTACCTATGATGAAAATGACAGGCCTCTCTCATCTTTTTAAGTGGGAGAACTTGCACAATTTATGGCTGACTAAATACTTTTTTGCCCCACTGTATCAAATCAAATCAAATCAAATCAAATCAAATTTATTATATAGCCCTTCGTACATCAGCTGATATCTCAAAGTGCTGTACAGAAACCCAGCCTAAAACCCCAAACAGCAAGCAATGCAGGTGTAGAAGCACGGTGGCTAGGAAAAACTCCCTAGAAAGGCCAATACCTAGGAAGAAACCTAGAGAGGAACCAGGCTATGTGGGGTGGCCAGTCCTCTTCTGGCTGTGCCGGGTGGAGATTATAACAGAACATGGCCAAGATGTTCAAATGTTCATAAATGACCAGCATGGTCGAATAATAATAAGGCAGAACAGTTGAAACTAGAGCAGCAGCACAGTCAGGTGGAAGTTGAAACTGGAGCAGCAGCATGGCCAGGTGGACTGGGGACAGCAAGGAGTCATCATGTCAGGTAGTCCTGGGGCATGGTCCTAGGGCTCAGGTCCTCCGAGAGAGAGAAAGAAAGAGAGAAGGAGAGAATTAGAGAACGCACACTTAGATTCACACAGGACACCGAATAGGAAGGGAGAAGTACTCCAGATATAACAAACTGACCCCAGCCCCCCGACACATAAACTACTGCAGCATAAATACTGGAGGCTGAGACAGGAGGGGTCAGGAGACACTGTGGCCCCATCCGAGGACACCCCCGGACAGGGCCAAACAGGAAGGATATAACCCCACCCACTTTGCCAAAGCACAGCCCCCACACCACTAGAGGGATATCTTCAACCACCAACTTACCATCCTGAGACAAGGCTGAGTATAGCCCACAAAGATCTCCGCCACGGCACAACCCAAGGGGGGGGGGCGCCAACCCAGACAGGATGACCACAACAGTGAATCAACCCACTCAGGTGACGCACCCCCTCCAGGGACGGCATGAGAGAGCCCCAGCAAGCCAGTGACTCAGCCCCTGTAATAGGGTTAGAGGCAGAGAATCCCAGTGGAAAGAGGGGAACCGGCCAGGCAGAGACAGCAAGGGCGGTTCGTTGCTCCAGAGCCTTTCCGTTCACCTTCCCACTCCTGGGCCAGACTACACTCAATCATATGACCCACTGAAGAGATGAGTCTTCAGTAAAGACTTAAAGGTTGAGACCGAGTTTGCGTCTCTGACATGGGTAGGCAGACCGTTCCATAAAAATTGAGCTCTATAGGAGAAAGCCCTGCCTCCAGCTGTTTGCTTAGAAATTCTAGGGACAATTAGGAGGCCTGCGTCTTGTGACCGTAGCGTACGTGTAGGTATGTACGGCAGGACCAAATCAGAGAGATAGGTAGGAGCAAGCCCATGTAATGCTTTGTAGGTTAGCAGTAAAACCTTGAAATCAGCCCTTGCTTTGACAGGAAGCCAGTGTAGAGAGGCTAGCACTGGAGTAATATGATCAAATTTTTGGGTTCTAGTCAGGATTCTAGCAGCCGTATTTAGCACTAACTGAAGTTTATTTAGTGCTTTATCCGGGTAGCCGGAAAATAGAGCATTGCAGTAGTCTAACCTAGAAGTGACAAAAGCATGGATTAATTTTTCTGCATCATTTTTGGACAGAAAGTATCATACTGTAACATGTTTTGTGAATTTACCTGCATTACAATATGGAGTTTTGGCCTGTCTGGTGACATCACCAAGCGGTATAAGTCAATAAACCAATAACAAAAAGAGTTTCAGACCTCTCTGCCAATAACAGGTCGTTTTCAGGTTACAGATCCCTTCCATTTGACTCATTCACTTAGGCCTCTCACTTGGATCACTCCCAGACAGTCCTAGCAAAACTCTTGCTTGATAAATGTATCTTTGCTAAGAAGTCTATTCCTCGAGTGAACATGCATGAGGGCTTATATTTTGATGTGTTGGAACTGAAGAAGTAGATCCTCCTGTTGTAACGGAAAATACTTAATCTGGAGATCAAGCTGCTGAAACAGAAGCTCGCTGTGTTTGGGCTATATGAAGAAGGAACAAATGTAATGTTTCTTATTGTTGTTTGTTACTGAATGTTTTCCTTTTTTGGTATTATTAGCCTACATGACAGACATCATTTCTGAATTGTGTCTTTTCATGTATAGTCAGCTGCAAGCTTATTTCTTCATTTGTCTATATTTACATTTTTTTTTTTTGTAATTTGATACATTGTACAATACACATCTTGAAAATAAAAACGTTATAAAACATTGTGAAACATATCCGTCTGTTTTATCTATGACTAGGCCTACCTGCATTTTTATATTCAAGCATTCAGAGTATGAGGAAGTGAGAAACGTGATTAAGTGGTCAATTTAGCCAGTCTATAAAACCACAGAGTTTCTAAACCCAGATGCGTAAGATTTTTTTAAAGTCAGTTAAGAACAAACTCTTACTCTTATTTTCAATTATGGCCCAGGAACAGTGGGTTAACTGCCTTGTTCAGAGGCAGAACAAGAGATTTGTACCTTATCAGCTCAGGGATTTGAACTTACAACCTTTTGGTTACTAGCCTAACACTCTAACCACTAGGCTACCCTGCCGCAAGACTTCCAGGAATGCTTGCGAACCAGACTCGGCAAATCCACTGGGCAGACCAGGCCAGGATTTGGGGTTTGAGAGGTCACCGTTTGAGGGAATCACCTTTGTCAAGTCGGTGACCATCCTTGGAGTTGTAACAGATGTGATTAAATTGAGTCCACAAAGTGTCTTACTGTATGGTAACTGATTCCATGTCAGCATCGCTTCAGACTGTAGTGTATTTATTTCATTCTCAACCTTTATGTTGCTTTTGTCAGTAATCATGTAAAAAACAGTGTACCGAAAAGTGTTAGACTATACAGTTCACATAAATTACTGGGTAAACAGTATGAAAAGGATTAGACTATGTGTACATCAGTTCACATAAATTACTGGGTAAACAATATGCAAAGGATTAGACTATGTGTACATCAGTTCACATAAGTTACTGGGTAAACAATATGAAAAGGATTAGTCTATATGTACATCAGTTCACATAAATTACTGGGTAAACAATATGAAAAGGATTAGACTATATGTACATCAGTTCACATAAATTACTGGGTAAACAATATGAAAAGGATTAGACTATGTGTACATCAGTTGACATAAGTTACTGGGTAAACAATATGAAAAGGATTAGACTATGTGTACATCAGTTCACATAAATTACTGGGTAAACAATATGAAAAGGATTAGACTATGTGTACATCAGTTGACATAAGTTACTGGGTAAACAATATGCAAAGGATTAGACTATATGTACATCAGTTCACATAAATTACTGGGTAAACAATATGAAAAGGATTAGACTATATGTACATCAGTTCACATAAATTACTGGGTAAACAATATGAAAAGGATTAGACTATGTGTACATCAGTTGACATAAGTTACTGGGTAAACAATATGCCAACAATATGCCAAGCCGTATAACACACTTGGTATTGACCCCATGACTGGTGTCTGGGGTACTTGCTCATTAAGTGACAGTTTTCCGGATACAGAATAAGCTTCTAAAATTTCCAGTGTAGAAATCCCCTAAAATAACGACCCATCACTAGATCACGGGCAGTGAGAGAAGAGAAAAATTATTCCTTAGGGATGGATTGAAATTTGCAGAACGGATACCTGGAGGAGAATGAGGGGTGACACTTTTTAAATTTCAGCCATGCGGAGGATTTAGCATTTTAAAATCTAGTCCAGGGGAGGGTCATGTAATTTGTAATTGATGACATTTCAGTATTTCTCAGTGTTTTTGAATTAGTTGCTTATTAAGCTATATATCGATGTGCATCTCTGATTCAGGCTGGGCGCGCAATATCAACTGCACCTATAGAGTATTTAGTGTGGTCTCAATCAAATGATCCATAGCCTATAGTCTATGAAATGCATGTTCGGAGAATCACAGAGCAAAGTTATATTTCTATGACCGCTGCTGAGATGGTGTAAATACAACTGAGCTGCATAACACAATGCAATGGATATTCCAACCCTGAGTCCGGCCTGCTCTTCTCTTGCTGATCAAAAACGTTTTTGTATGCTGTCTCACCAATGGCTGTGCTGTGTAGGCATAAAGCAACAGTTCGGGAGGAGGGTAAAAGGCTTTTTTTATTAGACTTAGTCCCAAAAAATATTGCGTGTGTACTAGCCTATAGCCTATGTTCTGTTCAGTTTGAGAAGGAGAGTGCGAAGATGAGGAGGACCGGAGGGTCAACTTTGATAGCTTGCTACTACTATAATTGATTTTTATTAAAAATTATATGTTTCTTGCCTACGATGTATTTAGCAGAGTTATTGACCTCACAATAAGCCAGATTCAAGTAACTTTCATTGTGGTGCTGAAACTTGAAGCAGCAGCTGCAGGACACTCAATCAGAAATCGACAGCTCATGGTGATGAAAGGCAAATTCAAGTAGGCATAATTAATTTAAACCGTTTTAATTTTAATTAGACTTTATGTTGGAGCCTATTTCTTCCTATTAAAGAAATAAGAGGTTAAAGGCTGCTATATCAATAGATTTGTCAGTCGATTTCTCCACCCACCATGCACTCTTTAATTAAATAGCCTACCTCAGTGTCAGTGAAGGCCTGTCAAGTTAAAACCAAGACTTGAATTAAGGGGTATGAGAAGGTATGCCATAGGCCTCGCTTTATTAAAGGAAATGGCAAACGGCACAGGCCTACTCCTTGTTAGCTTAAGGTTTTTAAGAAAATAAAACTGATCTGAAATATAAAGTGATCTATAACAGTGCTTTGGTCCTCGATGCTTTATGCTAAAAAACAGCTGTAAAAAACCTGGGAAAGACATGACACCGATGCACATGGGAATATCATTGATTAGTTTCTTTGAGATTCAAAGGCTGAGCTACAACCTCCTATTGCCGAGGAGACAAAAACTAGGCTTTGCTTGGGAAGTAATCTAATTCTGTCACTATCCATTGATTAAGATATTCACTTTCTGTACAATAGAAGATGTATAAACCCAGACATATTTTATGGAAACACTTGTGACCTTATCTCGTTTTACACGTTATTACACCAACCTCGTGACAAACTCAAAAACAACTTTATATTGAAGGAGTGACTTTTATATTTATTGGCCTGCACATGCGCAGTTTGGCGAGACGATCGTTAGACCCGATGGCGTGTTTCTGCGCATGAGGTTAGCTAGGCAACGTCGCCATGACATCGACTACAAGCATGATCGGAATATCTATTGGGGAAGCAGTTTCTGCCTGTCTTTGATAAAATGCTGTCACGTGGGTGGAATAAGTTACCCTAACCAGAAGGCTCGTTCGAGGGGAGCACTTTTGTCAAGTCGGTGACGCCTTTCAAAGTGTGTTGCATTATCCTTAGAAACATTGTCCAACTTGCGACTACACGATCTTTACAAAAATCATGTGACCAAAGGTCATGCACTTTTTGATGAAGTCGCCTTACAGTCGCTGCACTTCTCACCAACTGCACCATGCAGCCATCACCTGCAATGTGGGAGGCAGTATTTGCCAACTAATCATTAGGGTGTTTTTGTTTGACCCATGCTGACAGAAACAGGAATCACCTTTGATGCAATTCTAAAGCTACAAACGAAAGTGATATTTGAGACCTCTCTAACCAATTCATTGTACACACATTATGTTTTCAGTTTGTGAGTGTGTGACATGGGGATATAGAAAGGGTTGAGACATTTATACAGAAAAACGTTTATAGGCAATTGCAGCTATGTTGATCTGTGCCTTATTGTTGGAAAACCATTACCATGTACGACACACTGATACACCTCCCCGACTTCACTCGCCACATTGTATCTACAGTCGGCTTCATTAGGCTTACTGCTTGAACACACCCAGATACTTTTTCATCGTCCCAATAGTTAGAGAAAGGACAGTGGAGGCTGCTGGGGGGAGGACGGCTCATAATAATGGCCGGAACGGGGCAAATGGAATTGCATTATACCATTCCGCTCCAGCCATTACCACAAGCCAGTCCTGCTCAATTAAGGTGCCACAACATCCTATGGGTAAGGATCACTGAGGTATAATAAAAACTGAGTCCAAGATGTCCGCTCGTTGTTTTCAACGTAATCTACTCATGTTCGCATACCGAATCATGGACCATCTATATCCGGGTTGCATCCGGTTTATACTGACCAACATACAAATCGGAACTAGGAAATTTAGACATTTACGACTTGCTAACTAACTGGTTGTAGTTATACACCTGCCATGTCCAATCAGTTAGCAAGTCGAACATGTCAGTTTTCTATTCCGACTATCATATTAACATGGCAACAGGGAGCAGCACCATCAGCAACAATGCCTTCTGGTCATCATCCAAAAACATGCTGTGAGTAATTGGGGGAAAAACGGCCTCTGCAACAATTATTTGAATAATTCAATGGATGTTTTGTGGACCAAGGTGATGGCTAAAGTGTCTTATTAGGAATTTTCTAATCTGCCTTCTCTATGAGGCCGTGTATGGAAATAGGCTTTATGGGCCGTGTCAGTACCGAAATAAAACTGTAGGAGCAGTCGAAACTGTGCTTCTAAACGAACTCTGGCCCCTTGGTAAGGATTATGGGTGTGATACTAATCTGATCCTAGACCCGTGGTTTAGTCAACCTATCAGAGAAGAGGGCATCAAGAAAATACGGAAGTAAATGTCATCTCACTCCACCTTCTCTGGTCATGTGACTATATAAACCGCAAAACAACACTGGTGATCGAAATATAAGTCTGTAAATAGTTGTCCTGCAAGAAAGAACTTGCTAGCAAGATACATTGTTTACACTTTACAGGAAATTATAACTGGATCCACACCTGTCTAACAGGCAGGCCGTTTCAATGCATTACAGAGAACCGAAAACGCTGCGGAGATGGACGCGTACGATTTGTTTACAAGTTGCAGAAAGGGCGACATTTCCAGAGTTAGGTAAATGGAGTCTGTGGAATAGAAATGCGTAGTTCGCTGCAACGGGATGAGGATATCTAGCTTGTTTAGCTATAAACAAAGACAACCTTGTGGTCAGTAGTAGTGTTACAAATATTTAGCAAATTTGTCAGTGAGTTAACGTTAGTGCCTATGTTAGCATACGCTATGCTATTTGCGTTGGTCTGTTGAAGTCATGCCAGTGGCGATATTGTGTTTGTGTGTTTTGGTATTACTAGGTTCAATTTATGTGCATGAAAGTAGGTTTAGCTAGAAACTATAAATGCAACTCTTGTTTATTCTACGCACATATCTGGCAACTTCCAACCAGGAAACTTTTTATCTTGACCGATATGCAAATTATAATAATTTGTTCTTAACTGACTTGCCTAGTTAAATAAAGGTTCAAATAAAAATAGGTTGCTTTCCATACTCTTCTCCTATCTATTAGTGAAGAGTGCAATAAAAAAAAACACTTCCTCTAAAGTGGGCTATATGGTGTTAACGTATGTTACATCAAACAAGGTAGTTTGTCAGTCTAGAATTTGGAATACAGTTAGGATTGTACTGTTTGTATGGAATGCGAACATGTGGAGACCAGCATTAAGATGAAGACCGTTTCTGCCATAACCTGTCTTATTAACTGCCTGTATTGGCCTATTGACCTTCCATTTTTCTGTCAAGGTATCTTGTTGAACAGAGAGACGTGGACCTCAATGTAAGAGACAAATGGGACAGCACCCCGTTGTAAGTACGGAGTTAATATTGCAGAATATAACCTGCACACAATATATTTGACAAGATCATTGTTAAGAATGTAATGTAACTTAACAATGTATTTTTCCACAGGTACTATTCTTGCCTCTGTGGCCATGAGGAGCTCGTCCAGTACCTGTTGGCTAATGGTAAAACTGGAATTTGCCCCAAGGGTCAAAGCACATTTACATGGTTTAAAAACAGGGTTTGGGGGGGGGGGGTCTTGTTATATTGCAGCCTTATTCTAAAATGGATTAAATTGTTTTCCCCCAACAATCTACACACAATACCCCATAATGATGAAGCGAAAACAGGTTTAGACATTTTTTTTAAATGGATTAAACTGAATATAACATTTACATAAGTATTCAAACCCTTTACTCAGTACTTTGAAGCACCTTTATTGATTACATCCTCAAGTCTTCTTGGGTATGTCGCTACAACCTTGGCACACCTGTATTTGGGGAGTTTCTACCATTCTTCTCTGCAGATGATCAAGCTCTGTCAGGTTGGATGGGGAGTGTCGCTGCACAGCCATTAAGGTCTCTCCTGAGATGTTCGATTGGGTTCAAGTCCGGGCTCTGGCTGGGCCACTCAAGGACATTGAGACTTGTCCCGAAGCCACTCCTGCATTGTCTTGGCTGTGTGCTTAGGGTCGTTGTCCTGTTGGAAGGTGAACCTTTGCCCCAGTCTGAGGTCCTGAGCACTCTGGAGCAGGTTTTCATCAAGGATCTCTGTACTTTTCTCCGTTCATCTTACCCTCGATCCTAACTAGTCTCCCAGTCCCTGCCGCTGAAAACATCCCCACAGCATGATGCTGCCACCACCATGCTTCACCGTAAAGATGGTGCCAGGTTTTCTCCAGATGTGATGCTTGGCATTAAGGCCAAAGAGTTCAATCTTGGTTTCATCAGACCAGAGAATCTTGTTTCTCATTGTCTGAGGGTCCTTTAGGTGCCTTTTACTGAGGAGTGGCTTCCGTCTGGTCACTCTACCATAAAGGCATGATTGGTGGAGTGCTACGGCGATGGTTGTCTTCTGGAAGGTTCTCTCATCTCCACATCGTGTTGTTGGTCTCCTCCCTGACCAAGGCCCTTTTTAATTTTATCTTTATTTAACTAGGCAAGTCAGTTAAGAACACATTTTACTTTTCATTGATGGCCTAGGAACAGTGGGTTAACTGCCTTGTTCAGGGGCAGAATGACATTTGTACCTTATCAGCTCTGGGATTTGATCTTGCAACCTTTCAGTTACTAGTCCAACGCTCTAACCACTAGGCTACCTGCTCCCCTGATTGCTCAGTTTGGGGCGGCCAGCTCTAAGAACGGTCTTGGTGGTTCCAAACTTCTTCCATTTCAGAATGATGGAGGCCACTGTGTTCTTGGGGACCTTCAATGCTGCAGAAATGTTTTGGTACCCTTCCCCACATCTGGTGCCTTGACACAATCCTGTTTAGGCGCTCTACAGACAATTCCTTCAACCTCATGGCTTGGTTTTTGCTCTGACATACACTGTCTACTGTGGGACCTTATATAGACAGGTGTGTGCCTTTCCAAATCATGTCCAATCAATTGAATTTACCACATGTGGACTCCAATCCAGTTCTAGGAACATCTCAAGGATGATCAAGGGAAACGGGTGCACCCGAGCTCTATCTCATAGCAAACAGTTAGAATACTTATGTAAATAAGGTATTTCATTTTTTTAATTTTTTTATACATTTGCAAAACGAAGAAAAAAAATATGTTTTTTGCTTTGTCATTATGGGGTATTGTGTGTAGAGTGATGAGGAAAAACAATTATTTAATCTAATTTAAAATAAGGCTGTAAAGTAAGAACATTTTGAAAAAGTCAAGGGGTCAGAATGCTTTCCAAATGCACCGTTAACCTATATGCAATTAATTGTGTCTTGGAGGTGACCTGTACACTGTTCCATTTGGGCTTTCAGGAGCAAAGTGTGAAGCCAACACATTTGATGGAGAGCGATGCATGTATGGGTCTCTGAGTGACTCCATCCGACGTCTCCTAAAAGAGTACAAGTGCATCACAGCCCAAGCCATGCAGAGGGACTATTATGACCACTTCCTTCTCACGTAAGGCGCTGTAACTCTACAGTGCATCTTAACTGCATCATAATGTTTTATAAGCCGTTAGCTTTGTGTTTTCCTCATTTGGTGTTGCCTGTACTTCTGTTTGTCTGCTTATATTATACAGAAGCAGTGAAACTCTTAACATCAACACTCATTTGGCCCTGCTTTCTCCCTGTCCTCCCCTTCTGTCTGTGCTGTCTGTATCTAGGTTACTGGAGCAGGGCCAGTATAGTGACGTCAAGTTCCTGGTTCACGGTGAGACATTTCAGGCTCACCGCTGTGTGCTGAGCGCTCGCTCAGAGTACTTCACAGCCATGTTTGAAACCAAATGGAAAGGAAAGAACTTGATCCCCCTCAAACACCCTTTGGTAGGTGTTGTGTTACACCACCTCTTTCAGATAGGCATGGCAGCAATACGTTGAATTGGATGGGGGGGGGGGGTAGCAGCAGCTATATTTGAGGTTATTGATAGAAAATGTGTTTACTTTACTTTATAATATTTTTTTATTTTTTTATTTCACCTTTATTTAACCAGGTAGGCAAGTTGAGAACAAGTTCTCATTTACAATTGCGACCTGGCCATATGCTATTTACCTTGTTATTGTGTTAGGAGTCATTACAACAAGCACAATTGCAAACCATTTAATACAGGGATTATATGAAGTATGTACTAAAAAGATTGTTTCAGTAAGAATTTCTGTGGAAACAAACTCAATCAGGGCTGTATGCATAAATGCTACCAAAACATTCACTGGGCCAAAAGGGAATCTAAAGTAATAGTGTAAACACAGTAAAAGATCCATATGAATTAAGAAGAAAATTTTTTTTCACCCTTTTTCAGATCAACCCAGCAGCCTTTGGTGCCATCCTGCAGTATTTTTACACTGGTGGGTTTCTCTTGGTTGAGGTGTATAACTAGATGTATGAATGCAGAATTAGGCTAAGATCACAAATGAACATAATGGAAGTTGACATATCAGACATGTTGAAAATTTAATTAAGATTAGGCAAACGTGCAGTATGTAAAATGGCATTTTGCATTCAAAGATGTCTAAGTATGTCATAGTCATCCCAGTGATTGTAAAGGATGCCTGATTGATTGATGACTGATATGTATGTTTCGATCCAGTCAGAAGATTAGTGTATTTTCAGTCTTTTCTTTAAAGAGGTGATGATATGGCATCCATAAAGTCTAACATGACTGCATCATAAAGAGCCAGGATACACTGTCTTTCAAAGTTGTGTAGCCTACATTTAGTGTTACAAAGCTATGAGCTAACCGGCTTTCGCTTCCAGGTCGTATGGACATTGATGTGAGCCACGTGGAGGACTGCAAGCGGCTGGCCAAACAGTGCAAAATGGGCGACCTTATTGATGAGTTGGAGAGCAAGTGTAAACAGGTGTATGAGTTTGGTACGTTCCTCCTTCTTAAATCTCCAGAAATTAGGCCTACACGTTTACATTGTTACATGGTGTCTCTCTGTGTCTGCCTCCATGCGTAGTCTCCAATAAACCAGGGACCTGTGTAAAGGTTCTGACCCTGGAGCCTCACAGCTGTCAGCATCAGGAGGAGATGGCTCAACTGGCTGACTGTGCCCTCCCTGCTGAGCTAAAAGTAAGAACATTACAAACTAGCCTGGTCCCACATCGTTTGTGATTTAGCCAACTCTTCTAACTATCATTGTTAGCATGGCAAGAATAGTCTGAGGCGTTGGCTAAAGCACATCCCAAACAGATGTGGGACCAGCTAATCATATTAAAGGTTGCCACTTATGATTATCCCTTGATGTAAATAAACCTTTTGTTCATAATAAGTGAATTGTCAAGGATCTTTGTCATTTTGTTTTTCTGTAGGTGGGATTTGGCGAGCTTCCATTTGACAGAACTGACAACTTCCCTAGCTACCCTGACATTTGCTTCAGGGTTGAAGGTTATGACTTCCTGTGTCATAAGGTGTGCTCCACATACCTCTAACAAAGTACAAAGATGTATGAGTTAATCACCAGGCTATGATTTTGGAATTAGTCATTATTTATGCATCTCCTCAGTTAATTATTATGGGCTAAAAAGTTGTCTTTATCCCCTCTGGACAGGCGTTTTTCTGTGGACGCAGTGACTATTTTAAGGCGCTGCTGCAGGACCACTTCAGTGAGGGAGAGATGATGCAGTCCCAGCCCAGCACCCCAGTCCTCACCATCCACAACATCTCCCACGAGATCTTTATCCGTCTCCTCTATTACGTCTACAGCGACGACACAGAGGTCAGTTCAGACAGAATTCCTGCAGTGATGATATTTCTATGAACTCACCAGTCTTGTCTTTCTCTCCTAATGTATTCTACTACTCTCTCTGCCTGGGTCCAGCTGTCCCCAGAGAATGTGTTTGATGTGCTGTGTGTGGCTGATATGTACCTGCTCCCCGGGCTGAAGCGTCTGTGTGGTAAGACGCTGGCCAAGATGCTGTGTGAGGATAACGTGTTGCACATGTGGAAGACAGCCAAGCTCTTCAGACTGTCTCGTCTGGAGGACCAGTGCACGGAGTACATGGCTAAGATCATAGAGAGGGTGAGTGTCTATCATTCTAGGCTGTGCAAGGATGGTTGTTGCTGTGTCCCATCTGACCTCTTCCCCTCTTCTCAACAGCTGGTAGAGAAGCCTGAGTTTGCTGACATGATCAAGGAGGATGCTGGGGCGGTGGAGGACCGACACGAGACTGACTCCATCCCTCTGGTGGACGACATCCGCTTCCACATCACCAGCAATGTTCAGACCTTCAGTGCCATTGAGGAGGCCAACGTGAAGCTCGACGCCCTGGATCAGCTGCTCTCCACCATCGGTCTGGAATGCTAATGAGAAGGTGTGGTGGTGGGTTAGGGCTAGTACTGGCTAAGCTAGCTGCTAGCCACAACCAGTGGCAAGAAGGACTTTTATTGGACTGTTGAAGGGTATTGGGGGAGACATTCAATAGCTTTCACATTATACACACAAAAAGAGTGTTTATTTCACCAGCAATGGCTTCAAATAGTTTAAATGCTTCTGGGCCAGACCAGGTGATGGGCAAAGCACCTTTTTGCAAATAATGTGAATGCTATAATGTGAAAGACCGAAGTATGTAGGGACTGGAGGCGTCAAGTTGCTATTGAGTATCTAGACAAGGATAGGGTTGCTGAAGAAGTTGAGGATGATGTTGCATTGGAATGAATGACACACACAGATACAGAAGCCCATGTGATGAGGATGAAGAGTGAGGAATGGAGTGTGGACTCTGATTGTAATATATACTTTCGTTTGCGGTTTTATTTTGAAGTAATGTATTTTTCTTGGAACAAAACAGTTGGGGAATGACAAGTCATCTGACCACAAACATAGTAGACCCAATATCACAGAAGATATTACAGTATGTTGGCTTAGAAATGTAGCTATTAATTAAAGAACCTTCGCATTTGTGTGAAAAATACCCAATTATGAAAATCTCTGTTTTTAAACAAAGAGACTCAGAGAAAGAGCAAATATTTTACTCGTGTGATGAATTAGAATAATTATAGAATTCTGAATGACAGCAAATGTTTCCCCTAACATGGACATCACTCTTATTTTTACTTTCAAATTTTCCTGACTGGTAGGAATTTGTTAAACTATGTTTTAGCGGCTTGCTTTTCTTAAGAGGCAAGACATTTTGATTATTTTTCACCTTGCGCTAGTATATTGTAGGCCTAAATGCATGCTGATTTACTCTTGTTGTGTATGCATGATTTATCTTTATAGAATGTAGCTTTTTATTTAGGTGTTAGAGAGGAAACCATAGCTAGTTACATGGCTATGTTAAATATTGTTTAAATCCCCAAAATAATGAAAAGAAATTCAGCCTCATATGACAATGTATTGAAACGTTTTACTGTTAATCATGAGTAAAGTAAATAATTTGTTTTTCTGATTTAGTTTTGAAAAAATGATGACTGGAGTCAAGTAAAGACCCAATAAGAGAATTTACAAAATGTAAGTGTTTTTTTATTTTTAGTTGGCAATGATTTAGAGATCTCATGACACAACTTGTAATCTATTTGATAACTAGATATTGAATCCTGTCAGTCACATTCATGCAGCAAATGCATTTAGCCTCAATTTGCATGCAGTGTGGGGAAACCACAGTAAGAAGGAAGTGAGTATTTTCACATACAGCAGTCACAATGATCCTCATTTCCTTAAAGCATACTTGCATGTACAAGCAGACAGACAACTAACCACAAGCAATACAGTGCAATTTTGATTTATTTATTTTGAACTCAATCTAAGTCCCAATATCTCTTATCTTTAACTATGACATTCCACTGCTATGCATATATCACTTTCAAAATACAAATGTATTTTTCATTGTCAACTTTACCACATATACTACTGGATAAGCATAGGATTGTGCTGTAAATAACATTAACACCTGTACATGCTGAACAGACAAATACATGTTATTTGTTTGTGAAGCTTGTGTGATTGAAGTTTCTTATGCGGACTGTTCTCTAAGAGGATAGCACACGCTATAGTTAGTAATGATTTCCCATTATATGCACAAAGTAGGATCAATCATTTATCCAGTCCGCTTTGATAAATATGTAAGGGATAATCAACGAGGGGCTGTGCCTTCTCTGGAAAATAATGAACAAAGTGGAAGGTGTGCAGCTGAGTTGCATTATTTTCCAGAGAACGCATAGAGCCCCCGAGTTGATTATCCATTTTATATCATGGCTATAATTTAGCACATTTACCGCTAGAAATGTGTTCATCATCCACTTAGATAGCTAAGCAGTTTACTAGCTAGTGACGGTAGTTGCCTTGGTAACCAAACAAACGTGCTAGTTTAACTAACCAAACCATCAGTCGTAGTTTGCTATTATGAACGTCGAATTCTACAATGCCAATGATGTTTTCAATTCGAATTTTGCTTTCAAAAGCAGCTCAAACATAGCACATGTAAGAATGAACTATAGCCATTGAATTATACCGTGCAAATATACCATGCGTTAAATAGGAAAATAATGCATGTTCTAGAATGCCCTTCAAGTTAATCCAAAACAAGTATTCAACAATGCCATGGTATAATTAACCAATAAAGCCCGAGGGGGTGTGGTATGTGACCAATATACCACGGTTTAGGGCTGTTCTTAAGCATGAAGCAACAAGGAGTGCCTGGATACAGCCTTTAGCTGTGGTATATTGGCCATATACCACAAATCCCTGGGGTGACTTGTTGCTATTATAAACTGGTTACAAATGTAATTAGAACAGTGAAAATAAATGTTTTGTCATACCAGTGGTTTACGGCTTTCAGCCAATCAGCATTCACAGCTCGAACCACCTGGTTTACAATTGGATATAACTTTTTTTCTCTGGATGTTGACGTGATTGTGTGTGGTAGTAGGATGGTCCATGACAGTGCTTCCAATTTTATTTTTATTTTTTACTCCTGTATTTAGCTTTTATTTGAAACAAATGTTTTACCATTGTCACATTGTTAGCAATATTGACTCCACATACTTTTTATTTTAAGTGAAATAATATATTATGGACAAAGCTGTCAGTACAATAAAAAGTGAAGAAAAAATGCATTTCCATTGGTGTTTTTGTTCTTTTTCAAAGTTACTTGTACATATTATTAAACACATTTTCCTTAGTCTAAAGATCTGGCCCGCAGGTGATTTTTTTAAATGTTACATACAGTACATTCGGAAAGTATTCAGACCCCTTGATGTTTTCCACATTTTGTTATGTTACAGTAAAATTGATTAAATTAAACATTTTCCTCAATCTACACACAATACCTCATGAGGACAAAGCAAAAAAAGGTTTTTAGACATTTTTGCAAATGTATAAAAAATGTCAAACGTACCTTTATTTACTTAAGTATTCAAACTCTTCGCTATGAGACTCAAAATTGAGCTCATGTGCATCCTGTTTCCATTAATCATCCTTGATGTTTCTACAACCTGATTAGAGTCCACCTGTGGTAAATGTAAGTAATTGGACATGATTTGGAAAGGCACACACTTGTCCATATAAACGTCCCACAGTTGACAGTGCATGTCAGAGTAAAAACCAGGCCATAAGGTCGAAGGATTTGTCTGTAGAACTCCACGACAGCATTGTGTTGAGGCACATATCTGGGGAAGTGTACCAAAAAATGTCTGCAGCATTGAAGGTTCCCAAGAACACAGTTGCCTCTGATTCTTAATTGGAAGAAGTTTGGAACCACCAAGAAAGATCCTTCCTAGAGCTGGCCACCCAGCCAAACTGCTCAATCGGGGAGAAGCGCCTTGGTTAGGCAGGTGACCAAGAACCCGATGGTCACTCTGACAGAGCTCCAGAGTTCCTCTGTGGAGATGAGAGAACCTTCCAGAAGGACAACCATCTCTGCAGCACTCCACCAATCAGGCCTTTATGGTAGAGTGGCCAAACGGAAGCCACGCCCCTGGGAAAGGCATATGGAGTTTGCAAAAGGGCACATAAAGGACTTTCAGACCATAAGGAACAAGACTCTCTGGTCTGATGAAACCAACATTGAAGAATGCCAAGCATCACATCTGGAGGAAACCTGGCACCATCTCTACGGTGAAGCATGGTGACAGCATCATGCTGTGAGGATGTTTTTCAGCGGCAGGGAATGGGAGACTAGTCTGGATGGAGAGAAAGATGGAACGGGAAAAAGTACAAAGAGATCCTTGATGAAAACCTGCTCCAGACCGCTCAGGAACTCAGGCTGGGGTGAAGGTTCACCTTCCAACAGGACAACGTAGGAGTGGTTTCGGGACAAGTCTCTGAATGTCCTTGAGTGACCCGAACTTGAACCCGATTGAACATTTCTGAAGAGACCTGAAAATAGCTGTGCAGTGACGCCCCATCCAACCTGACAGAGCTTGAGAGGACCTGCAGAGATGATTGGGGGAAGCAGGTGTGCGCAGCTTGTAGGTTCATTCCCAAGAAGACTCGGGGCTGTAATCCCTACCAAAGGTGCCTCAACAAAGTACTGAGTAAAGGGTCTGAATGCTTATGTAAATGTGATATTTCAGTTTTTGTAATAAATTAGCAACATTTTTAATTTGGGAAATCTCTTCTAAACTATTCCCATGTATAATAGAGAGATGTGATTATAAACAAATATAAGAAAGGTTTTTAAATTATTGTTTTAGTGAAATATTATACCTGTTTGTGCTTTTTTGCAGTCAATTTGCAGTCTACAAATTATTTGTAATAATGTTTCGGCTACCTGACCATCTGCTCAAGAAAAAGTTGGCCCCCTGCTGAATCTATTAGTTGATTATCCCTGTTCTTGAAGATAGAGAATTAAGTGGAATATGAAGTCCTGGTCTGTCAATACTTTCCAACACCCTCAAGGTGGTGCCCTTTCTTCATTCAGATTGTCTCAGTTGCTCATCAGAGATGGAGCCTTTAGGATAGAAGAGTTGTTTGTCAATTGCCAAGACATATTTTTTGGGGGAGGAAAACAGTAATTTAGGGTAAACATACTGATCTAGCATCCTCATACAATAATGCAAACCATTTATCTTGTTACCAAGGCTCTATACTCCTGGCAATGTTTTCTCTCTGGGTGCACAGCCAGGGACTCTCATAGGGTTCTCTGTCTCCAACCCTCATTTTAATCCCAGTTTATCAGAAGCCCACAAAGGTGCGGAGAAGGTCAGGGGAAAGAGGGATGGTTGTGTGTGTGGTGGCATACCAAGGCCACTGTACCCCCTTCCCCGATTGTGTTTGTGTGTGTGTGTGTTCACAAACAGATTGCCCTTGCCTGCAAGTCTCCAGCGTTCTGCCTCCCTTTGTGCATAATCATTCTCATTTGAAAGGGATGCAGAGCTATATGTCACCTTAATGGAGCTCAGTGGTGGCAAAGGTTTTCAGTGGTGGCAGACATAGAATAGGCCAAAGCGCAACAGGGAATAAGTTGTGGGCAAAGCTGTTGTAAAAGCATGTTGAAGTGGGGTTCAACCTAAAACTCAACCCATTAGCCAACAAAACCCTTGGCTGGGTTCCCACACATATTGAAAAGACAAAATAAACAATAATTTGTTACTACCCCAGTGAGTTGTCTTCACAGAGGTTTTATAGTTGTTCCTTAGCAACTCAGGGGTTTAGAGGTGATGGGAAAGTTCCCTTTCGGAGACTTTTAGACTATAATACTCTGTGACAAGTGAATGTTAACAAGGCTTAAGTGTACCGGGATTGCATAATGCTTTTGTTGTACGTATCAGCAAATTACATGACTCAACCTCATGTATAGATCACAGTTATGCATACTGTTGCCCTGTGCAGCGCTCAACTTTTCACCCATAGTCTCTCATGTTATTAATCAAGTGGTGAATTATCTCTTTGTGTGTCATTTTGTGATGTGACATTTGAAACCTTTGGTTTGTCGTTTTCTTTCTGAGAATAAGGAGGATCCTCATACTGTAGTTTTCTTCAGGGGCTCTCATTTTCAGCAGGAGTGAAACAATTGCCATGGCAACAGGAAGAGAGAATGGGATGTCTGAAGGAGCAAGAACACAGGGACCTCAACAAAATGTCTGCATCATTGCCCTGATATTTCTTATTATAAAGATGATTACTTCTGTACAAATTCTCAGTTATACCAGCATATGTTCAATCCAGTGTACTTCATGCCATTTATCATAACAACAAATCATATCATTGATAAACCCAAACTGGAATATGTTCTGGGATTCTTCCGATGGCATTGAGGAGTACACCACATCAGTCACTGGCTTCATCAATAAGTGCATTGATGACGTCGTCCCCACAGTCACTGTACGTACATACCCTAACCAGAAGCCATAGATTACAGGCAACATCCTCACTGAGCTAAAGGGTAGAGCTGCCGCTTTCAAGGAGCGGGACTCTAACCCGGAATGGTGGTGAGGTCTGATCTTCCACCAGTGCCACGAAGTATCTTTCTAGACAATGTGCCGGACGGTAACTATAGATGTGGCGGATGCACCCAGTAACTTCACAAACAAAATCACAATGTTCAATCACCCTATTACGGGCAAGGCCATTAAGATTAAGGGCATCATTATATGTTCCACAAAAAAAAGTTATATACCTTATCAAGTGTATTTGTGGTCTATGCTATGTAGGAAAAACAAAATTAGCTCTAAAAACAAGGATAGAACACAGGAGTAATATCAGGACCCTTGACCAGAGAAGCCCTGTGGCTGCCCATTTTATGGAGGCTTGTCACCACATTATCTCTTTGAGATACATTGGCATCGAACATGTTAAGACTCCTAGGAGGGGCGGAGATACTGATGATCTACTATTGAGAAGATAATTGTCTGATCAGGCCTGATCACTGACAACAACGAGACAGCCTACAGGGAGGAGGTCAGAGACCTGTCCGTGTGGTGCAAGGACTACAACCTCTCCATCAACTTGATCAAGACAAAGGAGATGATTGTGAACTACAGGAAAAAGAGTACCGAACACACCCCCATTCTCATCTACGGGACTGCAGTGGAGCAGGTTGAGAGCTTCCAGTTCCTTGGTCTCCACCACCAACAAACTAACATGGTCCAAGCACACCATAACAGTCGTGAAGCAGGCAAGACAAAACCTATTCCCCCTCAGGAGACTGAAAATATTTGGCATGGGTCCTCAGATCCACAAAAGGTTCTACAGCTGCACCATCGAGAGTGGTTGCATCACTGCCTGGTATGGCAACTGCTCTGCCTCCGACATGACTGGGGCCAAGCTTCCTGCCATCCAGGATCTCTATACCAGGCGGTGTCAGAGGAAGACCCTAAACATTGTCAAAGACTCTCGCCACCCTAGTCATACTGTTCTCTCTGCTACCGCATGGCAAGCGGTACCGGAGAGCCAAATCTAGGTCCAAGAGGCTTCTAAACAGCTTCTACCCCCAAGCCATAAGACTCCTGAAAGTCTATTTGCATTGCCCCCCCCCCCCCTTCTTTTAGCTGCTGCTACTCTCTGTTTATAATCTATACATAGTCACTTTAATAACTCTACCTACATGTACATATTACCTCAATTACCTCGATTAACCAGTGCCCCCACACATTGACTCTTTACCGGTACCCCCTGTATATAGCCTCGCTATTGTTATTTTACTGCTGCTCTTTAATTATTTGTTACTTTTATTTCTTATTTTTGTAGGTGTTTTTCTTAAAACTGCATTGTTGGTTAATGGCTTGTAAGTAAGCAGTTCACTGTTCAGTTCACAGTTCACCTGTTGTATTCGGCGCATGTGACAAATACAATTTGATTTGATTTGATTTTGACACGATTATGCAACAGGATTTACACTATATTAAAGTAATATTTTTTAAATAATTTTTTACCCCAATTTGTCATCTTAAAAAAAGCAGGACAACAAGACTATCGTTCCTAAGTAACATCTGACCACAGCCTTGACCCTGCTCTAAAGACATTGTGTTTTTTTTCTAAACAACAGAATTTAGTTTTCCTCAGTGTGGTCATGAATCATGTTGTCCAATTAGAGAAGCAACTGATGCTCTGTCCTCGTGCATCTCCTCCACTGTCTTAAAGGCCATTGTTTGCAAGGACAATTTCCACAGTTTTTATGCCCAAAAAACAGGACTAAAAAAGAATGAACAGAGAGGAACCAAGCAGAGGAGAAGATGAGGATTTATTGCCTACCATGAAAAGGGAGACATGTCAATTGGTGAAATGGGTTGTTGGTTAGTGACTCACAACCCTGACTCACTCAAGAGTTATCTTTCCCGGAGGGCCCTAGGAGCAGAGGAGAGAGAGCTTGGCTGAACCAAGTTGAGGGACAAACAGTTCCTTTAACTCCTGTTTCTTCATACAATGTTCTGTTTCGCTTTAGAACAGAACAAACTATTGGCCTATAGTGCGCCGCTGAGGTATTAAAGTTGGATGCGGAAGTAAGGTGCGGTGTGTAATACAATAGGCCCACACTTCTTGGCTTCGTGACAATAAGCAACAGGTGTAGACTTTATAGTGAAATGCTTACTTACGAGCCCCTTCCCAACAATGCAGAGTTAAAAAGTATATTGTAACACAATAACATAACAATAACTAGGCTATAAACAAGGAGTACCAGTACCAAGTCAGTGTGCAGGGGTACGAGGTAGTTGAGGTAATATGTACATGTAGGTAGGGGTAAAAGTGACTAGGCAATCAGGATAGATAACAGAGTAGCAGAAGCGTATGTGAAGAGTGTGAAAGTGTGTCTGTGTGTGTGTGTTTCGTCAATGTGTGTGTGTGTGTGTGTGTGTGTGTGTGTGTGTGTGTGTGTGTGTGTGTGTGTGTGTGTGTGTGTGTGTGTGTGTGTGTGTGTGTGTGTGTGTGTGTGTGTGTGTGTGTGTGTGTGTGTGTGTGTGTGTGTGTGAGCGTGAAGGTATGTAGTGTGTATGTGTGTGTTGAAGTGTCAGTGTAGCATGTGTGAGTGTGTGGGTAGAGTCCAGTGAGTGTGCATAGAGCTGGTGCAACAGTGTCAATGCAAATAAAAAGGGGGTCAGTGCACATAGTCTGGGTAGCCATTTGATTAAAAACTGTTCAGCAGTCGTATGGCTTTGGGGTAGAAGCTGTTCAGAGTCCTGTTGGGCCCAGACTTGGCGCTCCGGTATTGCTTGCCAATGCTGTAGCAGGGTGAACCGTTTATGACTTGGGTTGCTGGAGTCTTTGACCATTTTTAGGGCCTTCCTCTGACACTGCCTGGTATAGAGGTCCTGGATGGTAGGGAGCTCGGCCCGTATGTTCAGGGCCATACTCAGTACCCTCTATAGCGCCTTACGGTCAAATGCCAAGCAGTTGCCATACCATGCAGTGATGCAGCCAGTTAAGAGGCTTTCAATGGTGCAGCTGTATAACTTTTTAAGGATCTGAGGGCTCATGCCAAATCTTTACAGCCTCACAACTGTGTTGGTTTGTTTGAACCATGATAGGTCCTTAGTGATGTGGATACAGAGGAACTTGAAGCTCTCGACCCGCTCCACTACAGACCCGTCGATGTGAAAGGAGAGGTGTGCTCGGCCCTCCGTTTCTTGTAGTCCACAATCAGCTCCTTTGTCTTGCTGACATTGAGGGAGAGGTTGTTGTCCCGGCACCACACTGCCAGGCCTCTGACATCCTCCCTATATACTGTCTCATCGACATTCTGGGTTAGCCCTATGTGGTTTTGGTTGCAATAACAGAATCTACCCCTTGACAACAGTGCCAGAAAACGTTCACTGGTGGAAATTTACTACCGTTCTCTTTCTCTCATGTCTGCAGTCCCTCCTCAGAACAGTACGTGGGAGAAGAGAGAGGTGTTTTTTTTTTAGTTCAGCTACATTTCTTCACTCTTAAGCAATATATACTTTGTGACTTCAGTTGCCATGGCTTGTGTTTGGAGGACATGCAGTGCTGTTCCATACAGTACATAGTCTACCATCTGTCTGCTTCGTGTGCCACGGAACAGCTCTGCTAGTTTTAACATACATGTATCACACAATTAGTTTATATGGAAACTTCAATAGATACCAAACAGATGCACAGTGCTGCCGATGGTCCTGGAGTTAAATATGGTAAGGTTAGTGAAGCAGCATATGTGTTGGACATGAAAAGCAGACTTCAGAGCATTACGAGTAACACTGCTTTCCCTGTCGCAAATTGCTGGGATACAGCTGTCAATGTGTTTAATCTGAGTACAATTATGTGTTCAGTAAAGACAATATTACAGTATAAACTAGAGTAAAGGACATAAAGAACATCCTGGCCTGTGTTCTTGTCTTGGTGTTTGTCTGTCCTCCCAGGAGACAAAGGGACAGACCGCTGCTGTCACTGCCAATGTCCTAATTTTCTATTAGTTACGGATTACCACCAAAGAGAAAGAGTGGTAAGCCCCCATACTTAGCCAGAGACTGACCTGGAAATCTCTCTCTCTTTCTTTACTCTGTCCCTCACCCTCTCTCTCTTTCTTCAGTTTGTCCCTCACCCTCTCGCTCTCCCTCTCTTTTTTTACTGTCCCTCATGTCTCTCCTTTCTCTCTCCCTTTACTCTGTCCCTCTCTGGTTCAGTCTCTGTGTCTCTCTGTTTGATTACTCTTGCTGTCTATCTCTCACCTATCTCTTGCTCTCTCCCTCTTCCCCTCTCTCTATCATAAATCTGTCTCATCTCGTTCTCTCTTTTATTCAATTCAATTCAAGCGTCTTTATTGGCATGGGAAACACATGTTAACATTGCCAAAGTAAGTGAGGTAGATAATATACAGAAGTGAAATAAACAATAAAAATAAACAGTAAACATTACACTCACAGAAGTTCCAAAATAATAAAGACAATACAAATGTTATATTATGAATATATACAGTGTTGTAACAATGTACAAATGGTTAAAGTACAAAAGGGAAAATAAATAAGAATAAATACGGGTTATATTTACAATGGTGTTTGTTCTTCACTGGTTGACCTTTTCTTGTGGCAACAGGTCACAAATCTTGCTGCTGTGATGGAACACGGTGGTATTTCACCCAGTAGATATGGGAGTTTATCAAAATCGGGTTTGTTTTTGAATTCTTTGTGGATCTGTGTAATCTGAGTGAAATATGTGTCTCTAATATCGTCAGACATTGGGCAGGAGGTTAGGAAGTGCAGCTCAGTTTCCACCTCATTTTGTGGGCAGTGTGCACATAGCCTGTCTTCTCTTGAGAGCCAGGTCTGCCTACGACAGCCTTTCTCAATAGCGAGGCTATGCTCACTGAGTCTGTACACTGAGTCTGTGTCATTCTTCATCTCATCTCATTCTCCTCCAAATCCCTACCTTTATTTGTCTTATTGCTCACACACAGATACACACCCTACCCTCCCCCTGGTACCTTAGTGCCACATGAAGGCAGGGGCACTCCTTTTAGGACATTTAATCAGCATTAACACCCATTTGCCTTGAGTTTTAACAGCATGGTGACAACTGATGTCTATGGTTTAGTACTCATGATCAAACCTCCTCTGGAACACCCAGTGCTTGACTTGGGCAGGAGCTCACCGGAGCTGAGTACAGGCACCTCAAATGTTCTATTGCTGTTCCTCTTATAGAATACTAGCTCAAAAGTGTTGTGGAGCTCCTGCACCTAACTGTAAGCAGAACCAGCACCCAAAATGAGTACCGGCACCTATTTCAGTCCAAGTCAAGCACTGGTGACACCTGAGATTTGATAGGTACATCTCCCTCTTCAAACAACGTCTGACATTTTGTGAGTAAATTAAGATGCTTAGTGGGCATGGGTCCAGGGATTATATAATAAAGGGTACTGTTTAGACTGCACATGCCCTGACAAAGTTGAGCTAAGCTTTTGCCAAGAGGATCACTTTACAAGATTGTGTTCAGAAAGGCGAGGGATTTAGGCCCTGGTGTGGGAGTCCTTTCATGCTCTTCCTTTCCCTTTCCCCAATGTCAAACCATGACCAAGCCCACGCTGAAGCTAAAGATGAGTAGAACACGTCATTAACAGTGATTATAGTGCAGGAGGCTTATCTAATAGGAATTCTGTTTATCTCCGTGCTCTGCGTTGAGGCTCCTCTTGGCAGTGTGTGAGAGTCAGATGCTTACACTTCACATGACTTATTAGCCCAAGCAATATGGGATGAAACCTTGCATGCTCAATTAAAGCATTAGCCACCAAAACACAGATTGGGGGGGGGAGTTAAAGTGTGTCCTCCACGTATATAAGGGACATCAGGCTCCTCATATTGCAGAACAACTAGTGCATGCGAGCGACAGTGTATGGTTGTGTGTCTCTGCTAGACATCTCTGTGTATGTTTGTAAGTGTATTTGTTTGTCTCTGCTCTCATACGCATGTATAGATATTTGGCTATGGGGCTACATTTTGTGTGTGTGCTGTGTACTGTATGTGCCATTAATGTATGTGTGTGCATTTATGGCTGTGTGTGTTTGTGTGTGTGTGTGTGTGTGTGTACATGCTCCCTTTGAAGTGAGTCACAAGGTTGACAGTGGTGGAACAGGCCGGCTGGCTGTGGACAAATACTCAGACAGCAAATCGTCTGCATGTGAGAGAGAAAGAGGATTACACCGTCACCATGTGACCGCCATCAGACAGACCTCTAACAATAGACAGGCTGAGGAGGACCTATCCAGGACAGGAACCTATAGGACCTTGCTGGTAAACACATCCATGGAAAATCACTGGAAAACATCCCTCCGTACACTACCGTCACAGTCAGATAAGGTCTTGTTTTGCAAAGATTTGGATTAGAAAGTGCAAGTTGTCATCAATTAACCCATCAGTCCCGAGACCCCAGCAGAAAGCGGCTTTTCATTTATCAGATTTTTATTTATTTGCATGTCCAGCCCTTATATTTAGTTTTACAATGAATTACTTTACCATTTTCCTTTCAGGACAACCAGGGATAAAAGTAGAACACATAACAATTTGACATAAACAGTTGCATTCCTGAGTTTCACTGGACAAATATCAATACAAGAATAAGGTCAGCCAAAGCAAAAACCTGATCAAAATGAATTCATATGAATTTCATTTATTTATTTATTTTATTTCACCTTTATTTTACCAGGTAGGCCAGTTGAGAACAAGTTCTCAATTACAACTGCGACCTGGCCAAGATAAAGCAAAGCAGTACGACACAAACAACAACACAGAGTTACACATGGAATAAACAAACGTAATAGAAAAGTCTATATACAGTGTGTGCAAATTAAGAAAGATTAGGGAGGTAAGGCAATAAATAGGCCATAGTGGCGAAATAATTACAATATAGCAATTAAACACTGGACTGAAAGATGAGAAGAAGATGAATGTGCAAGTAGAGATACTGGGGTGCAAAGGAGAAAAATACATCAATAAATAATAGTATGGGGATGAGGTAGTTGGGTGGGCTATTTACAGATGGGCTATGTATAGGTGCAATGATCTGTGAGCTGCTCTGACAGCTGATGCTTAAAGTTACTGAGGGAGATATGAGTCTCTAGTTTCAGTGATTTTTGCAATTCGTTCCAGTCATTAGCAGCAGAGAACTGGAAGGAAAGGCGGCCAAAGGAGGAGTTGGCTTTGGGGGTGACCAGTGAAATATACCTTCTTGAGCGCGTGCTACGTGTGGGTGCTGCTATGGTGACCAGTGAGCTGAGATAAGGCAGGGCTTTACCTAGCAAAGACTTATAGAGGACCTGGAGCCAGTGGGTTTGGCGACGAATATGAAGCGAGGGCCAGCCAACGAAAGCATACAGGTCGCAGTGGTGGGTAGTATATGGGGCTTTGGTGACAAAACGGATGGCACTGTGATAGATTGCATCCAATTCAACACTCTACAATTTGAGTAAAGTGTTGGAGGCTATTTTGTAAATGACATCACTGAAGTCAAGGATCGGCAGGATAGTCAGTTTTATGAGGGTATGTTTGGCAGCATGAGTGAAGGTTGCTTTGTTGAAAAATAGCATGCTGATTCTAGATTTAATTTTGGATTGGAGATGCTTGATGTGAGTCTTGAAGGAGAGTTTACAGTCTAACCAGACTCCTAGGTACTTGTAGTTGTCCACATATTCTAAGTCAGAACCGTCCAGAGTAGTGATGCTAGACGGGCGGGCAGGTGTGGGTTGAAGAGCATGCATTTAGCTTTACTTGCATTTAAGAGCAGTTGGAGGCCACGGAAGAAGAATTGTATGGCATTGAAGCTTGTCTGGGGGTTTATTAACACAGTGTCCAAAGAAAGGCCAGAATTATACAGAATGGTGTCGTCTGCGTAGAGGTGGATCAGAGAATCACCAGCAGCAAGAGCGACATCATTGATGTATACAGAGAAGAGAGTCGGCCCGAGAATTGAACCCTGTGGCACCCCCATAGAGACTGCCAGAGGTCCGGACAACAGGCCCTCCGATTTGACACACTGAACTCTGTCTAAGAAGTAGTTGGTGAACAAGGCGAGGCAGTCATTTGAGAAACCAAGGCTGTTGAGTCTGACGATAATAATGTGGTGATTGACATCGAAAGCCTTGGCCAGGTCGATGAAGATGGCTGTACAGTATTGTCTTTTATCGATGGCGGTTATGATATCGTTTAGCACCTTGAGCGTGGCTGAGGTGCACCCATGACCAGCTTGGAAACCAGATTGCATAGCAGAGAAGGTACGGTGGCATTCGAAATTGTCAGTTATCTGTTTGTTAACTTGGCTTTCGAAGACTTTAGAAAGGCAGGGTAGGATAGATATAGGTCTGTAACAGTTTGGGTCCAGGGTGTCTCCCCCTTTGAAGAGAGGGATGACCGAGGCAGCTTTCCAATCTTTAGGGATCTCAGACGATACGAAAGAGAGGTTGAACAGGCTAGTAATAGGGGTTGCAACACTTACGGCGGATACTTTTAGAAAGAGAGGTCCCAGATTGTCTTGCCCAGCTGATTTGTAGGGGTCCAGATTTTGCAACTCTTTCAGAACATCAGCTATCTGGATTTGGGTGAAGGAGAAATGGGGGAGGCTTGGGCAAGTTGCTGTGGGGGGTGCAGAGCTGTTGACCAGGGTAGAGGTAGCCAGGCGGAAAGCATGGCTAGTTGTAGAAAAATTCTTATTGAAATTCTCGATTATCGTAGATTTATCGGTGGTGACAGTGTTTCCTAGCCTCAGTGCAGTGGACAGCTGGGAGGAGGTGCTCTTATTCTACATGGATTTGACAGTGTCTCAGTATTTTTTGGAGTTTACGCTACAGGATGCAAATTTCTGTTTGAATAAGCTAGCCTTTGCATATCGCGGGGGTTATTGTTGCATATCGTGGGGGTTATTTTTTCACTGGGTCGGCTTGGGGATTCAAACCAGCAACCTTTTAGTTACTGACCCAACACTCTTAAACTAGGCTACCGACTAATGGTTGCTATCTCTGGATGCAGAAGTAATAGACAAATGCAATGGTACAACCCAGAAGTCTCAACCACAATATTTAATAGGGGTTAGAAGTCCAAAACGTGCCAGCGTTATGGTGGGTTTATCTAATTGTAAGCTATCAATTAAGGAATCAGTAAATTGTATGTAAAGTCTACGGCTAGATAGTGATCTGGCACATTTTCCTAAGGATGATACTCTAAAAGTTTTCTCTTTCTGTTATTTCATGCCTTACGCTCAGTATCACACAAAGTTAGAATATTAAAGCTGTTACTATGTATTTCCTATGATAGTGACTAGTATCACTGGAACAGTCACTGTCACAGATGACTTTTTGCATGCTTAATTAACCAAGTAAACCTATTGAATAATTGACCAGTTGTGTGACCTGAATAGTTGTATTTAAGCTCACTGTGCTTCTGCCCACAAGAAGTGATGAAGTACATTGGTATAATCGAGTTTTGGTTTGGTTAGAGCACAAGGCTACAGTACAAAAGTCTATGAGCTCAAAAAGTTCAAGATAAGATCAAGACAAGATTGATGCTTGCCTTGATTTGAACTGCCTTTGATTTGAACTGCACTTGATTTGAACTGCACTTGATTCGAACGCAAATGCAGCTGCTACAAGAAACAAAATTTATGGAATGGGACATTTTGCAAAAAGCCGTGCCTAAAACAAAATGTATTTAAAGCCTGTTGTCTGCCCTTAGTGAATTTGCACTGCCTGCACAAGACAGATCCAAGAAACTGTCATTATAAACACCTTGTTACCAAACCTCCAGCATTAAGCTTATTCAGAATAACACCTCCCTTGGCAGTTAGGTAAATAGTGGTCTTGCATAAGGTAGGCTGTTACACAACTATAAGGCTGATATGGAACAACACAGATATGATATCACAAAGCAATCTCATCAGGTGATTAAGATTCCAAATACAGCTTTAGGAGTGTTCCCACCATTTTGTTCATGTCACTGGTGAAAAAAATCCATATTATTGTTTCATGTAACATGTCCAGCAGCTACTTTAGATGCAAGTTCAGTTGCCCTCGCAGTCACAAACACTAGTCCAAAACAGAGTAGTCTTGAAACAACTTCCTCTTTCTCCTCCATTTCCCATTTCGCTGAGAGAAAATAGTGGGTCCTGCTGACAGAGCATATTGTTCTCTTTGGGGAAATGGGTTCTGAAACTCAGGGGACTGGGCGGCCTGACAACAGTCTTTGCTTTACAAGAGGCACTTTGGCTAAAAGTCTGCGCCAAGGTACCCAGTACAGGCCACCATGGCTGCTGCCCATCTGCACAAACAATAAAGAAAGGCCTCTTTTTGATTCAATTCTGAAGATGAAGAAAAAAAAACGGCATGTAGCCTTGAACCGGCTGCTCAACGTTACACAAGAAATGGGTCATTGTTAGAGTGCCCGAAATCACATCATTTCCAGATTGAGGCATACAGTTTAACAACAGATAGCATGCGGTTTGGGAGTAAAATATCACTTTCTGTGGTTCAGGTATAGAAATGTAACCTCTCTGTAGAATGCATAGCATTTGGTGTGACTAGTTTCCCCCTGTGGTTTGCTGACTGTTCCCCTTACCCCCTGGCTAGTGTGTCCCACAAAGCTCCGCCATGCCAACACGTGGTCTTGCCATCTGTTTGGGTAAGGTTGGTTGTCTGTCAGCATTGGATTAGTCTACTAAAGTGCAATGAACCAATATGCACTGAGCTGAACAAACATACAAAGTTGTGTTTTCATATTAGGCTACCTTGAAAAATGGGCTAGGCCTGATGTTCTTAGGTTGTGCAATACTGAAGACACATGTGATGGAACTTACATTCAGGACCCTTTTTCCTATCATCAACAAGGTCCTTGCTTATGTTTTAGGTATTATTTTTCATGGCTATGTGGGTTATAGTTATTGTAATGTTTCACTGGTTACCAAGCCTGTGATGAAAACGCCACAGCAGTCCCTCATGTCCTTTGTCCTTTCCATTCCTTTCTTGGCTGAGTTTGTGAGTCCGCATGCGTGCCTTGCTTTGAGACTTGATCGAGCCAGATGAGGTGAGAGCGCCGAGCGATTCAAATTAGCGGGAACCTGTCACTTTAAGAATAAACTCTCCTGTTGCATGGGGAAGCTGGTGATTTTCCACTCAAACTCATATTAAACGCGCACCCGCTCTCAGAAACAAAGGTCAGAGAGAGAGAGAGAGAGAGAGAGAGAGAGAGAGAGAGAGAACTCGTGTAATTCATTTCCGATGCAATTGTTTTATTGAGCACTCACAGCACAACACAAGTTTAAGGGACAACTCGAGCTATAAAATTACCTGGCAGGTAATTAAGCATCATCTTTACCCATCAGAGAGATAAGTAATAGCAAGATTGTTGTTTCTATGTTCTTAATGTATAGGCTAATATTCACATTATTTTCATGATATAAGTCATATTATGATTTATATTATCTGAATAGAGCAGCCAATGTATGTTCTGTAACAATTTCTCAAGGTTTTGGACTGAAATATACATGTTGTTCTTTGATGTTTTCAGATATAAAAATAAGTGTCCTCTTGGGAATCTCTCTCCCTGCTTGATAATGTTTTATTTGAAGTGATGCTAATAATTGCTGTGTGTATAAAACCTAATTATGTGGTGCGTGTGTCTGTGAGCGCACATGATGTGTAGGCTAAAAACACCATAGCTTGGACATCAACACAAGGGAGCCTTATATTGCTTTTGGACGTCAAACTATTTAATTAAAGCCAATGTTTTTAGGTATATTTGATTTGTCATAAAATTATGACAAAATGCAACATTAAAGTATAGGGATATTTTGGTTGCCATTGCCTTTGTGAGTGCGCTTCCGCGTTTAAAATACTATAAATTAATAGGCGATATTTCCTACACAATAGCATTGCTTTTTTATAATGCGATGCATTCTAAGAGGTCAACTTTTGGGGTTTGGGTGGATGTATTGCCTTCAAGCCTTCGCACTCCTTTACGATGTTACTGTCTGTCTCTCCCACGTGTGCCTTCTTAATCTAACCTAGTCTATATTCGATGGATTGGTTTTGTCAAAGTGGAACGATGATGAGGACTGTTATTTGAAAGACGATGCTGTTGGTGAATTAGTTGTGACGGTTTAAGATGGTTTTAATACCCATTAACAGGTTGTACATTTTAACCCACTTATTTTGTCTTTACTCTGCCAGACAGAGTCGCAACTCCCGACAGAGAAACAGGCATTGATTGAGATTGAGGCGTGTCCTTTTTGGTACCGTATTTTTTAGGAACAACAATGTTGTAGTTTGCCATCCGTTGATGAGAATGGATCGACTCTCGCCCTCCATTGGCTTTTGTTCGACTTTAAAGAGGTGACGTTTTATGAATCAGATAATGACATTTCAAATTTGCTGCTCCTTTTGGATAAATACTTATTGATGTGTTGGTTTTTGAGACACTGACACAATAGGCTGTAGTAGGCTAGTCTACAAACTAATGTGTCATAAAGATGAAGATGGCTTGTGTTTTTCAAGAGTGGATTATGAAACTAAGCATTGCTCTATTTCCTAACCATTGTCTTGGGTCAGTAGCCAAGCATACACTTACAGTGATGCTGCAAATATGTTGCTTTCTCACAGAAGCCTGTTTCCAAAGAATCAAAGGATCATGTGAAATCAATAGATATGTGCATTTTATTTTCATTGTATAACTGCATATTACCATTTTGATTCTTCATCTCATATGGTCTTCATTATATGATCAATCATTATATCTACCCTTTTAATTTTTTTACTCAAATGGGCCCTTGTTGAAGAAGACATCAAAAGGGGTAACTGTATTGATATTTCTGTCATATGAATGTGTAATACACTGCAGCTATACTGATGTGTGCACCTTATTACTGATCCAGTATGCAGTATTCCACACCTATCAAAATAACAGTGCCATGGGGTCAAGCATCAGGCTACATTATCCCACATCTCTGTTATCTGACATACAGTGCATTTGTAATTTATTCAGACCCCTTGACTTTTTCCATATTTTGTTACGTTACAGCCTTATTCTAAAAATTGATTTTCCTCATCAATCTACACACAATACCCCCATAATGACAAAGCAAAAACAGGTTTTTAGAAATGTACATAAATATCACATTTACATAAGTATTCAGACCCTTTACGCAGTACTTTGTTGAAGCACCTTTTGACAACGATTACAGCCTTGAGTCTTCTTGGGTTTGACGCTACAATACATGGGTATTTGGGGAGTTTCTCCCATTCTTCTCTGCAGATCCCCTCAAGGTCTGTCAGGTTGGATGGGGAGTGTCGCTGCACAGCTATTTTCAGATCTCTCCAGAGATGTTCGATTGGGTTCAAGTCTGGGCTCTGGCTGGGCCACTCAACTGCATTCAGAGACTTGTACCGAAGCCACTCCTGCATTGTCTTGGCTGCGTGCTTAGGGTCGTTGTCCAGTTGGAAGGTGATCCTTTGCCCCAGTCTGAGGTCCTGAGCGCTCCAAAGCAGGTTTTTATCAAGGATCTCTCTGTACTTTAGTCCGTTCATCTTTCCCTCTATCCTGACTAGTCTCCCAGTACCTGCCACTGGAAAACATCCCCACAGCATGATGCTGCCACCACCATGCTTCACCGTAGGGATGGTGCCAGGTTTCCTCCAGAGGTGACGCTTGGCATTCAGGCCAATCTTGGTTTCATCAGACAAGAGAATCTTACCTCTCGGAGCTCTACGGACAATTCCTTCAACCTCATGGCTTGGTTTTGCTCTGACATGCACTGTCAACTGTTGGACTTTATATAGACAGGTGTGTGCCTTTCCAAATCATGACCAATCAATTGCATTTACCACAGGTGGACTCAAATCAAGTTGTAGAAACATCTCAAGGATGATCATTGGAAACAGGATGCACCTGAGCTCAATTTCGAGTCTCATAGCAAAGGGTCTGAATACTTATGTAAATAAGGTATTTCTGTTTTTCTATTTTTAATGCATTTGCAAAAAAAAAAATCTGTTTTGTCATTATGGAGTATTGTGTGTAGATTGATGAGAAAAAACAGTATTTAATACATTTTAAAACAAGGCTAAATGTAACAAAATTTGGGAAAAGTCAAGGGGTCCGAATACTTTCCGAATGCGCTGTAGCTCTCCCTCCTGATATGTAAAATGGACATTTGTTATTGGATTACCCCTTTAATGTATTCCATTTGCTTAAATACAAATGTTGTGCAAGACAAAACCCCAGTTGTTTCCAATGGGAAAGAGAGAGCTGGTTTGGGATGCTTGGCTGTTATTTGATGAATGTTTCTCTTTAAAAAAAAATCATGCTACACGGTAACATCCTGTCATGTTGATATAGAGGGTCCGCCCTCACAGATGAACTTGATTGGAACTTTATCTGCTGAATGTAAAGAGTAAAAACACAACCTCCCCTTGGACTGTTGTCTCCAGGCAAGCTGCGTCGGTTAAATTTGATCTTTTTAGAGCCATCCCAGAATTCGAAGCCAGGACAAGCATTCCAACTCTATAAATCTATTATATTACATAATAACGATTGTGTGCGGTCCACTGTATATCCAAATAAGGGTGGTATGAGGTGGTGTGAGTAGAAATTATAGAAGCAAAGCTACAAGTGAGCCTACATATTAATTGGTTTGGACAACGTTTAATACTCCACTCTATTAAGTAATTGAGGAATGGTTTGGCTGTTATAAAACATGCAGACAAGGCTTCTTTTTTTTTCAACCATGCCCAGTGCATGAGGGGCGCATGATTTGTCATAAACAGAAGATATACCTTTGACTAAAGGTCTTATCAAATCATTTTATATTTTACAGTCTTTGATTCTGTCTTTAATGCTTCAGTCTCAGAAGATAATGTCAACAGTCTAAGAACACAATGCAGTGGAATAAAGTAAAATAAACAAAAATCCTTCATCCTCTAATGATATCAAGAAAAGTTAAGGGTCTGCAGTTTCATATAAAAATGTCGCTTGACTTTACATTGACTGACCATTTAAAGCAACTGTATGAAACGAGCTCTGTCACACTCCTACTCCCCTGTTGTCTGCCAATTTGTAACGGAACACAAGACAAATCTCAAGGAAACTCATTCACAGTATAACTTTGGTTTCTTTAACCTCTCTGGGATATGTGGGACGGTAGCCTCCCACCTCGTCAGCAGCCAGTGAAATTGCGGGGCGCCAAATTCAAAACAACAGAAATCCCATAATTAAAATTCCTCAAACATACAAGTATTTTACACCGTTTTAAAGATAAACTTGTTGTAAATCCAGCCACAGTGTCCGATTTCAAAAAGGCTTTACGACGAAAGCACACCAAATGATTATGTTAGGTCAGTAAATAGTCACAGAAAAACACAGCCATTTTTCCAGCCAAAGAGAGGAGTTACAAAAAGCAGAAATACAGATAAAATGTATCACTAACCTTTGATGATCTTCATGAGATGACACTCATAGGACTTCATATTACACATTACATATATGTTTTGTTCGATAAAGTTCATATTTATATCCAAAAATCTCAGTTGACATTGGCGCGTTATGTTCAGTAGTTCCAAAACATCCGGTGAGAGCCACATCAATTTACAGAAATGCTCATAATCAACATTGATAAAAGATACAATAGTTATGCATGGAATTTTAGATCCACTTCTCCTTAATGCAACTGCTGTGTCAGATTTTTTTTTAACTTTGCGGAAAAAGCACACCATGCAATAATCTGAGTACAGTGCTCAGACAACAAAACAAGCCATACAGATACCTGCCATGTTGTGTAGTCAACAGAAGTCAGAAATAGCATTATAATATTCACTTACCTTTGATGATCTTCATCAGAATGCACTCCCATGAATCCAAGTTCCACAATAAATGTTTGATTTGTTCGATATAGTCCATTTATGTCCAAATATCTCCTTTTTGTTCATGCGTTTAGTACACAATACAAACACACGAGGCGCGGGCAAGTCCAGGCGAAAGTTCAGACGAAAAGTCATATTACAGTTCGTAGAAACATGTCAAACGAAGTATAGAATCAATCTTTAGGATGTTTTTATCATAAATATTCAATCATGTTTCAACCGGAGAATTCCTTTATCTGTAGAAATGAAATGCAACGCAGCTAACTCTCACGTGAGTGCGTGTGATCAGCTCATGGCACTCTGCCAGAGCTCTGCCACACCTGGCTCATTCAGCTCTCATTAGCCCCCACTTCACAGTAGAAGCCTCAAACAATGTTCGAAAGACTGTTGACATCTAGTGGAAGCCTTAGGAAGTGCAATATGACCCCATAGACACTGTATATTCGATAGGCAATGATTTGAAAAACTACAAACCTCAGATTTCCCACTTCCTGGTTGGATTTCTTCTCAGGTTTTTGCCTGCCATATGAGTTCTGTTATACTCACAGACATCATTCAAACAGTTTTAGAAACTTCAGAGTGTTTTCTATCCAAATCTACTAATATGCATATATTAGCAACTGGGCCTGAGTAGCAGGCAGTTTATTCTGGGCACTTTATTCATCTAAGCTACTCAATACTGCCCCCCAGTCCTTAAGAAGTTAACATTATGTAACAGAAAGTTGCTTTGCACTATGCAAAATTATGTGAGTTGTTGTATTTTTCCAGAAGTGGCAAGGATATTTGTAGTCTGGAAATATCATCTGAAGTAACTACTTCTGTGTCTATGTGTTAGTGTGTTAGTGTGTGTGTGTGTGTGTGTGTGTGTGTGTGTGTGTGTGTGTGTGTGTGTGTGTGTGTGTGTGTGTGTGTGTGTGTGTGTGTGTGTGTGTGTGTGTGTGTGTGTGTGTGCGCGTGTGTAAAAGCCTGCCAATAGCCAAGCCCTGTCTTCTGTCAAAAGGATTGCGCAAATCCTGTAGTCAAGTTTAACACTGTTTTTTAATTACCGTGCCAGATATTGTACACGTGAGATCCTTTATGAGTATATTATGGTGTCTAAACAGAACAGGGAAGAATACAGGAACCATCACCTTATTAGGTGTTGTTATAGAGTGTGCTGTACCTGGTTTACGTTTCAGAGATAACCTGGCACACGTCATGTCAAAATGGAGCAGAAGGCTCCCAAATACACCACAGAGAATCTTCCCTGATTATATCCTGCCCCCAATTTTAAGAAAACTATATTTATATTCACAAACAGTTCCCATAGAGATATTTGAAAGTCTTTGCTGTGATGTGAAATGACACAGTCATAAGCAGTTATAATAGGACATGTCCCACATTTCCAATGCTATGTGGAAGTGGGACATTAAAACAGTAATACATGAAAACTTAGCATGGTCAGCCAAGCCAGTCATCAGTCCCTTCCTTCAGTCCCTGTCCAGCCACCACCCCTTACTCACATAATGTTTTAAGAGGGCTTCTTTCTCCTGCCTGGAAGCTGTCCCATGAGGCTTGATTTCCTCTGCATGCTCATGGCCTACTACTCTGCTCCCTCCCTCCCTCCCTCCCTCCCTCCCTCCCTCCCTCCCTCCCTCCCTCCCTCCCTCCCTCCCTCCCTCCCTCCCTCCCTCCCTCCCTCCCTCCCTCCCTCCCTCCCTCCCTCCCTCCCTCCCTCCCTCCCTCCCTCCCTCCCTCCCTCCCTCCCTCTTCCTATCCTATCATCTGTTTCAGTTACATGAATAAGAGGTGCCTGTGACACATGCAGGGCAAAGCATTCAGCCCCAGTCCCTCACTGTGTGTGTGTGTTGTGAGGGGGGTGTTGTAAGTGGGAAGTGGAAATTTACAGTCCCGAATCAGTATCTGGAGAGTTGGTCCGCGACTGCGAGGCTGTGCCCAATCTCCACATAGGATTTAATTGTCTTTAGCTGAGGGCGGGACTCGCTGTCAGCTTCAGTTCTTGTGAGCAGTGTTGGCATAAAGACATTCAGTACAGAGGAATGGTGACAGCTGAGAGAGAAGCATACTACATATATCCACAGCCATGAAGGAAATGTAAGTCTTTTGGAATTACTCAACTGAAATAATAACATAGCCTTATCTAAATCTTTATGTCATGTGATTATTAAGTTCTGTTTTGGGATGCTTTTTGTTTATTAATCTGAATGGACAATTTCATGTAAGTACTTAGAAACCCTCGAATTAGCACATTTTAAACGGCTTTGTTAATGCTTTGTTTGAGTGTGAAAAGGGGGAGCTACTTCACAAAGACTAAGGATTGCATTCAGTCCTTTATTTCCATTTGCCTTTTATCTTTTGCAATGCATGTTTGTTACAGAATCTTTCTTTATGTTTGATTGAATGCTAAGTTGGTGATGTGTCTAATGCCATGTTTTCAGATAATGGCGGTGTGATGTTTTAGAAGGGTTTGAGAATGTCTGGTCAAGGGTGTCTGGGTGAGTCATGTGGCAGAACCCACGGAAGGTATGCCTTAAGTCTGACGGCAGACAGCCTCCCAGCACCCAGCAGGTGAAAGCACATAGAGCAAGAGAGTGATAGAGGGATAGAGAGAGGAAGAAAAATAGAGTGCGTGAGAGCTGATACGGTTATGTAATGAGGTTTGAGAGTGGAAAGCAATTCAAGTTGACTTGTCATGCATAACAGAGACAGAGAGAACCTGGAAAATGACAGCGGAATGAGCAGAGCGATGGAGAGGACCTTAACTGGACCTTGATTTAGTAATGAGGGGCTGTGTGGTTGTAGCTCAAACAGCCATTTAAAGGGCAATTTCACATTTTGACAACTTCATATTCAGCACCACCCCAACATCAATTTATGTGGAAATGTTGCGTTTGTCGTAAAAAAAGATAGAGGAAGATAAGTGTTTCCAGTGACATCATCAGTGTGCATCGTGTGATTGTTTACCAATTATGAGTAGGCATTGCCCACTAATTGTCTACTAATTAGTTGATGATGTCATTGGAGACACTAATCTGCATATCTTTTTTAATACAAAACTTAGAAATGATCCACTTTCACATACGTTGATGTTGGGGTGGTGCTGGAGATTATGAATATGAAGTTAAAATGAAATGTCCCTTTTAATAATTTAATGAACTGATATTAGATATATAGATAGATATTTGAGACTGCATAACAAGTTAACTTTTTTATCAGACTCTGAAAAACAGAAGCACAGAGCGGTCACTGGTCAATGAGTGCAGCTTTGCATTAGATTTTCACAATATGGTATTTGTCTGTGAGTAGCTACAATGTGTGTTCTATTTCTTAGTCTGCCTGTACAGTGGCTACAGGATGTAACTTTCTGGAGTGCTAGTCACACGACAAGATGAATGAAGATACCTTATGTTTTAAAGATCTATGGCTGCCTTTCAACTGAGAGTAGTTTGGATAGATTGTTCTGTAAACTGGTAATACATGTATGTATTTGAAAAGCAAAAGCAAAAATTATAACCACAAATGGTACTAAGTGTTAAGTGGCAAGTCCATGCGCTCGTGTAGGTTTGAAAGTTAAAAAGTCTTTAATGTATGGGCTGATATTATTAAAATACACCAATGCGTATAGGCTTACATTACATCAGGGTGTCTGACAATAGTATGTATTGTTGAAAGATCCAACTATAAATCAACTTTGAATTATACTGTTACTTTCAGAGGCTTAAAAAGAAATGTTTACTTATTGGAGAAAGATTTGTTCTCTAGCTATTGTTCTGTGAGTCTTTTGGAAACCAAGCACCTAGTCGACTGACTCGTAAGCTTTTGTGAGGCACACAATCTTCAATGACAGATTTCCATTGGAGCCAGCGAGAGTAGAGGGGAAGCCTTTAATGTTCTCCGTTTCTGTGTTTCTGCCAACTGCATTTCAGTCTGAGCCTGCCTCAAAAGGACAGGAAACCTTACTCTGTTACACTGGTATTATCAGACTTACAATTAATCAGAGCTGCTTTTTTCATTCTTCCTGTTTTATACGACACCATTCATTGTATTCCTGCAGGAAGCTTAAATCCATTTGTGTCTTACCATGTCCAAGGAATTTCTCCTGCCCTGCCATGCTTTGATTGTTTTGCAGCCCTTTGGCACAGGCAGGGAAACGGGATACCTGAGACAGTAATTCCAAATCCTGTCTTTCTTGGAAAGGCTGTTTACAGTATAAACATTCAGTGAACTTAAGCTGTGGGATCTTCCAGAACCCGTCCAAGCTTTCAGAATGGACACGGATACAGAAACGGCCTTCAGAAAGTATTCACACCCCTTGAATTTTCCACATTTTGATGTGTTACAGCCTGAATTTAAAATGGATGCGCAATACCCCACAATATCAAAGTAGAAATATGTTTTTAGAAATGTTTACAAATGACAAAAAAATGAAAAGCTGAAATGTCCTGAGCCAATAATTATTTAACCACTTTCTTATGGCAAGGCTTAATACGTTTGGTGCGGCAGGTAGCCTAGTGATTAGAGCATTGGATCAGTAACCGAAAGGATGCTGATTCAAATCCCCAAGCTGACAAGGTAAAAATCTGCCCCTGAACAAGGCAGTTAACCCATTGTTCCCCAAGTGGCTGTCATTGTAAATAATAATTTGTTCATTTTGTAAAAATGTGCTTACCAAGTCTCATAATAAGTTGCATTAACGGCGTTTAATATGATTTTTTTAATGACTACCTAATCTCTGTACCCTACACATACAATTATCTGTAAGGTCCCTCAGTCGAGCAGTGAATTTCAAACACAGATTCAACCACAAAGACCAGGGAGGTTTTCCAACGCCTCGCAAAGAAGGGCACCTATTGGTAGATGGGTAAAAAAAAGCACACATTGAATATCCCTTGGTGCATGGTGTGGTTATTAATTACACTCTGTACGGTATCAATACACCCAGTCACTACAAAGATACAGGAATCCTTCTTAACTCAGTTGCTGGAAAGGAAGGAAACTACTCAGGGATTTCACCTTGTGGTAAATGGTGACTTTTAAACAGTTACAGAGTTTAATGGCTGTGATAGGAGAACAGTGAGGATGGATTGTGGGAAGGGTAGGCTGTTGCTTCTCCTTGTATTTGTGTTCTTCATGTATTGTTCGAGCTGCAGTACCAGCAGACCTGTGTGTTTGAGTGGTACTTAAAATACTATTTCTGTGTATTTGAGTATTTTCAAATACACAACCAAAAATAAGTACTTTTATTTGAGTATTTTAATGGTTATTTGTAAAATAGTGTGCCAAATGTTATTTGGCAGTATGTTCAATGCTTATTTCAAATACCGTTTTCAAATACCTGGGTTAAATGCATGGGAGTGTATTTGAGTCAGTGTAAATTCGTTTTTCATATACTTTCCAAGTGTATTTCCAAATATATTAAAATATTAAACTACTTTTCAAATAAAATATATCTGAATACTTACTTTGAAAGTATGTGAAAGCAATTGAGCTATTTGACATATTATTTGAACACAGGTCTGATTACCAGGACATGTCTCAATATGATGTCCCTGGTTAATGAATGGATACAAAATTATACATAATCAAGATTTCTTATATTATGCACATAGAAATTATATTTGTACAGTGCAAGTGAAGAGATTATTCAACCCAGAGAGATTTGCAATGCAAGATGGAATGTATATCTAATGTGGAGTAAATAAAAGAGAACTGTGGCGAGGAGGAAGCGATACAGTAACTCCTGTAGCAGTTCTCATTGCAGGCTCTATACTGACACATAGCTGTATCACTGTATCACGCCATGGCTGACGATACAGCACGTGAGAGACCCTCATCTTGCTAATGCGACGTCCTATCTCTGCCTTATCCGGCTCACGTCTCTCTCTCTTCCTGTTCATCTCTCTCTCTCTCTCTCTCTCTCTCTCTCTCTCTCTCTCTCTCTCTCTCTCTCTCTCTCTCTCTCTCTCTCACTTTCTCTAATTCTCTCTTTCCTTGTCCTTGTCCTCTCTCCTCTCAACCTCTATAGCATGGCACAGAAAGAGAAACTCCAATGTCTGAAGGATTTCCACAAAGACACGCTGAAGCCTTCGCCAGGGAAGAGCCCAGGCACGCGGCCGGAGGACGAGGCAGAGGGCAAGCCCATCCAGAGGGAGAAGTGGGCCAGCAAGCTAGACTTTATCTTGTCCGTGGCCGGAGGCTTTGTTGGTTTAGGGAACGTGTGGCGCTTCCCGTACCTCTGCTATAAGAATGGTGGAGGTAGGCATTCAAATGAACATGGGCCCTTTCTCCATACAGACAGGTCTTAAAGTTGGGGATCACTCAAGTTTGATAATAGTTTTCAGGAACCTATAAAAAAAACTCAAGTCGGAGACTGCAATTACAGGATTTTGATTTGTTTGTGAAATGGCTGTGGGTGAGCACATACTGTAGACCCTGACATTTGTAGGCTAACTGTCTGTTCCCTTTCCCTCTCTCTCTCTTCCTCTCCTCCACCCAGGTGCGTTTCTCATCCCCTACACCATCTTCCTGTTTGGTGGAGGCCTGCCGGTGTTCTTCCTGGAGGTGGCTCTGGGCCAGTATACCTCTGAGGGAGGCATCACCTGCTGGGAAAAACTCTGCCCCATCTTCACTGGTGAGTCACTACACTGCTTCCCATTATCCTAATACCATTCTCCACTATTGCCATTAAGGCCGGTCGTCATCCGGGAAAGTAGGCAGGGAAAGGAGGTTGTGTAAGCCTTCTTGGACATGTACTGTAGGTGGTAACGTCAGCGACTGACAGAGGGATTAGCGAAGAGCCTAAACACAGTTTCCATTAGCGTTGCTCAGGCGAGGCGCCAAACCTGCTTAGTGCCTTGACCCATTCCAGAAAAAAATCCCTACTGAAAATAATGATGTTACCAGACCTTGATCTAGCCTCGATGTTATTCACGTCCTGCTTTAAAATAAACGTATTCCAGTGACAACTACTGCAGTAGTTCTGTTTTTCTGACTGCTCTTACGAAACTCCCTAGCAGCGTCCAACAGCACTGATTGTGCTGTTGGTCTGTGGGTTGCTAGACTCAGTACACAGACATTGAGTTCTGCTGAGGTCTCCCTCCCTGTGTTCTGATGGGTAATTGGACCATAGTTACTTCACATATGGATGTGCTTCAGCCAACTTTCTCTGACTGTGTTTTTGACATGCATAAGGATTTAGCTAAAGCACACAGTTCTGCTGATCTACGAACAGGTTAGTTGAGGATTGCCTCATTTGCATTGGAGCCTAGAGTGGACATAATCAAACACCAAACATTGAACACTCTAAAAGGCGCTGCATGGTCAATCCGATGTCTTCATTGGCCGTGCAGCATTTACGGTGATACTGCCTCTGCAGAAGTCAGGGCATTCATACTTCTTGCGCTTCGCGGAGCAGAGCTGTTGTGAAGGGAGTTGTCAAGGAAGTGAGTTTGTGTTTATACAGGACCTCCCGCCCCCACCTACCGTCAACCAATCATGTCAATGAGGAGGTATACAGAGTTATACGGAGCCTTCAGTATTGTTACAACATTTGGGAGGCACACAGCGATGTAGTACGGAGCTCAATTTGGCCTCTGCTTGCCTCTGGAGGCTCCACAATTGCCACACCCTCCGCAATTGCACACCCTCCATACGGAGCCTTCGACCACATCGGATCAAGCATAAATTGGCTTTTAGACTGGCCTATTTTTTTGTAATTGTGGCAGCTATGTACATACATGCACACGCACATGTATTTTCAGCCTTGGTTGTGTAAAGTAGTGCTGAGTTCTGTGTTACCATGGCAACAGAGAAGGTTAGAGCGAGTTGCCTAGCAATGGGATCTGCCCCAAAATGATAAATATCTCATGCAGTGGATCAGCAAAGAAACACATTTTTTTTTCATGAAATGATGGACGGTGTAGATCTTGGCAGCAGGGGGCCACCTGTTTTGTTTGTCAGCACCACGGCTATGTTATCGGATATTACTGTGGCATGATGTCGTTATTACAGTCCTGGCGTCATGGTTTGGCAATGTAACGTATCTCCTTATCAGTCAGGGTCCTGCCATAGGTTTACACTGTGATATGCTACTGGCAGACCAGTTCTAACATGTAGACCAGTAGGTAGAGAAACAGTTCCCAGCCATAAACGGCTATTCCATGAAGCCAGGAGCGGCAGGTAGAAACAGACAGCTGAAGACTGGGTGTGCAGCCAATCGTCAGCATCTGTTGATGAGCTTGAATAATCAAGGAGTGCTGAGGCAGCTGCCTAATTGACTGGCAGGTTGTGTGAACTGGCACACTCATGCACGTGTGCATGCACACACACACACACTCACTTGCGCACACACACATACACTCACACGTGCGCACACACACGCACATGCTTGCTTACCCACATATAGACTAGAGAGTGACAGATGCCCACAGGTGGCCTATAGGCCGGCTGCCATTGTCCCTCTTAGTGTTTTATCACACCGTCAGAAGGCCTGCCCTGCCTCACCCACCACACACACAACCCTGACTGGCGGAGGTAACGCCACTTTACAAATAGATCAGAGGAGTGGAAGTCTACAGGGGATTTCTGCGACTAAAGTCATTATTACCAGAGTTAGTATACTCAAGCCAGGGAAACATCCTCTCTTTGAAATAGGAGTGTTGAGTTGTGAACATCCGAGTCAGTGGATTGGTTTCTAATGATTTTATAGACATAAATGCAGTCAAATGGCACTAGGTCAGTGCTGTTCACTGAAGTGCTTCAGCTCCAATGTTGGCTTTACTTAGTTTAGTGTGCAAGAGGATTCAGTGACACATATAGAAGCCCCTATGGCACTGTCCTGCTACAGTAAAATGCATTGAAGGGTTTGATTCCAATATACGATAAACGGCAATTGAAATTAATGGTCCTTTTTCTGTGTATCAATTATGGTTGTTATCATACTTTCAAAACATTTGCTTTAGAATATATATTTTTTTGCATTACACAATATCCGACACTCTTGTTTCATACGAAAACGTGTTATATCCAGAGCCGTGTTTAGAGAGCAGGGACATTGGTGTTTCTGCATTATGATGTATTTACATGACACTACAACATTTTATGGCAGCCATGTTAGCACGCCATTAACATTACGCAAGGAATTGTGAAGAAAGAAAATGCTATGTAGCCTAACTGAATGTCTAGAATTATTTTTAAAATGCAAAAAGTTAGCCCAACTCTCTAAATATATGGCTCTGGCTAAATCCACTGTCCAGATGTGCTGAACCTTCCAAACTGTTTTTACTGCTGAGCAATTTGGCAAATCATTATCATTATATTTGTCTGTTCAGTCGTAAGTTATTATATGATACTATTATATGTACATTATTATGAAGTGTATATAATCAAACTCAAAATCTTCCCTTGATTTATCCTAACGAAACAAACCTGTAAAAACCCTGTAAAATTGTTCCAAAAGTTGCTTAAATGTCCAAAAAGAAAACATCCTTTCCATACACTGTTCCCTCTCTGGATACAATACATTGGATATGAGATAGGGTATTTGCGTAATATAGTTTAAACAAATGAATTATTTTAAAACGTGTTTATTTATGTATGGATACTTTATTACATGAGGAGGGCGGCAGGTAGCCTGCCGGTTTAGAGCTTTGGGTCAGTAACCAAATGGTTGCTGGATCAAATCCCTGAGCTGACAAGGTAAAAATCTGTCATTCTTCCCCTGAGCAAGGTAGTTAACCCACTGTTCCCCTGGTGCTGATGATGTGGATGTTGATTAAGGCAGCCACCTGCAACTCTCTGATTCAGAGAGGTTGGGTTAAATGCAGAAGATGCATTCAGTTGTACAACTGACTAGGTATCCTCTTTTCCCTAATTGTTTAAACCCCCATTTTCATGGTGATTTCATCATGGCTGTAACTTATTCCAAGAACACTAGTTCTCTGTTTACTCTCAAGCTTCTGCACTGGTTTACTGATATAACAAAGAATCAATCCAGTATTGGTTATAATTAATCATTTCTCTTCTCTGTAGGTATTGGCTATGCCTCTATCGTGATCGTCTCTCTCCTGAACATCTACTACATAGTGATTCTAGCCTGGGGACTCTACTACCTATTCCAGTGCTTTCAACCGGAGCTGCCCTGGGCCAAATGCAATCAGCCGTGGAACACAGACCGGTGTGTGGAGGACACAGTCCGCAAGAACAAGACCTTGATGCTGGCTGCCAATATCACCAACTTCACCTCCCCCGTCACTGAGTTCTGGGAGTGAGTACTCACTGTCTGACAGCTGGGTTGACTCTGTACTGACAGACAAACACAAACGCATGCACACACACGTGCACACACACACACACACACACACACGCACACACCCACACACACCCACACACACACACACACACACACACACACAAACACACACACACACCTTTCATGCATACACATGCACGTGAACACAGACAGGTTTACAATGCCAAAAACAAACTCAAATATAAGCAGTGCAGATACTGTGCCTCTTCCTTGTTTGCTGTAAACTTATGTTTGAATGGGCAACATTTCCAAGAAATCCCCGCTCTATCATGAGGTTCATTCTATCTTTAAATTGGATAATTTCACTGTACTATATTTGGATCAAGGGGTATTATCCTTTTCCTTTCCTCTTAAAAGTCCTGCCAAAATTGTATCCCCTTGGGAACCCACAACTACTTAACTTCAAATCACAATATAGGTTAAGATGATGCTTATTAACATTTGGCCAACACAAAATCCAGCATAGATGACATCTACTTTCTACCAGTCATATATGGGGAAGCAGGTAGCCTAGTGGTTAGAGTGTTGGACTTGTAACCAGAAGGTTGCCAGATCAAATCCCTGAGCTGACAAGGTAAAAATCTGTCATTCTTCTCCTGAACAAGGCAGTTAACCCACTGTTTCTAGGCCGTCATTGAAAATAAGAATTTGTTCTTCACTGACTTGCCTAGTTAAATTTAAAAATTATTTACTGAGTGTACAAAACATTAAGAACACCTGCTCATTCCATGACATAGACTGACCAGGTGAATGCAATAATCCCTTATTGACTTCATTTTTTAAATCCTCTTCAATCAGTGTAGATGAAGGGGAGGAAACAGGTTAAGCCTTGAGACTATTGAGACATGGATTGTGTATATGTGCCATTCAGAGGGTGAAAGGGCAAGACAAAATATTGAAGTGCCTTTGAACGGAGTATGGTAGTCTCACCGGTTTAGGTCAAGAACTGCAACGTGGCTGGGTTTGAATTCTCAACAGTTTCCCGTGTGTATCAATAATAGTCCACCACCCAAAGGACATCCAGCCAACTTGACACAACTATGGGAAGCATTGGCGTCAACATGGGCCAGCATCCTTGTGGAACACTTTTCGTCACCTTGTACACTCCATGCCCCGACGTATTGAGGCTGTTCCACAGAAATCGAACACATAGAATGAAAATAACATTCTGTCATATTCTTTTAAAATTGTCTCACGGCACAGTTCATTCAGGTCCAGGGTGAGCTAGAGCAGAGGAGGGTTGGTGAAAACTAGACCTCACAGACACACTATTACAGTCACATCATGTGGATGTTTGCTTTTCACTGCTGTGATGTAACCTCTGTTGGCATAAAACCTTGGAAAGGACCCACATGAATTATGACATGTCACACTTGCCCTACTTTTTAAAATGTTTTTATAGAGTGGAAAATGTACTGTACTGTATCGTTCAGGGGTCTACATAAGCCTACAGTTCTGTCCCATCAGAACAGTCAATAACCTGGATGCTGTCTGCCCCCTCTCTGCTAAGACGCAATGTGCTGAGCATCTCCTCTGGAATTGATGACATCGGGCCACTGAAGTGGGACCTAGCCCTGTGTCTCCTGGCAGTGTGGATTGTCTGCTTCTTCTGCATTTGGAAGGGAGTCAAGTCCACTGGGAAGGTGAGTAGTAGCACGATGTGGTTGTTATCAGGCTTGTTTGTAGTCTCTTAAAAGGTGTGTTTACAGATGTCGGATCTTAATTTGGTCAACACTGTTGCAGGACAACTTTACTACAAAAAATGTATCAACCCCTACAAAAATGTCCATTAATTATAATCCACATAATATTTCACATTTCCTGTTGCTGCAGAATTATTTTCCTGGTGCAAACTGGCTCAAGTTAGTATCCTACATATGTATGTATACACCCAAAAAAGGGAATTACTTAATATGTATTGTCTGCTCACACAAATCTAACAAGTAATCTAACAATTTCCCAACAACTACCTAATACACACAAATCTAAAGTGAATGAGAATCTGTACATATAAATATATGGATGAGCGATGGCCAAGCGGCATAGGCAAGGTGCAAAATGGTATAAAATACAGTCTTGCCTATGCCGTTCGGCCATCGCTCATCCATATATTTATATGTACATATTTTCATTCACCCCTTTAGATTTGTGTGTATTAGGTAGTTGGTGGTGAATTGTTAGATTTGTGTGTAGTAGGTAGTTGTTGGGAATTGTTAGATATTACTTGTTAGATATTACTGCACTGTTGGAACTAGAGGCACAAGCATTTCGCTACACTCGCATTAACATCTGCTAACCATGTGTATGTGACCAATACAATTTGATTTGATTTAATGCTGGATATGCAATTGTAAACCTTATTAAAGTGGCATTATTTAAAGTGGAATTGTTTAAAGTGACTAGTGATCCATTTATTAAAGTGTCCAGTGATTGGGTCTGAATGTAGGCAGCAGCCTCTCTGAGTTAGGGATTGCTGTTTAGCACTCTGATGGCCTTGAGATAGAAGCTGTTTTCAGTCTCTCAGTCCCAGCTTTGATGCACCTGTACTGACCTCGCCTTCTGGATGGTAGCGGTGTAAACAGGCAGTGGCTCAGGTGGTTGTTGTCCTTGATGATCTTTTTGGCCTTCCTTTGACATCGGGTGCTGTAGGTGTCATGGATGTGTTGTGCAGTCTGCACCCCCCTCTGGAGAGCCGTGCGGTTGAGGGCGGTGCAGTTGCCGTACCAGGCTGTGATATAGCCCAACAGGATAATCTCGATTGTGCATCTGTAAAAGTTTATCAGGTTTTTGGGTGACGAGCCAAATTTCTTCAGCCTCCTGAGGTTGAGAAGGCGCTGTTGTACCTTCTTCACCTCACTGTCTGTGTGGGTGGACCATTTCAGTTTGTCTGTGATGTGTACTCAGAGGAACTTAAAACTTTCCACCTTCTCCACTGCTGTCCCTTCGATGTGCATAGGAGGGTGCTCCCTCTGCTGTTTCCTGAAGTCCACGATCTCCTTTGTTTTGTTGACGTTGAGTTAGAGGTTGTTTTCCTGACACCACACTCCGAGTGCCCTCACCTCCTCTGTGTAGGCTGTCTTGTCGTTGTTCGTAATCAAGCCCACTACTGTTGTGTTGTCTGCAAACTTGATGATTGAGTTGGAGGTGTGCATGGCCACGTAGTTATGGGTGAACAGGGAGTACAGGAGGGGCCTGAGCAAGTACCCTTGTGGGGCCCCAGTGTTGAGGGTCAGCAAAGTGGAGATGTTGTTTCCTACCTTCACCACCTGGGGGCGGCCCATTAGAAAGTCCAGGACCCAATTGCACAGGGCGGTGTTGAGACCCAGGGCCTCCAGCTTGATGAGCTTGGAGGGTAGTATGGTGTTGAATGCTGAGCTGTAGTCAATGATTAGCATTCTTACATAGGCATTCCTCTTGTCCAGATGGGATAGGGAACTGTGCAGTGTGATGGAGATTGTGTCGTCTGTGGACCTGTTGGGGTGGTATGCAAACTGAAGTGGGTCTAGGGTGACCATTAAGGTGGAGGTGATATGATCCTTGATTAGTCTCTCAAAGCACTTCATGATGACAGAAGTGAGTGCTACAGGACGGTAGTAATTTAGTTCAGTTATCTTTGCCTTCTTGGGTACAGGAACAATGGTGGACATCTTGAAGCATGTGGGGACAGCAGACTGGGATAGGGAGCAATTGAATATGTCCATAAACACACCAGCCAGCTGGTCTGCACATGCTCTGAGGACGCAGCTAGCGATGCCGTCTGGGCCAGCAGCCTTGCGAGGGTTAACACGTTTAAATGTTTTACTCACGTCGGCCGCGGAGAAGGAGGGTGGGGGCGCAGTCCTTGTTAGCGGGCCGCGACGGTGTCACTGTATTATCCTCAAAGCGGGCAAAGGTGTTTAGTTTGTCTGGAAGCATGGCGTCGGTGTCCATGACGTGGCTGGTTTTCTTTTTGTAGTCCGTGATTTCCTGTAGACCCTGCCACATACGTCTCACATACGTGTCTGCACCGTTGAATTGCGACTCCACTTTGTCCCTGTACCTGCATTTCGCTCTTTTGATTGCCTTGCAGAGGGAATAACTACACTGCTTATATTCAGCCATATTCCCAGACCTCTTTCAATGGTTAAATAAGGTGGTCCGCACTTTCAGTTTTGTGCAAATGCTGCCATCCATGCACGGTGTCTGGTTATGGTAGGTTTTAATAGTCACAGTGGGTACAACATCTCCAATGCACTTCTTTCTAAACTCACTCACCGAGCCAGCATGTAGACCGATGTTGTTTTCTGAGGCTGACCGGAGCGTGGATTCCGATTGGTCAGACCAGCGGTGAATGGTTCTAGTCACTGGTACATCTTGATTGATTTGCCGAAGGGGAGGGATTTGTATGCATCGCGGAAGTTAGAGTAGCAGTGGTCGAGTGTATTACCCCCGCGTGTAGTGAAATCAATATGCTGATAGAATTTAGGTAGCCTTGTTCTCAAATTTGCTTTGTTAAAATCCCTAGCTACAATAAATGCAATCTCAGGATATATGGTTTCCAGTTTACATAGAGTCTAGTGAAGTTCCTTGAGGGCCGTCTTGGTGTCTGCTTGAGGGGGAATGTATACAGCTGTGACGATAACTGATGACAATTCTCTTGGGAGGTAATATGGCCGGCATTTGATTGTAAGGAATTCTAGGTTGGGTGAGCAGAAGGACTTGAGTTCCTGTATGCCTTTATGGTTACACCATGAGTTGTTAGTCATGAAGCATACACCCCCGCCCTTCCGCTTCCCAGAGAGGTGTTTATCTCTGTCTGCGGGATGCATGGAGAGGCACGGTGGCTGAACCGATTCCGACAACATATCCAGAGAGAGCCATGTTTCCGTGAAACAGAGAATGTTACAATCTTTGATGTCTTTCTGGAAGGCAACACTTGCTTGAATTTCATCTACCTTGTTGTCAAGAGACTGGACATTGGCGAATAGTATACTTGGGAGTGGTGGGCGATGTGCACGTCTACGGAGCCTGACTAGGAGGTCGCTCCGTCTGCCCCTTCTGTGGCGCTGTTGTTTTGGGTCGGCTTCTGGGGTTAGACCCATTGTCCTGAGTGGTGGTCCAAATAGAGGATCCTCTTCGGGAAAGTCGTATTCCTGGTCGTAATGTTGGTAAGTTGATGTCGCTCTTACATTCAATAGTTCTTCCCAGCTATATGTAATAAGACTTAAGATTTCCTGGGGTAACAATGTAAGAAATAATACATAAAAAAACGAAATACTGGGTAGTTTCCTAAGGACTCGAAGCGAGGCAACCATCTCTGTCGGCGCCATCTTGAATTGTTCATTACCATATCTTAACAAGGGAGTGGCTTAAATCTACACTGTAAAAGGCTGCCATTATTACCATGTAATACATATTCTTATCACCACACACCTAGAGCAAACACAGAGCTCTACAGGTCACCAGGTTATGTTATGGAGGCCACTACTTATATGACGGCAGCTGTTACTTCAGTTAAAAGGCTATTGTAAAGTATATATCCATGCACTCACTCCAGCTTCCCACCCGACCTGAAAACACCTCACACAATGCCACCCACAACAGTCAACTATCTTTGTGCAGTTGTGTCCTTCTGTATATTCCATGCTCCCTTTCCTATTTGTTTAAACCAATTATTTCCTAGCAAAAAACATTCCATTCTGTAAAATGGCCAACTGCGCCACCTTTTATATTTTGAAACCTTGGCCTCAGTTGATGGGCTATCTCTGGAGCCCTAAGGAATTAACCATTGACACAGGATCAGATATTTCTTCATCCCTTTAAGAATTGGGGATATGGTAATCGAATCCTAGATGTAGGATGTAGTTGGGGGTAACTTCTACCTCAAGCATCCTCTCCAAGTTCCATTATGTTATGAAACCTTAAATCAGCTAATAAATCTATAATTGCCTCTTATCTGTTTTCTCTAGGTGGTGTATATCACAGCAACTTTCCCTTTCGTCATGCTTATTGTGCTGTTGGTGCGTGGAGTGACTCTGCCAGGGGCGTCTGAAGGGATCAAATTCTATCTCTACCCCAACCTGACCCGCCTACAGGACCCAGAGGTAGGAGCCATAACTCTTACCCAAACCCTCACCCCCACCCCTCTACCCATCTTCCCTGTCTCTGTGCAATCCCCTCCGCCTGCCCCCAATGACATGACTGCACATATCCCCTTTCAGCATCAATGCATATCTGTTTACTTACACGTCTATCAGGGCCTCTCACTGACATCTCTACATCATAAAGTAATCTGGACTGCGGAAAAGGAACCGGTACACAGCCTTGGTTAGGGCTGGTTATTAGTGACATTATAATCAATGAGAGAACATGTGCTCGCTCACAATGCAAGACTCGCTAGAACTCTCCAACCATCCAGGTTTATGACATACACCACCTGACTCGTCGAACATCTCATTCAAAAAACATGGGCATTAATGTGGAGTTGGTCCCCCCTTTGCTGCTCTAACAACCTCCTCTCCTTTGGGAAGGCTTTCCACTAGATGTTGGAACATTGCTGTGGGGACTTGCTTCCATTCAGCCACAAGAGCATTAGTGAGGTCAGGCACTGATGTTGGGTGATTAGGCCTGGCTCGCAGTCGGCGTTCCAATTCATCCCAGTCAAGGTCTTCCACACCGATCTTGACAAACCATTTCTGTGTGGACCTCGCTTTGTGCACGGGGGAATTGTCATGCTGAAACAGGAAAGGGCCTTCCCAAAACTGTTGCCATAAAGTTGGAAGCACAGAATCATCTAGAATTCCATTGTATGCTGTGGTGTTAAGATTTCTCTTCACTGGAACTAAGTGGCCTTGAAATCAGCCCCAGACCATTATTCCTCCTCCACCAAACTTTACAGTAGGAATTATGCATTCAGGCAGGTGGCGTTCTCCTGGCATCCTCCAAACCCAGATTCGTCCATCGAACTGCCAGATGGTGAAGCGTGATTCATCAGTCCAGTCCAATGGCGGCGAGCTTTACACCACTCTAGCCGAAGCTTGGCATTGCGCATGGTGATCTTAGACTTGTGTGCGGCTGCTCGGCCATGAAAAAACAGCTGACCTTGATTCCAGAGGCAGTTTGGAATTCGGTAGTGAGTGTTGCATCGAGGACAGACGATAATTACGCGCTTCGACACTTAGAGGTTCAGTTAGTTCTGTGAGATTTTGTGGCCCATAACTTTGCGGGTGAGTCGTTGTTGTTCCTAGACATTTCCACTTCACAATAACAAAGTTGACCAGGGTAGCTCTTGAAGGGCAGAAATTTGATAACTGACTTGTTGGAAAGGTGGCATCCTATGACGGTGCTACGTTGAAAGTCACTGAGCTCTTCAGTAAGGTCATTCTACTGACAATGTTTGTCTATGGAGATTGCATGGTTTTGTGCTCGATTTTATACACCTGTCAGCAACAGTTATGGCTGAAATAGCTAAATCTACTAATTAGAAGGGGTGTCCACATACTTTTGTGTATGTAATTCAATTAGCTCACTGCTGGAGTTAAGATGTTGAGTTTTGATGGAAATGTTCCTTTTTATCCCCCAATTTTGAGAGTGCACTGAAGAGCAATTCAGTGCCTCAATTTGATTTGAGCTCGCAACATGTTTAATCAAGTAGTTATGTAGTAGTTATGTAACTAAGCTTCAGTAGCTTAGTTACTTGTACGTTTGATCAGACGCAGAAGGAAAAGGTCATAGTAAAATGCCTTAATTGCCAAATCTCATTGCTTATTAGGTTAATCTAACCCAATTATGTCCCAACAAAGATGAAAAGGGTTGCTGGCCATGTGACCAGAAGTGTATGATGAATGGCGAACTGAGCCGCCTGCTATCATGTTGTTGTTGTCTCAGGTGTGGATCGACGCAGGAACCCAGATATTCTTCTCCTACGCCATCTGTCTGGGGGCTATGACGTCACTAGGGAGCTACAACAAGTACAAATACAACTGCTACAGGTGAGCTTCATTGTCATGGTGACGGGGGACTGCTGTAGTAGTAGAGAGAGCAACTCGTGTCAAAGGCGGTTGCGTAAGAAAAAAATGGGAACTTCGGTTCCGTCTGTGTAAATTAACATCCTCCATGACATATGTGTGACATAGGGACTGTTTGCTGCTGGGAGGCCTGAACAGCGGTACCAGTTTTGTGTCTGGCTTCGCAATATTTTCCGTCCTGGGCTTCATGGCACAAGAGCAAGGGGTGGACATTGCCGATGTGGCAGAGTCAGGTATGAGGGTCAAAGGTCAACGGTGAACGTAGTAGTGATGGTGGGCACTGCTAACGAACAAAACAGATGATTGGAAAGGTTTTTTAAAACGATTTAGGCAAAAAGACACCCAGATTTGAATGAGGGAAAAAACTCAAATGCGCCATTTGAAAAGATAAGTTTTGGAAACGACAATGCTGAAATGTAGAGGTATCGGCAATTGGACACTCCTTGAATAAAGGCCTGAAAGAAACAGAATTGTTGCTTTTTCTATGCTGTGTTTTCCACAGCGAATTTGGCTCTGGTTGAGCACTGTGCCGTGTGTCTGAGCTACCATGTAAAGCTGGGTTAAATAAAGAGCCACTCTATAAAACCACACTCATAATCACAGCTATACTCTACCATTCACAGTCACCTGGGCTCAAAGGCACCAGGTGCACCAATGTTCCACTCTAGGGTTTATAATCTATTTACAATATTTATGTTTATTTAAAAGATCATTACATCTTATGGTGAGGGGTCATCCATAAGTTTGGAAAGTGTGGATTGAATTTATTTAATTAAGAAATTGTTTACAGTCACTATAATGTGCAATAAGCCAAAATAAAATAAGACAATTCTGTTCCAATTAAATTGTTATCATTTATGTTGGGTAATACAGTAGACTGCTCGCAACCAGTGAAATAGTTGTGGAAAATGACAGTGCCAAGTATTGTTATGTAACTGTAATGTTAAGTACTGTACTGCAGTGAGCTGTGGATCCCTGAGGTGGCTTTAACTAAGCGGTTCTGTTTCTGCCCACCTTGATATTGTATTTTATGTGGATTCCGAAGGAGATGCATCTTCTTTCAGCATGCTCGCTCTGTCCAGTTCAGTGTTGCTATTGTTCCTTCCTTGACAACAACCTGGTTCAGAGAGAAACTGTTTCCATGTACTTTAACTTGAATTAGTAAGAGGAGATAATTATATTGTACTGTGACTGTTATAGCTGTGTCTGCTGTGTTTGTCAATTGGAATGATTGAAAATCCATGTCTGATTGTTTTTTTATTGTTGCAATAATTCATGCATATTTATTGGAAAAGGATTAACTTGAAAAATAGGTCTTATTTTCTTAAGGTTACAGTAAATTATTGTGGATAACAGTAAATAATGACAAATGTGAGGTCTAACTAAAGCTGTGCAATACTTTATTGTGTTGGATGGACTTGCAAGAGTTAATGATATATAGTTGGTTGAGTTCAGTTTCCTGTCTGTTTGTATATGTTCAAGTGCCTTTCAGAATCCTGTTGAATTAGCTTATGCTTTTGAGCAAATCGCTATCTGCTTTGTCAGTATTTGTTTAGCAAGTTAACTAATGCAGGATGCTAGAGTCACACAGCATATGAATGGTAGCAGATACTTAGTGGATAGTTCCTCAACCTATCCAGTCCTTACAGAACAGAAACACATAGCATATACCAAAGGTTTATCACTTAGTCTCTTCCAGTACTGTAACATTAGCATTCCAGATACTTTGAATGTCTTTAGTTTAATGTTTTTATCCCCCCTCATACCGTCCAAGCTCAAATTAGATGGGTTGGTTAATTCTCTTCCCTCTCTTTCTCCCCTTCACCCCCTTCCCCTCCCCTCTCCTCTTCCCCTCCTCCCCCCTTCCCCCTTCCCCTCTCGTTCCCCCTTCTCCCCGCTTCCCCTCTCTTCTCCTCCTTCTAGGTCCTGGCCTGGCCTTCATTGCCTACCCTAAGGCTGTGTCCATGATGCCCTATCCCACGTTCTGGGCCATCCTATTCTTCATCATGCTTCTGCTACTGGGCCTCGACAGTCAGGTCAGTACTAAACCAATAGCTAGCATACATTACTATTGCTAGTGGTACGTACCACAGTGCGTGACAGTACATGTCCCTAGATATAAGGACCTTGTAACAATGTATATCTACACTGTAATTACAATACGTTGTTAGTGTATCTACACTGCAATTACAATATGTTGTTAGTGTATCTACATGTGCAATTACAATATGTTAGTATATCTACACTGTAATTACAATATGTTGTTAGTGTATCTACACTGTAATTACAATACATTAGTATATCTACACTGTAATTACAATACGTTGTTAGTGTATCTACACTGTAATTACAATATGTTGTTAGTGTATCTACACTGCAATTACAATATGTTGTTAGTGCATCTACATGTGTAATTACAATATGTGGTTCGTGTATCTACACTGTAATTACAATAAGTTGTCAGTGTATCTACACTGCAATTACAATATGTTGTTAGTGTATCTACACTGTAATTACAATACATTAGTATATCTACACTGTAATTACAATATGTTAGTATATCTACACTGTAATTACAATACGTTGTTAGTGTATCTACACTGTAATTACAATATGTTAGTATATCTACACTGTAATTACAATATGTTGTTAGTGTATCTACACTGTAATTACAATATGTTGTTAGTGTATCTACACTGTAATTACAATATGTTAGTATATCTTATATCTTATATCGTGCTTATACACCTGCATTGCTTGCTGTTTGGGGTTTTAGGCTGGGTTTCTGTACAGCACTTTGAGATATCAGCTGATGTACGAAGGGCTATATAAATAAATTTGATTTGATTTGATTTGATATCTACACTGTAATTACAATACCTTGTTAGTGTATCTACACTGTAATTACAATATGTTAGTATATCTACACTGTAATTACAATATGTTGTTAGTGTATCTACATGTGCAATTATAATATGTTGTTAGTGTATCTACACTGTAATTACAATATGTTGTTAGTGTATCTACATGTGCAATTACAATATGTTGTTAGTGTATCTACACTGCAATTACAATATGTGGTTAGTGTATCTACACTGTAATTACAATATGTTAGTATATCTACACTGTAATTACAATATGTTAGTATAACTACACTGTAATTACAATATGTGGTTAGTGTATCTACACTGTAATTACAATATAGTGTATCTACACTGTATTTACAATATAGTGTATCCACACTGTAATTACAATATGTCATTAGAGTATCTACACTGTAATTACAGTATGTTGTTAGTCTATTTAAACTCTAATTACAATAGGCCTATGTATTTACAGTACCATGTAAATATATAGGAAGTAGGTACACATACAGATGTGTAATGTGGTATCTTTTCGATTGGTATAGTTCCTTTGAGTACCCAGTACAGTAGACAGTTGTGCTCCAAATGGAGCACAGGGCTGCAGTCAGGTCAGACATGGGTATAAAAGAGATCAACATCAACGACCCCTGGTTTCAAATAACTTCCAGACAAGAAAGGCGACCCAACACGTTTCACAGCAGGCAGTATTTTTAACCAGTGTTTTCCCAGAGTGGACTCCACTGTTAAAAACAGCTGTTACATCTTGAAGGCTTGAACGCAAATAGTAAACAGTTTTTGTAAAAGTGTGTGAAATTAAATTAATCTCTGAACGCATAGTAATTTAGTAGGTAGAACCAAACAATCTAGTCCTATAGCCTTCCTTTGAGGTGTCCCTGCAGCCCAGAGTCCCGGGGCGTTGATTAAGATGAACGGAGGCAAGGCCAGGGAGACAACACAGGAGTGGCATCAGTGGGGTTCTCTCACTATCACATTTCCAGCTTCCAAGTGTAATTTTACTCTGTGCTAAGTCAGCCCTCCTCATGGCCAATGATATATCTCAGCCAAACAGGAGATCAGGATGATGGTCCAAACTTGAAATAAATACTTGTGCTTCTAGCACTACTATTTCCATAGGCAAACTGAGCAGTAGGAGAGTGGCCGTCATTCTTGACCATACATTTTACGCAGATTAGAGGTGCTGAATAAAGTATTGTTTCATGGCTCGTATGCCATAGTTATGAGGAGTGGGCTTGTTGTAAGATGTGGGGGAAAACTGTTTTCAGTGTATGCTGAATAACCAAGTCTATTTCACTAAATCAGAGTAGTGTGACTCCAGATACATTTACCATGACGACAGCAGCACTGCCTATTAAATAATTCAGCCCGTGACAAGACAACTGGAGTAGCTTGAAGTGGAGAGGGTTTCCATGAAGAATAGACTAGAGAAAGAGAGGGAGGGAGGTGGAGGGCGAGAGAGAGGTTGAGAGTGGAAGACAGTCAGTGTTGTTTTGCATCAACAAACCAATAGGAGGCCTTCCCAAGAGAAGACTTGTTTAGAATGTCTCATTACTGCACAACAAAGACAGCAGTCATTCTCTAGTCCAGTCTAATCAGTGATTTGAGAAGAAAGAAAAGTGAACATACAGTGCCTTGCGAAAGTATTCGGCCCCCTTGAACTTTGCGACCTTTTGCCACATTTCAGGCTTCAAACATAAAGATATAAAACTGTATTTTTTTGTGAAGAATCAACAACAAGTGGGACACAATCATGAAGTGGAACGACATTTATTGGATATTTCAAACTTTTTTAACAAATCAAAAACTGAAAAATTGGGTGTGCAAAATTATTCAGACCCTTTACTTTCAGTGCAGCAAACTCTCTCCAGAAGTTCAGTGAGGATCTCTGAATGATCCAATGTTGACCTAAATGACTAATGATGATAAATACAATCCACCTGTGTGTAATCAAGTCTCCGTATAAATGCACCTGCACTGTGATAGTCTCAGAGGTCCGTTAAAAGCGCAGAGAGCATCATGAAGAACAAGGAACACACCAGGCAGGTCCGAGATACTGTTGTGAAGAAGTTTAAAGCCGGATTTGGATACAAAAAGATTTCCCAAGCTTTAAACATCCCAAGGAGCACTGTGCAAGTGATACTATTGAAATGGAAGGAGTATCAGACCACTGCAAATCTACCAAGACCTGGCCGTCCCTCTAAACTTTCAGCTCATACAAGGAGAAGACTGATCAGAGATACAGCCAAGTGGCCCATGATCACTCTGGATGAACTGCAGAGATCTACAGCTGAGGTGGGAGACTCTGTCCATAGGACAACAATCAGTCGTATATTGCACAAATCTGGCCTTTATGGAAGAGTGGCAAGAAGAAAGCCATTTCTTAAAGATATCCATAAAAAGTGTTGTTTAAAGTTTGCCACAAGCCACCTGGGAGAGACACCAAACATGTGGAAGAAGGTGCTCTGGTCAGATGAAACCAAAATTGAACTTTTTGGCAACAATGCAAAACGTTATGTTTGGCGTAAAAGCAACACAGCTCATCACCCTGAACACACCATCCCCACTGTCAAAAATGGTGGTGGCAGCATCATGGTTTGGGCCTGCTTTTCTTCAGCAGGGACAGGGAAGATGGTTAAAATTGATGGGAAGATGGATGGAGCCAAATACAGGACCATTCTGGAAGAAAACCTGATGGAGTCTGCAAAAGACCTGAGACTGGGACGCAGATTTGTCTTCCAACAAGACAATGATCCAAAACATAAAGCAAAATCTACAATGGAATGGTTAAAAAATAAACATATCCAGGTGTTAGAATGGCCAAGTCAAAGTCCAGATCTGAATCCAATCGAGAATCTGTGGAAAGAACTGAAAACTGCTGTTCACAAATGCTCTCCATCCAACCTCACTGAGCTCGAGCTGTTTTGCAAGGAGGAATGGGAAAAAATGTCAGTCTCTCGATGTGCAAAACTGATAGAGACATACCCCAAGCGACTTACAGCTGTAATCGCAGCAAAAGGTGGCGCTACAAAGTATTAACTTAAGGGGGCTGAATAATTTTGCACGCCCAATTTTTCAGTTTTTGATTTGTTAAAAAAGTTTGAAATATCCAATAAATGTCGTTCCACTTCATGATTGTGTCCCACTTGTTGTTGATTCTTCACAAAGAAATAAAGTTTTATATCTTTATGTTTGAAGCCTGAAATGTGGCAAAAGGTCGCAAAGTTCAAGGGGGCTGAATACTTTCGCAAGGCACTGTATAGAGAGGCAGACATTACTTTTTGTTAAGCTTTTGACAGACCACTGAGAAATTAAATTGGTTCCAGGCTCCACATTTTTAAAATGTTTCCATATTCCTGTACGCTGACTGTACAAAACATGACCAGGTCAAAGCTATTGTCCCTTATTGATATCACTTGTTAAATCCACTTCAATCAGTGTAGATTAAGGGGAGTGTGAATGGGCAAGACCAAAGAGTTAAGTGCCTTTGCACGGGGTATGGTAGTAGGTGCCACGTGGACCGGTTTGAGTGGGTCAAGAACTGCAACGCTGCTGGATTTTTCATGCTCAACAGTTTCTCAGGGTATTTGCTCATATGAGATCCAGGGCTTTAAATATAGGTTGTTACTTTATAATGTATTTATTTAGTATTCATGTTTTTGTAATGAGGCCTAAAAGCAATATCAATTATAGTGGTCATGGATGTCAGAATTCTGGTGGGACATTAAGGTTGATGTGTTGCTTTCTGTCTCCCCAGTTTGTGGAGGTGGAAGGACAGATCACCTCCCTGGTCGATCTGTATCCAGCCGCCCTAAGGACAGGTTACCGCCGCGAGATCTTTATAGCTGTAATGTGCTGCATAAGCTATCTTTTGGGACTTACCATGGTAACGAAGGTAAGTAACACCAACAGCACTTTAACATATCTCTATGCAAGACATGTTGTTTTTACCTTACTTGTAAGACACATTGACATACTACGACTAGTGGCAGGTAGCCTAGTGGTAAGAGCATTGGGCCGGTAACCGAAAGGTTGCTGGATCTAAATCCCGGAGCTGACAAGGTAAAAATCTGTTGTTCTGCCACTGAACAAGGCAGTTTACCCAATGTTCCCTGATAGACTGTCATTGTAAATAAGAATTTGTTCTTAACTGACTTGCCTAGGTAAATAAAATAAAAATGTAATCACTTCTGGGACCGTTGTAATTAAATTATGTTCACATACAGAAACATCTCTTCAATATAAGCTAACGATACACACTGTCATTTCTACTACACACAGTTCAGGTTAACATATAAGATAAGATCACAACAGTTTTTCCACATACTTTGCCGTTGTCACAATTTTGCGACCCAATATGGGGTTTCTACTAACGACCTCTCATATCACATCCTGTGTGCTTGACATCACGAATGGAACAATTTGGAATGCTATGTTCCAGTTAACTTTACTTCAATTATATCTCACATCTCACCACCTGTTGAACTCTCCTTTCATTGGCCCAGCGCCCGCATTCTGATGTATCAACCTCCTCCACTTTTTCCTACCCATGCCCACCCCATCGCTCTCCCTTTCTGTATTTCTCTCACTCTCTTTTTGCTATGTGCTTTCTTTTCAGGGTGGCATGTATGTGTTTCAACTCTTTGACTACTATGCAGCCAGTGGTGTGTGCCTTTTGTGGGTTGCATTCTTTGAATGTATTGCTGTAGCCTGGGTATATGGTAAGTTTTTTTTGTTGCCCTTTTTGCCAAATAAAGTGTGTAGCCTACATTTAGGAAACACATGTTAAGATACTGTGTTTTTAAAGTGTTAAACAAAAACAATAACACATGAGTTATGACCTTGCTTGGGGTAAACAATAACCTTGTTTCCTTTCACGCCAATTGTAAATCACTGGAATTGGCTTTTACGCACGGCCCATTGGCTTCTATTGAAGGCAAATGACTAAGAACTATGTCGCCTCATCACAATGACCTTTATAATGAAGAGGTGAACAGGAGCACAATGACCCAGCTGCCATTCCTAGAGGTGTTTTTAGTTACGCTGTTATAGCCCTTATTAAGAGAGCAAGCATGCCGGTATTGCTAAGAATAGCTTATCATGCAATGGCACATAGGCCATAACAGGGGTTGTCTGTCATTGCTGAGTAGAACCTGTTCCTAGTTTTGTAACGGTTAACAGTAAACTAGGGCTGGATTCAATCTCTATCACTGAAGTATCGGAGTATCTGTGTTAAAATGTAAAGGTCATTTCCTATTGAGCTGACATATGCAGCGTTTACCGTGAATGCAGTCTCTGCTAAGGTGGGAACATTGCCCTTAAATTTCAATTGAGCAAAAGTGTGGCTCTTCCTTGAAACTTCTGCAATACGGATTGAATCCAGCCCCTACAGAGAGATTGTTTATGCCATAATATGTGACTTCATGGAAAAGCCGACAGGTAGATTAGGGTGTTTATAGAGGCTATGATGGCGCCACATCCTTTACTGTAGCTTTTGTCATTGGTCTAGAGATGAAGAGATACTGATTCTGTTTTAAGTTAATACATCACCCTGATGTTTTACCTCGAGAAAATGCACATGTTTAATATGATGGTTACCTTTATTGTATAGGAGACTAGGAGTGTGTCTCTTACAACAAGTCTGTTCTTCTGTATGGTTGACAGGCGCTGATAATTTCTATGATGCAATTGAAGACATGATTGGCTACCGACCAAACCCGTGGATGAAATGGAGCTGGACCTTTATCACTCCCGTCCTCTGTGCGGTGAGTGTTCAACAACCCAACACTGTTACAAAGTGCTCAACAGCCCAACACTGTTACAAAGTGTTCAACAGCCCGACAGTGTTACAGTGTGATCAACAGCCCAACCCTGTTACAGTGTGATCAACAACCCAACCCTGTTACAGTGTGTTCAGCCCGACACTGTTACAGTGTGATCAACAGCCCAACCCTGTTACAGTGTGATCAACAGCCCGACACTGTTACAGTGTGATCAATAGCCCAACCCTGTTACAGTGTGATCAACAGCCCAACGCTGTTACAATGTGTTCAACAGCCCGACACTGTTACAGTGTGATCAACAGCCCAACCCTGTTACAGTGTGATGAACAGCCCGACACTGTTACAGTGTGATCAACAGCCCAACCCTGTTACAGTGTGATCAACAGCCCAACGCTGTTACAATGTGTTCAACAGCCCGACACTGTTACAGTGTGATCAACAGCCCAACCCTGTTACAGTGTGATCAACAGCCCGACACTGTTACAGTGTGATCAACAGCCCAACCCTGTTACAGTGTGATCAACAGCCCAACGCTGTTACAATGTGTTCAACAGCCTGACACTGTTACAGTGTGATCAACAGCCCGACACTGTTACAGTGTGTTCAACAGCCCGACACTGTTACAGTGTGATCAACAGCCCAACCCTGTTACAAAGTGTTCAACAGCCCGACACTGTTACAGTGTGATCAACAGCCCAACCCTGTTACAGTGTGTTCAACAGCCCAACCCTGTTACAGTGTGTTCAACAGCCCGACACTGTTACAGTGTGATCAACAGCCCAACCCTGATACAGTGTGATCAACAGCCCGACACTGTTACAGTGTGATCAACAGCCCAACCCTGTTACAGTGTGATCAACAGCCCAACGCTGTTACAATGTGTTCAACAGCCCAACACTGTTACAGTGTGATCAACAGCCCAACCCTGTTACAGTGTGATCAACAGCCCGACACTGTTACAGTGTGATCAACAGCCCAACCCTGTTACAGTGTGTTCAACAACCCAACCCTGTTACAGTGTGTTCAACAACCCAACCCTGTTACAGTGTGTTCAGCCCGACACTGTTACAGTGTGATCAACAGCCCAACCCTGTTACAAAGTGTTCAACAGCCCGACACTGTTACAGTGTGATCAACAGCCCAACCCTGTTACAGTGTGATCAACAGCCCAACCCTGTTACAGTGTGATCAACAGCCCGACACTGTTACAGTGTGATCAACAGCCCAACCCTGTTACAAAGTGTTCAACAGCCCGACACTGTTACAGTGTGATCAACAGCCCAACCCTGTTACAGTGTGATCAACAGCCCGACACTGTTACAGTGTGATCAACAGCCCAACCCTGTTACAAAGTGTTCAACAGCCCGACACTGTTACAGTGTGATCAACAGCCCAACCCTGTTACAGTGTGTTCAACAGCCCAACCCTGTTACAGTGTGATCAACAGCCCAACCCTGTTACAAAGTGTTCAACAGCCCGACACTGTTACAGTGTGATCAACAGCCCAACCCTGTTACAGTGTGTTCAACAACCCAACCCTGTTACAGTGTGTTCAGCCCGACACTGTTACAGTGTGATCAACAGCCCAACCCTGTTACAGTGTGATCAACAGCCCGACACTGTTACAGTGTGATCAATAGCCCAACCCTGTTACAGTGTGATCAACAGCCCAACGCGGTTACAATGTGTTCAACAGCCCGACACTGTTACAGTGTGATCAACAGCCCAACCCTGTTACAGTGTGATCAACAGCCCGACACTGTTACAGTGTGATCAACAGCCCAACCCTGTTACAGTGTGATCAACAGCCCAACGCTGTTAAAATGTGTTCAACAGCCCGACACTGTTACAGTGTGATCAACAGCCCAACCCTGTTACAGTGTGATCAACATCCCGACACTGTTACAGTGTGATCAACAGCCCAACCCTGTTACAGTGTGATCAACAGCCCAACCCTGTTACAGTGTGATCAACAGCCCAACGCTGTTACAATGTGTTCAACAGCCCAACACTGTTACAGTGTGATCAACAGCCCGACACTGTTACAGTGTGTTCAACAGCCCGACACTGTTACAGTGTGATCAACAGCCCAACCCTGATACAGTGTGATCAACAGCCCGACACTGTTACAGTGTGATCAACAGCCCAACCCTGTTACAGTGTGATCAACAGCCCAACGCTGTTACAATGTGTTCAACAGCACAACACTGTTACAGTGTGATCAACAGCCCAACCCTGTTACAGTGTGATCAACAGCCCGACACTGTTACAGTGTGATCAACAGCTCAACCCTGTTACAGTGTGTTCAACAACCCAACCCTGTTACAGTGTGTTCAGCCCGACACTGTTACAGTGTGATCAACAGCCCAACCCTGTTACAATGTGATCAACAGCCCAACCCTGTTACAAAGTGTTCAACAGCCCGACACTGTTACAGTGTGATCAACAGCCCAACCCTGTTACAGTGTGATCAACAGCCCAACCCTGTTACAGTGTGATCAACAGCCCGACACTGTTACAGTGTGATCAACAGCCCAACCCTGTTACAAAGTGTTCAACAGCCCGACACTGTTACAGTGTGATCAACAGCCCAACCCTGTTACAGTGTGATCAACAGCCCAACCCTGTTACAATGTGTTCAACAGCCCGACACTGTTACAGTGTGATCAACAGCCCAACCCTGTTACAGTGTGTTCAACAGCCCAACCCTGTTACAGTGTGTTCAACAGCCCAACCCTGTTACAGTGTGATCAACAGCCCAACCCTGTTACAAAGTGTTCAACAGCCCGACACTGTTACAGTGTGATCAACAGCCCAACCCTGTTACAGTGTGTTCAACAACCCAACCCTGTTACAGTGTGTTCAGCCCGACACTGTTACAGTGTGATCAACAGCCCGACACTGTTACAGTGTGATCAATAGCCCAACCCTGTTACAGTGTGATCAACAGCCCAACGCTGTTACAATGTGTTCAACAGCCCGACACTGTTACAGTGTGATCAACAGCCCAACCCTGTTACAGTGTGATCAACAGCCCGACACTGTTACAGTGTGATCAACAGCCCAACCCTGTTACAGTGTGAGCAACAGCCCAACGCTGTTACAATGTGTTCAACAGCCCGACACTGTTACAGTGTGATCAACAGCCCAACCCTGTTACAGTGTGATCAACAGCCCGACACTGTTACAGTGTGATCAACAGCCCAACCCTGTTACAGTGTGATCAACAGCCCAACGCTGTTACAATGTGTTCAACAGCCTGACACTGTTACAGTGTGATCAACAGCCCGACACTGTTACAGTGTGTTCAACAGCCCGACACTGTTACAGTGTGATCAACAGCCCAACCCTGTTACAGTGTGATCAACAGCCCAACCCTGTTACAAAGTGTTCAACAGCCCGACACTGTTACAGTGTGATCAACAGCCCAACCCTGTTACAGTGTGTTCAACAGCCCGACACTGTTACAGTGTGATCAACAGCCCAACCCTGATACAGTGTGATCAACAGCCCGACACTGTTACAGTGTGATCAACAGCCCAACCCTGTTACAGTGTGATCAACAGCCCGACACTGTTACAGTGTGATCAACAGCCCAACCCTGTTACAGTGTGTTCAACAACCCAACCCTGTTACAGTGTGTTCAACAACCCAACCCTGTTACAGTGTGTTCAGCCCGACACTGTTACAGTGTGATCAACAGCCCAACGCTGTTACAATGTGTTCAACAGCCCGACACTGTTACAGTGTGATCAACAGCCCAACCCTGTTACAAAGTGTTCAACAGCCCGACACTGTTACAGTGTGACCAACAGCCCAACCCTGTTACAGTGTGATCAACAGCCCAACCCTGTTACAGTGTGATCAACAGCCCGACACTGTTACAGTGTGATCAACAGCCCAACCCTGTTACAGTGTGATCAACAGCCCAACGCTGTTACAATGTGTTCAACAGCCCGACACTGTTACAGTGTGATCAACAGCCCAACCCTGTTACAATGTGTTCAACAGACTGACACTGTTGTGTTGTGGTTCTGAAAACATGAGGAACCTCTTGGATCAGAGTGATGATGTACTGTAGAATGTCTCCGTGAGGGACCATGTCCTAAACCATTTTTCTTGTTGTTCCCAGGGTTGTTTTATCTTCTCATTGGTGAAGTACAAGCCACTGACCTATAACAAGGTGTATGAGTACCCAGACTGGTCCATCGGCCTGGGCTGGTCTCTGGCCCTGGCCTCCATGATCTGCATCCCCATGGTAATGGTCATCAAGATCCTCCAGTCCGATGGCCCGCTCATCGAGGTACGCAAATACAAAGATGATGCTAGATAACCTAGAAGATGTCCCAAATCATTGATAAAGGGTGCAGCAATTGTGGGAATGGCATGCGGTATGCAATTGCATAACTTGTATTATATGGCACACAAGATATAAGATATTCACATGATACAGTATACCATGTAATATGATTTTATGGCATGATATAAGGATGATTTTTCCTCTCCTCCCCATAGAGGATTAAGGCAGTGGCGGCCCCAGTAAAGGGAGGTGCGAGTTCTCGCCCCAAAGAGTACAGCATGAAGGGCAGCGAGCTGACCCAGCCTCTGGACCCCAATGGGAACAACGGCCTGATCAATCCCACCCACACCATTGTAGAAACAATGATGTGAGCACTCTCTGTGAGAGGACATGCTGATTGACGTGCTTTCTATGTTTTTATCATAAATTTGCTAACTTTGATAGTGGTAGAACCAGGTTTACATTGTTCTATATATCCGCACTAGGAATATTCTGGTTTGGTTTCTATGACGATGAGGATGATGAAGAGAGCTACATTATATATATTGTCGTTGTTGTAGTTTTTTCTCTGTGTATTTTTAATGTTGTTGTCGTTGCTGTAGTGGGTGGGGATCTCAGTTCAGGAAATATTTAGAGATAGAACATGTTGTTCTATGTTAATTAACTTTCTGTTGATTGTTGAGAATTGAGACGGTGTTTGTTCGGAAATACTAGAAAAAAAGTAATTTTCACTTATCACAAATAGAGTAAACTAAACGTGTAACATGTTAGGGAGCAAACTATTAAGATTATTTCCTCACATTATTGTGGCAGTATCCTTGTCTGAGGTAATTTTTTATCTGTTGTCGTTGTTGTTTGTTTTGAGATTCAACAGATTTTTTTTTTGTTGCGCTAGTGGACGCCAGCCAGTCACATCTGCTAGTAGAGTAGACATCCACACCACCTGAATGTATAGTGACAACATGCAGTGTAAATATAGAAGTTCATACGTCCTTAAGGTTAACTATGGCCATGCCCAAATACTGTACAAAATGTTCCCGGAAGGATCACATGTCCTTAGGAGGGAGGCATGAAAGGAGGTGGGGAAAATAAGGAGGAAGTGAAGGATAAAAGGGAAGAAGCATTTTGAGAGTATTTGTACATTGCCCACAGTCTGCCCCAGTGCATTTATTGAAACCTCTCTTTGCACTTTATACGTTGAGTTTCACCTTTATTGTAGTGATCTCTTATGATAATGGTCCACAGGAGGCTGCTGAGGGGAGGACGGCTCATAATAATGGTTGGAATGGAATGGTATCAACCAAATGGAAACCATGCTGTTAATATATTTGATACCATTCCATTGATTCGGTTCCAGCCATTACTATGAGCCTGTCATCCCCAATTAAGGTGCCACCAACCTCCTCTGTAATGGTTGCAAGAACCTACAGTTACATTTGCACCATGCATTTCAAAACGAAAGTATATAGCTTCAAACCTTTTTGGTATTGTTCACTTTGTTATCTATCGGTACAAACAGGAGCATTAGACTCTCACTCACTTGCTATAAATATATCAAATAAAAGGTGGAACATTTCCATCAAACATTCTGTTTCTTTAGGAATAAACCTGAGAGAGTTGTGAGAACCATAACTTGATTGGAGTAAAAAATGTAACCTTAACAAAATGTTTTTTCTAAAAATGTGAAATAATCGTTTTTTTCTCTCCAGTGCACTCATTTTAATAGCAGCGATGGTCACTAAATATCTGTATCATATGAATCTACCACCAGACTCTGGATTTTATCATGTTCATTTTAGGCAATTGTATTTTAGTATTTTACTTGTTTGTATTTTAGTATTTTTATTGTTTGTGAATCACATATGCCTTTTTGTATTAACCATTTTATACTGTACATCATATGAACATTGTCACTGATGAGGACTGATGTTTTCTGAATACAGTCAGCAATTTGTATTTTAATGTTAAATGTTATGAGCCTGAATGAATATTTGCAGCGTGTAATATTCGTCAAAGAAATGGCCTTTACCACTCAAATTATTTGATTTCAATTTGAAAACAGATGTAAAAATACAAAAATTGATATGTGACCAACATAAAAAATATGAATGTTTAAAGTTCAAGTGAGATTATTTTACCCAATGCATGTACATGAACATCCACAGTACAGTGCTTGGTCAGAAAGATTATTAGTCCAGAGGGCGATAAATAAACCCTGTTGAAAATCAAGTGTACCAAAGTATTTTTGTCTAACGTCTGTCCTTCTTTAAGATGCTCATTGCATCATCTCTTCCTAGATTGAAAATAAACTTATTTTTCTTTACACGTCTTTGAGTGAATTATTCATTTGTTCTGTGAAGTGCATTTAAGTAACTTTCCCTAGGGTCTACTGGCCTGCTTCTCTCTCATACAGACTGCTATGGAAATACTACACACATTCACTTCTAACATGAGGATATTATTCTACATTCTTCCATATTCATATTCCATATTCATATCCTACATTTATATATTGAAAAGGACTTAAAACAAATGCATTCAAATAAGGAGGCTTTAATAACCACGCAATAAATATTGTATCTTGTGTAATTATCAAATTATGTTGGTGTTAATAGAGTAGACTCATATTTAATTAAACAAATACAAATGTACTGTTGTTATGGTGCTGACAGACACCCTGCAGGAATGTGCCTGGGCTTCTATTTTAAGACTTTTTCCTGTAATCACACACCCTGTCAAAATGACCACTCACAGACCACTTATGCTTGGTCACAAAAGTGAAAGTTACTGATGCGCTATAGGATGTGGCAGCTCTGACCCCTCAGATGACCTCGACAGACACATCCTATACGTTCCTCTCAGAATTACTTCACTTTCAACATCAGGTCCAATGCAGCCGTTTTTATCTCAGTATCAAATCCATTATGTGTAACAATTAAAAGCACCTTACTGTAATTGTTTTCAATTCAAATGGTAAAAAAAAAGGTTCTTAGCAAAGAGCAGTTTCTCAAGCAAAAATTGTACTAGGACTGTCAGAGTGGTTTGAGTGGGGAGGGGACCAAATAAAATTAGCTGTTATTAGCAGAGAGGTTTGGAACTCTCTTGATGATCTATTAACTCATTTACTGCCTGGTGATGTCACCAGGTAGGCGAAAACTCCATCCCACCAAAACAGGCAGAGATTTCTGGCAGATTTTCAGTTCTTACACTCGCTCTTAAACTAAAAGGGCATTATCATCGCGTTCACAGTATTATTCCAACCTCATTGTGTGGAAATATACACACAATTTTTAGGTATATCTACTACTGGGTTGGACCCCCCCTTTGCCTACAGAACAGCCTGATTTCTTTGGGGCATGCTAACTTTGCACAAATGGTCTCAAGGGATCTAACGTTGCCAGGAAAACATTCCCCACACTATTACACCACCGCCACCAACCTGTACCGTTGACACCAGGGAGGATGGGGCCATGGACTCTGTCATCAGCATGACGCAACAGGAACCGGGATTCGTAGGACCAGACAATGTTTTCCCCCTCCAGTGTTGCTGATCATGTGCCCACTGGAGTTTCTTCTTCTTGTTTTTAGCTGAGAGGAGTGGAACCCGGTGTCATCGTCTGCTGCAATAGCCCATCCGTGACAAGGACCAACTGGTTGTGCGTTCCGAAATGCCGTTCTGCATACCACTGTTGTACTGCACCGTTATTTGCCGTTTGTGGCCTGCCTTTCAGCTTGCATGATTCTTGCCATTCTCCTTCGACCTCTCATCACAAACAGGACTGCCGCTGATTGGATGTTTTTTGTTTGTTGCATCATTCTCAGTAAACCCTAGACACTGCCATGCGTGAAAATCCCAGGAGGCCAGCTGTTTCTGAGATACTGGAACCGGGGCACCCGTCACTGACACTCATACCATGCTCAAAGTCGCTTAGGCTACTTGTTTGGCCCATTCTAACATTTAATCAAACAGTAACTGAATGCCTCGATGTCTGTCTACCTGGTTTACATAGCAAACCACAGTCACATGAATCAAACCATCTCTGTGAACTGGGTGGTGTACGTAATAAACTGTCCACTGAGTATGTAAAACACAGAAACATTTTTGATTGCACTGGGCCTCTAATGTAGCTAGTTTTAGCCAAAATGACTATTAAAAGGTAGGTGAAACCTTAGAATGGCAGACAGTGGCGTAGTACAGTTGAGGAGTCCCTCTGGTGTTGTGGAAAACTCTGACCCTGTTGCCAGTGACAGAAAAATATGGGTGTAGCCGAAGTGGTTCAGTGCACTATGCTCATGTGATGAGTAATGTAATACCTGATTAATACCGAAAGGAATATAATATGACTTCATCTCCACCTTGCTGATCAATACTGTTTTGTTCAGCAAGTGCTGCTTCAACAAATCACAACACATCTTGCACCCAACTCCCCAAAATAGCCAACTATATTTATTTGAACTTGAGTCCTACTTTGTCCCCTTGGGTTGGCCCTACGGCAGCCAGTGTGACAGCTCATTGACACTAATGGTAAACGATCCTAGGTGTCCTCTCTGCCATAAATCCACTGACCGGTGGAAATCATGTTAACACCTCACCCACAAAGACGTGACGTTCACATCTACAGAGAAGTGGGAGTGTGGCAGGTCTGAGACCATTGCAGATTTATGTTCAGCTTGTTACCAGGCATCAACAGTGTGGGGGAGGCTGGCCAAACATGGTGTGAGTAAGGTCTTTCTTTCTAGATATAGTAATGAAATCCTTAATTAACCAAACTATTCAGGACATTATGTTCTTTCTGCAAACGTTCCTTCACTTGATGTCCAATGAGGATCCATGTAGTGTTTGTTCAATACCTAAACTAGCAAAGATCACGGCTCAGCTAGAAGAATTCAAGAAAGAAAAAAAAAAACATCCCATCAGTCATATCTTTATTTTCATAAAAAGCAGGAAATATCTCATTAAAGAATAAAATCATCCATTTCATGTACATCTCACAAAACAAATTCCTTCAAATTGGCTCACTCCACCCCCCCTACTTAAATAGCAATGATTGGCTGCAGCTGGGGGACCATGTAAACAGAAGAACTGTACAGAGAACAGATACTGCACTCAGTCACATCTTAGATACAGAAACCACACGCAGAATGTCATTACAAATAAAAACATTATACATAGGGAGACCATGTACAGACCGTGTACTGAATAATATTCAGAAGCACCTCAAATAAAATGTATAAAAACAAAATAGTCCTCTGTATCAAATGGGACATTTTTCATGTGTGATGAAATAATCTAAAAACATAGTTTCCTTCCTGAGGATTAAAAAGCAGATAGTTGAGCCCTGAACGGGACAGCATGACTGCAGTCTCACTACATCTCTACACCAGCCATTACATTAAATTAAACAAATCATCTTATTTCCACTGAGGCAGCTTGGTAAGCAGGCCAGGGCTAGACATGTTATGTAAGAGCTTTATAAAACCATACAATGTCATGATAAAACGGAAACATCTCCGGGGAACATTCTGTCTGACGGAGTAGGAAAGCGATGGCAATTGTTCAGCGCAGAAATGTTCCACAATTCCCCCTTGTGAACAATGTGAGCTTTCTACTAGGTGGGGCATTAAATCCTATAACTACATGCTTACCAACATGGGTGGGAGTAACAGCCATGGAGGTTCAGAAAAATACTCTAATCCAAGGCCACACCTTATTGAGTTGGGGCCTTAACGGATACATGAAAATGGTTTTAAAGGAAATCACTCATCTCAATTTAAATGTATTTTATTCCACATTTGGCAGGGGACGTGATCCACTTAAGAGTCAGTTTGTGGGGAAACCACACCCTGGACTCCTGAGAGTTGATACTCTGGTATAATGCCTTCTGAAACGTGTATACAGAGGACTAGAGCCAGGAGCTTTTCCTAGTCAGGACAAACTCCTGGCCTCACATGGGAGATGCTGATATTGAGGGTGAAATCTAAAGAGATGTGACCAGAACAACACAATCAAGTAGTGTGTTTATGATAAGGAGCACTCCTTTAGTGGGTGACAAAGCTTTTCAAAATAATGTGACTATCACCAATCGTGGTACAATACAATCTAGTGCCTGGATCTGATTTGGGTGAACTACCAGTGCCTGGATCTGATTTGGGTGAACTACCAGTGCCTGGATCTGATTTGGGTGAACTACCAGTGCCTGGATCTGATTTGGGTGAACTACCAGTGCCTGGATCTGATTTGGGTGAACTACCAGTGCCTGGATCTGATTTGGGTGAACTACCAGTGCCTGGATCTGATTTGGGTGAACTACCAGTGCCTGGATCTGATTTGGGTGAACTACCAGTGCCTGGATCTGATTTGGGTGAACTACCAGTGCCTGGATCTGATTTGGGTGAACTACCAGTGCCTGGATCTGATTTGGGTGAACTACCAGTGCCTGGATCTGATTTGGGTGAACTACCAGTGCCTGGATCTGATTTGGGTGAACTACCAGTGCCTGGATCTGATTTGGGTGAACTACCAGTGCCTGGATCTGATTTGGGTGAACTACCAGTGCCTGGATCTGATTTGGGTGAACTACCAGTGCCTGGATCTGATTTGGGTGAACTACCAGTGCCTGGATCTGATTTGGGTGAACTACCAGTGCCTGGATCTGATTTGGGTGAACTACCAGTGCCTGGATCTGATTTGGTGAACTACCAGTGCCTGGCTCTGATTTGGGTGAACTACCAGTGCCTGGATCTGATTTGGGTGAACTACCAGTGCCTGGATCTGATTTGGGTGAACTACCAGTGCATGGATCTGATTTGGGTGAACTACCAGTGCATGGATCTGATTTGGGTGAACTACCAGTGCATGGATCTGATATGGGTGAACTACCAGTGCATGGATCTCATTTAGGTGAACTACTAGTGCATGCTAGCAACAAAAGTGTGGCTTGGTAAAATAAATTTAGTGAACTTGATTACATAAAACCGTTGACAAGAACCTTGCGAAACAAAAACACTGATCCCAAAAGTATGAATTACACACTTCTGCCCTGTCTATCCAGTAGCTATTAACAGTGTGAGAAATGTAATGAGAAAAAGAAACATTCTGAAATGTAACTTTTGTTGTGGACAAAGTAGAAGGTGTGATAAAACAGTTGTTTGTAAGTATTTGTCCTTCATATGATGGCCATTTAATAGAGTGGGGGATCTAAAATATAAATATTTGCAATACTTGGCAAGTAACAGTGAGTGACAGTTTAGCATTCTATCTATTTGGAGGTGCTAGTTAGCTGTTTTTTGCTTGGGGTTGGCAATGTGGGCCAGGAGGGGAAAGAGAAGGCAGCCAGCCAACCCATGGTTTAAATAATAGTCCAGCACAGCATGTGCCCACGTTCGTGTGTCAAGTGTGTGTGTACATGTAACTGCACCAATACCCAGCAAAAGGTCACAGAGGGTCAATTAATCACACAATAAATAAAATAAAAAATAAATGCTGTGGTGGTGTGCCAAACACACCTGCTTCTCTGGGATGGAAGTGTTTCTCTAGGATTTCTGCAGAACTGAGCAACGCTAGTGTTGTCATCCAGAAGCTGTTACGTAATGACATGTGTTTTTTCCAGAACAGCCCTAGGAGCCTGACAGAGTCTCCTCTGCTCTGCTCTAGATCACATGATTAGACTGACTAACACTGGTCACACAGTGTGTCTGTGTGAATATTCACATACAAATGTATGCTCATGTGTGAATGTGGTGGTTGTGTGTGTGTGTGTGTCTGTACAAGAGATATGAAACAAAATCAGTGTGTGTAATGTGCAGTGCCTATTAATCCATAATCTCCCACCTGGACCTTGGTCACAGGGCGATACTGTTGGTCCTGTAATATGGGAAGTCCAACAGTGAATCAGACGGGTCCTCGCAGTCCTGTGGCGGCCCATTATCTGCCTGTGCCAGGGGGTTCCTTCTGATTACCAGGTCCAAGCTGTCTCCTGCTTCAGTGATGAGGGGGACGGTCAGGCAGCAGTCAAAGTCTCTGGTCCTTACTCGGTTCACCTGCAACAGGAGAGGTCAGGGAACATATCACACAGGTGTAGATACTGTAGAAGGGGAAAAAATCACATTAGTTGAACAAAGATGTGTACCTGCAGAATGCGGTCATAGGGTTTCAATCCGGCCTGGTCGGCAGGACCATCTGGTCGGATCATGTTGACGTAGGCACCCTTCTCCAGGAGGCCGTCTGACACACTGAAGCCGAAGTCTCCACAGTCTGGGTCCTTCCTCAGGGTCACCTAAAGGACAGACAGTAAGGCCCATTCACTTGACTCGTGCAAGTCCCCAAGCTCTCCATTGGGTCCGGCACAGTGTGGGGTGTAAATTTACTTAAAGTCGGAGTGCAACGACTCTGACTCCAAAGGACCTTGCTCGCCGCAACCCTCTTGCGGAGCACAAAGCCTCCTCCGTGGAAAAACAATGGCTCGCTCAGTACAATGTTATTCTTGCACAAGTCATGTGAATTGAGCTTTACAGGTTATGCATCTACAGGCTCAGTCACTCATATGATTTTTTTGCAATGTAAATGATGCAGAACCTAAGATTAATGTGGGATTATGACAAGGGTAATTAAACCAATATCAACAATTATGTATTCAATCTTCAATGAATGTTTGTTTTTAAGGGCGTTCAGTTTCAAAGTGCTTGTGCCCTTACTCAACCTACCCCCTAAGCCAACAGTACATTACAGCACAACAGAACAGACTTCTATACATATAGCGTTTAGGTCACGTCTGCCATTTCCAAGCAGTATAGGGACTGCCAAGCAGCAGTCTGAGCCGTCAAAGAGTCAGGAGTCAAAGCATTTGGCTCAGCGTGCGGTTTTATCTATGTCTTTATCTATTACCCCACACTCTACAAGTCCTGACTGGCCTGGCATCCACTGGGTCCAGTTAGACCCCAGTCATGGGCAGAGTTGTGTGCAGTGGCGTGTATTCATGGGTGCGAAGGGAAGCCAGGCTTCCACAAAAAATGTTGTTCAATTCGCAAGAGGCTGAATGTCTCTCAGGAGAAAGCATCCAATGGAGGGAAACAGCTTCCTTCTGTCTCTCTACATTAAGCACATTATCTGATACTGTCCGGTCCAAACGAGTATGACATTGTTGCCACCTGTAGCATTAAATGCAAGGGAAGCCAGCGAGCAGTTGGTCTCCCTTGACATTCACAGCTCAACTATGAATGGTCCTGGTGAAAGAAATCAAAGAAATAGTGTCAAGGGAAGCTAGCTTGGATTTGGCATCTCTCCTATCAAATGACTTTGAGAGCATAGGTCATTAAACAGAAACAATATGGCTTTTTGCATCTCGTGTTGTCGTCCTCCAGTGGCTAGCTAGCTAAAATTCTCTCTTTCCTAAATTGGATAGAGATGGGAATTTGGACTTGTGGTTTTACTTAATTCTCTGTACTGGCCAATGATTATAATGGCGATTCTGATCCAACCATTAATTCATACATTATTGTGCCCCTGGCCTGAGATGATGGAAGTTCAATATGCAGCTAGAGGTGGAAGGGCAATATTAACGAGCTAACGTTGCCCATGAATGGAAGTTAGGCGAGCAAGCATTTTAGCCAGGTAGTCTAGGACAACAAAAACTTAAAGCCTGTACTGTATGACAGCGTGATAGACCATTTCGTCAACATGAAAGAGAGGATGGCATTGGCATTTCTCTGCAAGTTGGGTGACTCAACATGTTTTTCTACTTGCAGGAACGGGCACACATGCGTGCAAACAGAAATCAGAACCATGGGACAGCCACATATTTAGCTTATGTTGGACTAAATTAAAATAAATGAAAACAATTCTGGTATCTTTTAGTTGTCACTGTTTTAGACTAAACAGAGGTGATTTGATGTTGAAATGAAGTTGAGATGGTGCTGGAATAGTGGAGGCAACTCCTGTTATTTTGCGACTTGTGGTAACTCTGTGGTTCTAAATCCATAGTTATTGTTGTTTTCATTTATTTAATTTAAATTTAGTCCAACATAAGCTAAATATGATGTGGCTGTCCATGGTTCTGATTTTTGTCTGAAAATGTTGGAAATATTAATTTACTTAACCATGCTGTAGGTCATGTAACTTTCTGTTACATGTAATATGCATAGTCTCGGCCTGTAGGCCTATATATCACAATCGCGAGGCATATGAACTGACAGCAAACAACGCAATTATCAGAACACATACAGGGTAGGTTGTAATATGGTCTTGTGGTGGCTTTACCCACGCACTACGTGTTAAAACACCATGTTGAGGCCCATACTGAACACTTGGTCACCACCACACGCACACACAGCTGATTCCATTAACGTTCTTTATATTGTTGTGTGGTTCTAAAAAGGAAGGAACAATACAAGCATTAGGATCCACTAAACACTAAGAAATAGATATACACGCAATACAATAATACAAAGACAAAATTGTGGCATAATATGAACATAAACGAATGCAAAGGTATAGCAACACGTGTTGAAATGCAATAGGCTACTTATAATATGGCGATATAAATAAATGCATTAGCTACAAGCTAACCATAAAACTTCACTCAGACACACTCAGACTAACAAATAGGCCTCGTCCTGAGTCAGACATTGCACACACCTACACATATTTCACATGTTCAAGAAAGGAAAACAGCATGTTGAAGTCAGTCATTACACAATACTTATTCTTCTCGAGACGGTCGGTGAACAAGCTCTACCAAGAGGTGTGCGGGGCGGAGCCCTGGAGTGCGTCCAAGTGCCCTGATTGGTTGGATGAACAGAGGTGTGAATGGGTGATTGACAGGGCTGCAGGCCAATCAGTTTGAGAGGGGCAGCCTTTTGTATAGCCGCACCTGGATTTCTTTGGGGGTTAAGTCCTGAAAGGGCCTAGTCCTATCCTGCAGGATAGGCAGGAAAGTGAAGGGATCAGGGAAGTGAAGGATACCCAATTAGGGGACCATAGGGGCCAGGAGGGTGCCGGCACTAGTATACATAAGTGTCTTAGGGGCCGCAAGGGAAGGGAGGTGCACAGAGGCGCAGAGACAGCTTTGGGCAGCCCCATGGAACAACACAAGTGTTGCAAAGGACCCTCTAACTTTAGTCCATCTGTTGGCGCTGAGTAAAATGCCGGAGGCTGGTCATGGCTGGAGGTGGTGGATTGCCTACTGCTGCGGAGGATTGTGGCATGCCGGCCACAACTGTCGTTAGCAGCTCATTGGCTGTTGCTGCTGAGGTTGGTGACTGCCTCACCACTGCTGAAAGCAATGGCACCCATGGTGGAGCAGGTGAGGACCCCTGGGCGAGGCTCATCAGGGATCTGGAGGCAGGGGCAGGCTGGGCCCTGAAGATGGGGCAGGAGGTTTGGCATGTAGCACTGAGGGATCGGACTGCTTGTGAACTGAGACTGGGGGCTGAGGACTAACTGAGGGCAGAAGCTGCAGACCTAGTGTGGCAAAGAACCTTTAGCCTGGTGGAGCAGTGGACTGAGGGTTGACTAGAGCTGTAGACTTTGAAACTAAAACATCTTATGGCTGGGAGCCTAGTGCCAATAACTTGGGCCTGACAGGTAAAGTAGCTCTGGACCTAAGAAGGAAAACCCACTCTGGACCTGACAGGGAGACTGACTCACATTGACTCTGGACCTGCCAGGGAGAACGACTAATAGCTAGGAGAGCAGTGGAGCTCTGGGCCTACTAGAGGAACTGGTAACTCTGAGCCTAACCGGGTAGAAGCCTGATGACCCACCTGGGCTAGGTACTGAGGGCAGACTTATCCTGGGGAGACAGACCTAGCATGGCGGGAGACTGATGACATAGTGCTAGGGACCGAGAGCTGACAGTCTGGAGACAGTGAGCCAAGTGCAGCAGCACTTGGGGCCTTGCAGGGTAGGAGGCTCTAAGCCTGAACACTTAACACCTTCCAGGTAGGCAGGAAACTGAATCTCTGACCCTACCAGGAGGGAAGGGAACTGGACATCTAGGTCAGGGGGGACACCAGGGGTGACTTCTGGTGGGACACTGGAAGTGATGCGTGTCGAGTCCCGAAGCGACATCTGGTAGGTCTGGCGGTAGCAGGACCCTTGGGGCTGGAATTAGCATGGTGCTGGCAACCCGGGGTGGATAAGCCTGCACTTAACCTTGCCAGTAGCTGCAGGCTGTGGTTACATACTAGGAGCAGGCATAGAATCCACAGCTTGGCTTGGGATCTGGACCAGGAGGCGTTCCCGATGCGCTGGTAGATACGACATAGGCGGGGGCCTCCCGAGTGGCACAGTGGTCTAAGTGGTGTGCCACTAGAGATTCTGGGTTCGAGTCCAGGCTCTGTCGCAGCCGGCCCCGACCGGGAAACCCATGGGGCGGCGCACAATTGGCCCAGCATTGTCCGGGTTAGGGGAGGGTTTGGCCGGCAGGGATGTACTTGTCCCATTGCACACTAGCAACTCCTGTGGTGGGCCGGGTGCAGTGCACGCTGACACGGTCACTAGGTGTACGGTGTTTCCTCCGACACATTGGTGTGACTTGCTTGTGGGTAAATGGGCATTGTGTCAAGAAGCAGCGCGGCTTGGTTGGGTTGTGTTTAGGAGGACGCACGGCTCTCGACCTTCGCCTCTCCCAAGTCCGTACGGTAGTTGCAGCGATGGGACAAGACTAACTACCAATTGGATACCACAAAATTGGGGAGAAAAAGGGATGTAAAAAATATATATATATATTTTTTTAAAGATACGTAGGCTCCAGCCAGGTAGGGACTGGAGCGACTACGCCTTGTGGGCCACTTCGGAACGTAGTAGAAGTCCCAATGCTCCCACTGAGGTGGTGAACACTCTGGCCGGGGAGGCCTGGAGTAAAGTCTCAGGTAAGCAGCCGGGCTGACTATGGAAGTATCTGCAGTGGTGGTGCTTCTGAGGCCATGACGATGGCTCTAGCCAGGGGGGCCTAGAGCGGTTGCGGTCAGGAGAATAACGGCAGTAATGGTGCTCCCGTGGTGGTGACTCAGGCCAGGAGGACCTAGAGTACGCCCTCCTGAGCTCTTCCTGCTCATAAATCAGTAGTCCCTCTGCAGCTCCTAACTGGAGAGGGTGTGGTCACTCACCACTGAGAAGGCCTGAAGCAGGGCTTTGTAGTAGTCTCTTGGATGAGAAAGTGAGGAAGGCTCAGGTGCGTGACCGCTTCGTATGGCGGGGGTGGGCTGAGGTGGGTGGTGATGGTTGTCTCCTGGTGAGACGCACAAACTCCTCTTTGGGTATCTCAACATCTTAACTATAGCAGGTTAGAATCTGTCTCAAATTTGTTTTTAAACTATTGGTAGCTAAATTTAAAAAAATTAAAATTGGCTAACAGGAGCTCGGCTGCGAATGCCCTCACCCGCTAGTAACTTATGCTGATTGCTTAGGTTCTTCTCACTACAGTGTTGTCCATGCTGAGGCCCATACTGAACATTTGGTCACCACCACGCACGCACACCGACACAGCTGATTCCATTCATGTTCTTTATATTGCTGTGTGGTTCTAAAAATGGAGAAACAATACAAGCATTAGGATCCACTTAAAAGAGACTAAGAAATAGAAACACAGTACCAGTCAAACGTTTGGACACCTACTCATTCCAAGGTTTTTGTACATTGTAAAATAATTGGAGACATCAAAACTATGAAATAACACATATGGAATCATGTAGTAACCAATTTTTTTTAAAACAAAAATAGATGTTATATTTGAGATTATTCAAAGTAGCCACCCTTTGCCTTGATGACAGCTTTGCACACTCTTGGCATTCTCTCAACCAGCTTCATGAGGTAGTCACCTGGAATGCATTTCAATTAACAGGTGTGCCTTGTTAATTTGTGGAATTTCTTTACTTCTTAATGCGTTTCAGCCAATCAGTTTTGTTGTGACAAGGTAGGGGTGGTATACAGAAGATAGCCCTATTTGGTAAAATACCAAGCCCATATT